>NC_137463.1:205804443-206036797 GCF_964235325.1 Thermobia domestica
TCAGGGACGACGGACCTTGGGTCAAGCAGTCTAAGAGGATCAGTGGCGCAGCAGCATTGCGTTAAGCACTCAAAATCATTTTCTTTTTCCATAACATCTTGTTCAGGGGGACTAAAGCTCGCAACCCTCCTTGTGTATCCCATTGAGGCTGACAATGAAAGGGGTTCGAGAACCTCTGTAAAGCATGGATATTTTTCAATTGTCCTCGAAGTTTCTGTGTGCATGTCCCTTTCTAATAGAAACGTAGGGGCTGTTGTGGCTCAGTGGTAGAGCGTTCACCTCTGGTGCGTGGGATCCCTGGTTCGATCCCAGCCCGCGCCAAGTGAACACTGTAGTGGACAAATACCGTGTGCATGGATTTTCTCAGGGTTCTCCCGTTTCCTCCCACTTTCTTCATTTCTCACCATCACCGTCTCTTTTAGCCTAGCCGGTATAACCGTTATTCCGCTATTACCGTTAACCTCAAAAATTTGATTTCTAATAGAAACGTGATTAAGTAGGAGCTCATGAAGACAAGTATCCTGGTTGGTCCTATTTAAAAAAAACGGTTAAGGCTCACGACTTTGATGCAGGAAATTAGGATTTGATTCTTCGCGGAAGTTCATGTCCTATGGATCCTACATAAACTTGTAGATTTATATCACTCATAGCCTCAGTACTGAAACTAGAGATAAACTAAAGCAAACTAAACCAAACCAATTATAATACAAACTGGTCTCAAAATACATATTGGCTGGTATTAAAACACACAAACACACTTACATTTTTATCTGAGGCTTTACTATTCGGAAGTTTCAGGCAGTTTAGGAGGGGCAATTGCCACCCTGAGTTTGAGATATATAGTACACATTCGACTCATTAGAATAATCTTAAGAAAAACGTGTAATATCGGTGGAGAGTCTTCCCCTTCTATCCCAGTAAAACCTGGAATAACGCTACTGGGATGTCTACAGTTATATTTCGAGTGAGTGAGCATCTTATAAGAATGCACTTATTATCTTTAGTAGATGAAAACTATTCTACAAGCAGATGTCTCAAAATCTCCTTTTATACCCCTAAAAGTTCATATTTCGTTCTATTTTATTTTAAGGCTAGGATTGAAGAAGAATATTAGTATATAACTTTCAAATTCTACGTCTAAAAGTTTTGGAGCTCCCATGAACGGAAAAAAATATATTCTCAGCTTTCCTTTTTCTCTTTTATGGTTCGTCCTTTGCAAAACCCCGTCTTGTTCTCAACCTAGGATTCAAGAAGAAAAATGAAATCTTTGAGTTTTACGTCTCACTCTTATGCCGGGTAGGCTAAAGGAGACGGTAATGATGAGAAATGAATGAAATAATGGAATGAAAAAAGTGGGAGAACTTCGAGGAAACCCACGCACATGGTGCTTGTCCACCACAAAGTTTACTTGACGCGAGCTGAGATCGAACCGGGGACCCCATGCACGAGAGGTGAACACTCTACCACTGAGCCACAGCGGCCCCAGGATTCAAGGAGAGTATTAGTATCAAAATATCAGGTTTCCACTCACAATAGATTCGGGAATCTGATGGATGACGAAGGAAGGTCCAAGCTTTATTTCCTCTGTAGAGGTAGCGTTCCATAACACTCAGTCTTATCCCTAGTTTAGGGTTGAACTGTGATATCAAATTCCAAATTCTTGCGCCTAATAGTCTCCGAGATTTGATGAACGGTAAGAAATAATTCCGAACTCCCTTTCTAGTTACCCGTGTTTCGTAAAATTTCTTCTTATACTGCTTCACTTAGGATTCAAAGACAATATTTGTAGAAATCTTGAAGTTTCTAGTACCAAAGGTTTCTGAAATCTGGTTCAGAATATGTCAGTGAATGAGTTGAGTAGAGTTGATTCTCTCTCTCTCTCGCTGTACCGTATATACTGTAGGTATGCAGATGATACGGTTATTATAGCTAGGACCGAAGAAGGACTACAATAGATGATGGACGAAATAGTTGACACTGGGAAATTACATGGAATAGAAATGATGAGAAATGAATGCATTGAAAATTCGAAAGTCACGAGAATATCCCCTGGAAACGCGCCCTTACGGGTCAGAGTAGAACAAAGAGGACTTGAAGGGGTCGAGCATTTCAAGTATCTGGGAAATATTTTGACTAGAGACTCTTACTGAACCAAAGAGATCAGTTCTAGAATTGCCATAGCCAAAGAAGCATTCAATAAGAAAAGACCACCCTCTTAACTAGTAGGCTTAATATTGGGCTAAGGAAGAAATTGGTCAAGTGCTATATATGAACTATTGAACTGTATGGTTCAGAGACTTGGGCACTACGAAAGTCGCAGAAGAAACATTTAGAAAGCTTCGAAATGTGGTGTTAGAGGAAGATGGAGAAGATAAAGTGGACAGAATAAGTAACAAACCAAGATGTTTTAAAACGGATAGGAGAGAAGAGGACGCTTTTAGCTATCAACCTTTGTAGGACGGCCAAATGGATTGGACACATCTTGCAAATAAATTGTCTTTTTCATACCGTTATAGGAGGAAAGATGGAAGGAAAACGAGGAATAGGAAGAAAACGAACAATGGAACCGTATAAATTTTCAACATATGTATTTTCTTAATAGAACAGGATTTCTTATATGATTTTTCCAGTATATATATATAACAATACCTCTCGTACCCTCGAAACCCTTCTTCCCTGAAACTTTTGCCTTCATAGATGTGTCTTAAAAAAACAACAACGGAGAATTGGAAACAGAAAAAATGTTTGGATGATTCAATTACAATTGACCATGTAACATATCAATGCGTTATATTACAAAATCAGTTTCATTACAAGTGATGCAGCTGGTTTAACTTCTGAATAATGAAAAATACAAATAATATATTAAAGAGTATTGAATATCGATTGCAGTATTCACTGATTACTCTCCAATACGTGTGTTCTGAAATATACGTTGTGCCTCATTATTAGAGAACAAAAGTCTCATAAATGCTTTAAAATGCTGTTTAAGCCATTCTTTTTTTCTAATTGGTGAAATGGTTAATTAGTGCGTTAATGTGTAAAATAGGGGATAAGAGCATTTATTAACATTCGAGCGAGCAGCTTCGCTGAATTATCCTTTGTGTCATACTGAACGCTACTCATCAGCTATGATTTCAGCAGCATTGCTAATTCACACGGCTGTATTCGAATTATTTCCGGTAAAGAAAACACAGAACTTTTATTCTCCATATAGTTCTTTATCTCTTTATGCTTCCGAATAGCCAATCAACGATCAGTTTTTATGTTATGTGGTCTTTAAACAATACTTTTTACCGTTCCATATATGTAATATCACAATATTACATACACAAAGATAAGCTAGTGAAGATTTATATTGTGGCACTATTTCAAATATTTGTTATTTGTCCTTCATCGCTTAAAATTATGGATTGCTAATCAATGTTAATAGCTTTAATGTTTTTTTTACTGTTAATAGGTAGCAGAATCACAGTGTGTACCACGTGAAGGAGTTTGGTTTGAGTTCACAACCTGACGCTTGCCTCCCGAATGGTACCATTGTCTCCTAGAACTTTGCCTGATCATCGAGAGAACAAAAACGCCATTTCCTGTAACCAAAATCTAACTAATTGATTTTCAACATAGAGTGAAGATGGCAATATAGTTTAGCGACAGGCAAAACTTTCCCACCCCTTCTTGTCATATTTTGGGTTCAGTGAAGGTCAATGTCAGAGCTCAATTTACCGCGCAATGCCTGCAATCCTCTATAGTGAAAGTGGAGCCGATAAGCAACACAAACTGTAAATAGCTATTGCATTCTTTGTAACACTTTTCACGCGCACACTTCTTCAACGCTTGGCTTTATTCCAATTATCGTTTAACGAAAGTCAATAATTATTAAAGAATTGCAATTAATCGGCCCCAGCCCGGCCCGACCTGAAGATAAATCAGTGTCGGCTCGCCCAAGCCCGGCCCGGTCCAAAGAAATAACAGAGTCGGCCCGCCCAAGTCCGGCCCGTGCAAGTCTCTAGTTTGGGGCTATTACACAAATTGAAATTCACCTCTGTACTCCTAGAACCATTACAACACAATGTTGGCCATGTGACAAAGAACGTTTGACACCTCTATCACTATTGAATATTTTGCGAGAGTGACAAGTAGAAGTTGAGGTGATTACGGCGAGTTTTTCTCTTTTGTATGTCAATGTTCACATTACACTGTTTTATGAAATCGCTAATGCAAAATGCTTCAAAGACTTTTGTGTTGAACTTTAACGTCTCTTTTCAGCACAGATACTATAGGGGACGTGGATTTAAAGATTGACGTGAAATCAAAACCACCATAATATGTTCAGATTTTTAAGGCTCTCCCAATGAGAATTGAACCCGGAATAATGTGCATCACATGCGCTAACCACTATACCACCGCAGAGAACTATTTCGAAAATGTTCGCTCCAACTCGTAAAAAAAAAAAAAACTACGGTATATGTTTGTGGACGTTTATATGTTTGTGGCCAATCCTCTCGACAATGAGATCTCGGAAACTACAGGCTCTAAAAAGATGACGTTTTCGCTGATCGATTGAAAATTTCATATAGATTGTCCAGTTCTAATTGAATATTTAAAAAAACATGGCCACTATTTCTTTATTACATTCTTACGGGTACACTGAAAGTGTTCAAATTAAAAAAAAAAACTAAAGCATCACATTTTAGGCATTATACATTCCAACACCACATTGTTGTATATAGGGGTTGTATATGCCTCGGGCGTTTGTTTCATGGCCAAATAATAATGAAAAAGGAAGGATAACCATTTCTCCAGTCTAAAATGAACCTTTATTTTTGGAGTGTTTTGCCCAATGAACACCATATATGACTGACATTATAATTAATTGTGTATGTAATGTATTTGCTTATTACATACTGCATGCAAGAAGAAAAAAAACACTGGTCATAGATGAATTAGAAACTCCAACCGGAAGTAGGCTCAAATCTTGCAAATGGTGCGAGATATTGAGAAAAAATAATCGAAAAAATCTCCCCTTTATGATACCCGTTGGCTTTTTCTTTCTTTTTTTGTCAATACGTCTTTCACTTGTGCCTCTAAAAGGACATGTACAGTTGTTGTGAGGAATGAGGAGATTTATGCTCATATGCGAATGATGCACTGTGTAGAGAGCGCAGGTTCAGCTAGTCTATACAGGTATATTAAAATGCTAGGTTCATATGTTTGTCCGCAATCCTTTCGACAATGAGATCTCAAAAACCACAACTGCTAGAAACGTGCCGTTTTCACTGGTCGATTCCAAATTTTGTTTAGATTGTCCAGTTCTCATTTCAATTTTCAAAAACTGTGTCGTTATTGTTCTATTCAAATATTTTAGGGACCGTTTTGATGCCATAAGATTAACATTGTTCTAGGCCGAAACTACGGTGTTAGGCAACCAGTAGAGTACTTACGAATGGCGGGTTGACAGACATTGCATGCTGGCAACTTCAAAGGCCTCAAGAGACGCAATAAGACGTACTCGGACGGATATGGATTTATTAGAAAAACATTTCCACTTGATATCGTGTTTCTTTTACAAATTTGCTACAAACTCACTCCAACATCTATACATAGCAATACACTTCCTTTGTGAGTCTCCTATCCTTTAGTTGTGTGAGTAAAGAAACATGCACAATGGGAAGGAGATTCATGGTCATAACAGTATGATGCGATGAGTAGACAGCGCTGGTTCAGCTAGTTAATAATTTAAATAATAAACCAATGTTTACACAAAAGTAACATTAATACTTCCTGTAGCCACCTCAGAAACAATAACTTCTTAGAGTCTAGAGGAAATACTAAATAAGTACTCAAGGAATAAGACAGTGTTTGAAGAAAGTATTCCCACAGTTCTATGACATGCGTCTGAAGAAATGTTTGGTCTCGGTTCTGACTCCTCTCCTCCCATTCTTGCACTATATAGTCCCATTTATGTTTGATTGGATTCAGATCTGGGGATAGAGGTGACTATTTGATGGAAATAGATCCAAATGTTCACTTAGCTACTCTTGTGTTCGCTGAAAAATGTTAACAGCATTGTTGTAATGCATATTCCTCGCCGAGGAATTTTCTTTTCAAAGAAGAAGAGAATATGTATTTTAGGATATTAACGTAAATACTGCTGTTCATTCTCCCAGACAGCAAAACCAAATCTCCAGGACCAGGAACTGTCATATTTTCCCAGACATTTGTTAATATTCGTCCTCAATGAGAAATTCTAAAAAATGTTCGGTATGCTTGGTTCGACGTAGTCTATACAATATAACTCTCCGTTGTTGATTTTAAACATGAAATCCTTCTCGTCGATATAGATAACGAAGTATCAATTATTGAGGTTGGGCTCTGTTTTGTTGCGTCCATTCCATTTGTCTGGTCTTGTGATTTTCAATTAAGAAAGTCTTAGTGGCGGATCTAGCTAACAATAATCGTTTTCTAAGAATAACCATATTGAATAGCTTAGTCCGAGAGGGTGGACTATAGTGTACATATATATTCCTTACTTCTTCAACCAGTGCCTAATTTTGAGCGGCAATTGTCAGTTCAGGTCCCCCACTACGTGAACCATTTACCACCTTCATTTCATAGAATCCATTCTTGACTATCTTTTTTGTCGCACCCCAGATCCCTAGAGATCTTAGGAACAGTTTGTTCCATTGTTACTGGACTTACGATATCGCCTGGCAGAGCAGAAAATGGCTGTTCGCAATCTTTAGACCAGTGGTTCCGAACGTTGTTTGCCTTGTGCACCATTTTCGTAAACACCGCATATTTCACACTACCTCCTGCAGCTCGTTGATATGACTCTCTCTGTAATTGTATTGTATTATTTATTACTAGCAGCGTTCACCCCGCTTCGCTGCGGTCACCCCGGAACGCAATAAACTTTGTTACTTAGATAATTTTTACTTTTTCGCTTTCAAGTGATATGATAAAAACCATAGAAGATTGCAGTAAATGTTAACATTATATCGCCTGTCATTTATGTTAACCCGCCCCGCTTCGCTGCGGTCACCCCGGAAGTTTTCGCTTTCAAGTGATATGATAAAAACCATAGTAGATTGCAGTAAATGTTAACATTATATCGCCTGTCATTTATGTTAACCCGCCGAGTTACACGGTCATGCGGGTTGCATATAAATACGTTTATTTTTACCTATGATGAACTAACAAAGGATTTGTACGTTATGGACACTTGAATGGTCAATTATCTCAAGACACTGGTAATTAAAAATTAAAGTGATATGATAAAAACCATCTAGGGTCCAAATCCTAATAACCCCCCAAAAATAAAAGAAATTGGTTCAGCCGTATTAGCGTGATGAGGTAACAAAGGATTTGTGCGTTCTCTTTTATATATATAGATTTTGTACTTGGTTTGTGCTTAATGAAAACACAGTTCTTACCTAATTGTTTATTTTGCATAACTACGATATTTAATTTAACGCGTCTGATTTAATGTCTTTGTTACAACATTCGTAATACAGTAGAGCCCCTCTAATCCGTCACCTTTGGGACTGGGGGTATGGTCGGAACGCAAAAAAAGGTCGGATGATCAGAAAATACAGAAAAATACTGATTTACAGGAAAATAAACAATCTCTGGACTCAAATGACTGTATTGTTCTCTACACTAAAAACAAACGAACAGTAAATACTAAAAACTGTACAGTACAGTACAGAAAACACGCACAACGAAAGAAACGATACAAGAGATATCGGAGCACTAAAGCGGATATGCGGCAACAGCAAGTAGACAACAAAATACCGCGACGGCAGTGAATGACACTCGACCTCGTGAGTCACCAACGAGTCGGGACAAGTTCGGCTTGAGTACGGTCGGATTAACCGAAGCGGCGGACCATCCGAGGGCGGACGAGGGGGGTTCTACTGTAGCTGTAATATTGTTTTTGTGATTTCTGTCTGTAGTTTGGGCCTATTTACTTGCTTGCTCGTATCGTAACAGTGCTGTACGTGAGTATGTACCACATCCATATTGCGAGTATGTACTGCAACAGTGGCCGCAAACATCCAGAAATAACGAAAAAAAAGCGAATGCGCAAATGTAGCTCAAAGGTCATGTAATGACTTAACAGTACAAAGGCCTTCCTTATTGTATTCTCCTGATATCTCTCTCATCGACTGCAACCTTTTACGCCATCTCAACACAAGACCTTTCTTGATGATCGCTTTGTGTAATGTACAGTGGAGGATTTCTTTGCGTCGTTGATTTCAAATACATTTCGCCATGGAGGGGGCCGCGGTGGCTCAGTGGTAGAGCGTTCACCTCTGGTGCTAGGGGTCTCGGGTTCAAACCCTGCTCCCGCCAAGTGAACTTTGTGGTGGACAAACACCGTGTGCGTGGGTTTTCTCGGGGTTCTCCCGTTTCCTCCCACTTTCTTCATTCCACCATTTCATTCATTACTCATTATCACCGTCTCCTTTAGCCTAACCGGCATAACCGTGGGACGTAAAACTCAAAGATTTCATTTTTTTCATTTCGCCATGGAGTCCAAGCGATGACAAAAGTATGTAATTGCAGACCGAAACAGTTTTTTGTTGTTGTTTTCAGTTTAGTGGCCTTCAGAAATTTCATTTGCATCCTAATATATCCTTTCCCTTTGAAGTTCAAACTTTAAAATAATCTAAGGATTGAAGTATTTTACCTATGACAAACACTCATATTTAAAAACACAACGGTAAATTTCATAATAAAGTTTTCTTCACACGAAAGTTGCATCATGTAATCGAAACGATGATAACTTTTGACAAGTCTTGTCTAGGTTTGAAGACTTGTCGAGAGGTGCGTGAAGCCAAACTTGTTTTGTGACCAAATTCTAAATGTTTTTGTTAAATCACATGTAGCTATCAAGAAAATTGAACTATTTTGTATGGGAACGGTCTTGCTGTTTTGTCGAATGCGATAGGCAACCTAATTATCGCACGTCTGAGCATCCGGCCATATTTGGTGTTTGACAGAAGTCTGTTTTCTAGAACGAAATTACATTTCATACTTAAAATCTGCTAAATAGAGTATATTTTCGATGGTAGGCATAGCGTTCTATGAAAACTGACAACACCACACAACTCAACCTACAAGAAATGGAGACTTAGGGTGAGAAATTCGTTTCTGAAGAAGAATTCCCTTTAGTATATTTTCTGCAGAACATGATTCGGTAAAACAGGGATTACAGTTTCACCGAAAATGGCCAACTGTTAAGGTGTGCGATAAATAAGTAGGCTAAGGCATCCGGTAAAATGGACATTAACCATGTTTTCTTCAGACGATGCTTTATCTACGCTAATGCTTAAGGGATCAGGGAAACTCGATTTCCTTTCCATGCGAGAGGAGTAGTATAGCACGTACTTCTCACGAACTTGTTCCGAAAATCTCACGAAAAACGCCCTAAAATCCGCCATTTTGTACCAAAATTTACCCATGTTCCCAAAATCTCACGAAAAACGCCCTAAAATCCGCCATTTTCTACCAAAATTTATCCATGTTCCCAAAATCTCACGAAAATGAGGGTAAAATCCGCCATTTTGTACCAAAAAATTTACCCATGTTCCCAAAATCTCACGAAAATGGATGCAAATTTCCTCTTGAATGTTTTATCATATATTTTAATACAATTTTATATTAATTTATACAATTTATGCTGATTACTTACCGTTTTTCCCCAAGCCTTTAAGAAACTTGTTTCTTCCTTGCTTATTCATCCCTCAAGTGCCCAGAAATAACTGAAGAAGCTTCAAAGCATGTCCACACAAGTCTTTTTTTGTTAATCTTGAACGCAGTTGGTCTTGGTATTCAAGAAACTAATTCTAAAGAAAGAAGGCACCTATAATAAAAGAATGGGATGTTCTAAGGTGACGTAACTAAAGGAGAAAGGCAGAAAACAAAAGGATAAAAAAGTAGTCTAGGGGCTGAATCTATCCAACGTGGGTGTTCTTTGTTCATTGGATTGCCGACAAACACCCTTTTGTAAACGTATGAGAAGCTCTTATGGAGCTGTCTCGTAATTTGAACCTTGTGTCAATTAAAGAAAGAAGAAAATTGTCAATTTAATGTGAGATATGGATGTTGCACAATGCTTTAACCATGGGAGGTGAGAAAGACATGTCAAATAAGTTAGTTTCATGTATTTAGAAACATGGGAAACTCTGGATAAACAACAAATGTTAAAAGATATTGACTGTCTAAGATGTAAGGCGTAGGAGGGAGGGATCCCTTTGATGGGTGAAGAGTAACGAACGTAACATAGACACCTGCTTGTATGTGTGTGTTCCAGAATGCTGGAGTTGGGGGGAGCGAACTGTGCTCTGGACATTGCTTAATTGGGGGGACTGTGATTTCTACTGCATGAAAACTGAAAAATATGTGAAAAAGAAAGAAATAGGAATCGTTATTCTAACGACAGAGAATTGAAGAATGAGATAGTTAAATGTCACTTTTTAAAAGTTAATGTATTGCTTTCCCATACTCAGAGACCACACATAAGATTGGAGGGGCGAAGTGTGCTCTTGTTTTGTGAGCAAAGGACCAGTTTTTTTTTTTAAATAGGCGTGGGAATTGTTACGCATTTTGTTAAGACCTTGCCATATACGTAGAGGGGAGAGAAAGGGTGGCCCTTCCTACCTGACTTGCAAAGAGGAAAAAGACTGAATGAATTGTGTACTCAAGACAACTTTCACTATTGTGCTTTTTGGAAGAAGTGTTCAAACAAGATTTCTTTAGGTATTTTCACATAAATGATTTTATCCTTTTAAAAACTAGAGTAATGAATTAATTATTTATGAATATTAATGAAATGATAATGAATATTAATGAGATGGTAATGAATATTAATGAGGGGGTATTTTATGTACTGATATTGTATTTTCAGTAGCTGATATGGGATTTTAGCATAGAATATCATCTTTTGGATATTGTATGGGTCTAAGGGTGTACGAAGCTTAGAGGAATGACAAATTGCATATATATATGATTACTTTGTAAGTGGGGTACATGTATGTGTAGCTGATATGTGATTTTAATATAGAATATCATCTTTTGGATATTGTATGGGTCTAATGGTGTACGAAGCTTAGAGGAATGACAAATTGCATGTATATGTGATTAGTTTGTAAGTGGGGGTACATGTATGTGTAGCTGATATGTGATTTTAGCATAGAATATTGTCTTTTGGATATTGTATGGGTCTAATGGTGTACGAAGCTTAGACGAATGACAAATTGCATGTATTTGTGATCAGTTTGTAAGTGGGTACATGTATGTGTAGGTGATATGGGATTTTAGCATAGAATATCATGTTTTGGATATTGTATGGATTTAATGATGTACGAAGCTTAGACGAATGACAAATTGCATGTATATATGATTAGTTTGTAAGTAGGTAGATGTATGTATGTAAGTATATTGGTTTTTGATTGAACATAAAATACGTATAAATAACCTTATATGAAGCATAGGTATTCTTCCTTTATCTTATATAGAATACAGATACTTCGTATGATATCAATATTTGTTTGGAGAAATAAAACATATTATTATAAATTGTAACGCTTTATTGTATTTATATACTCTACAATATTGTATTTTGCAATATTGGCATATTGATATACATATATAGATATATTTAAATAAGATATTTAGTATACTTAGAATATTCTTAATAACTTATTGACATATTTACATTATATATACGTACAAGTACCAACTGATAGGAAAACTTATGGACATATTTGATGATATTATGACCATGTTATAGCATGATGCTACCTTTAGACAGTTTACTATTTACATATATACAAAATACCATTCATTTCATGCACTTAATACTTTGATAACCATATGGCAATGTTCTATAGTCAGTAATACTGTTATGATTTAATCGTCGTCTTTTATTTTGAACTTTCTGATGTGTTTTAGTGTCAGACTTGGATACGATGACAAACCCAGGCTTACGAACAATTCTTCCTGGATTGTGTAACTGTTTTTTGTCAGCTTTATCTTGAACTAGTTGATAAAAATGATCAAAGTTAATTTCTTGTCGTGTACGATGATTTAAAGTAATTCCTCTAATTTTAAATACATAATCTACTTTTCCTGTTTGAACTTCTTTCATTCTATAGGCATAATTTTTTGGTCCTAAGCCTATAAAGGCATCAATTTCCCACCCATCAGGAACTTCATTAGTTAACTGACCTAAATAGGAACCCAAAGAAAGTGGAGGCTTTTCATTACGTTGCTGCACAAACATAATACTATCAGTGTCGCAGTACAATACACGCTGAGGATCTATAGCTGTTAGTAACTCATAAAGTTTTAGACGCGCCCAAGAGGTGATGAAGGCTGCAAGGACAACATTGGAAAATTTCCATGGTTTGTTTTTGTTTTCAATGTTTTTATATGATACAATGAGATGCCGCTCTCCAATAGGCAATACAGTTTGTACCTCATATTGTGGTGCCCATAGATAACTTAAAAATTTTTCTGGAGTATCTACAATTACAGATTGAGATAAATCTGTTCTTTGTCCCCATTTCCCATACAAGGAATTGAGAAATATTTTGGAAATATATCTTAAACCAGGATTTGATTGAATGTTATTTTCCGTTAACTGAATGCATTCATGTTCATAATAGTCTGCAATATATTTTTCTTGATCTTGTTTACTTTTGCACCAGCTAGGAAATCCTGAAGACTCCTGTTTCATTTTTAAGAAGGAATTGACATAATCTTTAAACAGATTATTTTCTGAATCGGATAATTTGAATTCCCAAATTTCGATAATTTGTAGAATTTTGTATCCGAGATCTAAAGCTACATGAAGTTCAGGAGTACAGTATGTACCAGTAAGGACACGCTCGGCATCATTATGGATGCAATTGTTCTCACTTTGTTCCATACACGTACGACATAACCCAAACAAAAGGCGATCATTACATGTATATGGTAAAATTGGAAAATATAAGTCTTTGGGAGGCAAGATACTACATTTCACTAATCCATGAATACTTTGCACTTGTGGAAAGTCAGGCCCCTTGTATATTATAGGTTTACCTATAGGCAATGGCTTACGTGCCATTACCCACGGATAAAGACTGGTAATATCATAATATGCCACAAACTCTTCGCTGGTACATTCGTACAAGGCATTAAAACATTCTGTACGTCCCCCATGAAAACTATCTTTAGGTACCAGATGGTTGACAAGATCATGACACTGTGTTTGAATAAACTGTTGTAATTTTTTATCATTTTTTACCATGAGGTCCCATTCACATTCCCACATTTCAATGACATTAAGATTTAATTTTTTAAGAAATGCTATTTTTGTGGTGGTGTTTTCATACCGATCTTGTACTGATGTACCTTGCTTAGAGGATGAATCTAGGGACACGTGTCGTAGTGTAGGATAACAGTTTAAACACCCGTGATAGTAACATCCATGAAATTCGTAAACTGTATTTGTTTCAGTTTCAAATCCATCAACCTTATACCTCCCAAATCGTTTTTCCAAACCATTTCCAGAATGAAGAATTTTATTACCAGTAGTACGTTCTAAGTATCGCAGCCAGTACATTGCCTTCAGACTTTGACGATCACGATGGTCAAACCCATAAGGTGGAATAATTGGAATAATTTCTTTGGGTAAATATAAGGTACGATATGTTAGTATTGCCAAACTAGCAATAGTTGGTGCAGCGATAAAACATTGGATACCATTTGTTTTGTCTTCAATTAAGTTTGAAAATTTAATGACAGCCTCTGCTAAAATTTTAACATCATTCCGACAATATTCAATCATTTCCTTTTGGAGATTATACTCCTCATTACTTGCAACACGTTCTTTGTGCCATATGATAAGTTGCTCTCGATCTTCAGTGCTCCTTGAATCAGCATCAAAATATTTTAGATCAGGAATTTTGCCTATATAATTTTGGTTTTCTAATGTATTAAACAAGTACGGAAAATCTCCCTTTCGTAAATTTGCAGAAAGACCTAACGTCTTAGGTAATTTAGATAATTTAACTCCCATATACAAATATGTGTCACGAAAGTAAATCTTTTGTCCTAAACGCATTTCAATAATTTTTTGCCCTGACATTATTACTTCAGGTGTAAAATGATGGTTTATGATCAAAGTTTTAGCACAGAATTGCATATCATAATTACTGCCATTATGGGAAAGCACAATGATTTTTTTAAACATTGGTCGAGTTATTAATACATGATTAACAAATTCTTCAATGTTGTGAAAATCAAACGAACGGAATCCATTTTTATTGCCGCATACAAAGCATGTATCATCAAGCTTCATGTCCTTACACTTGTAACAAGCATGAATACAATTTACGAAATTTACGCGATGTTCTTGTTCTCCTTGTTCATTTTTAGGAAGCAACATTGTTTCTACATCAAAGATAATGTACAAAAAGGTATCTACATGTTGCATCATAGCCGTTTGAACAAAACAAATATGGTCATCTATTACATATGAGTAACATGTTTTACAATAACGTTCACCACATTCATGTTGAGACCTGCGTGAACGCATGTCAATCATATCACCACATTGGACACAAATTTTCTTTGTTTCGCATAAACTTTTTCCGGAAACATTTATTGTTTTATGATTAGCAAAACATTCTTCTGAAGAAAACAGTCTATGACAATTAATGCATTCACGTTTAATATTATTATCATTATTACAAACATTGTGATACTTTTCACACATTGGGCATTTGAAGTTACACTTATGATTTTCTGTACGATGATAACCTTCCAAACAATACTGACAATAATTTTTCTTGTTTAATAGTGTTGTAATACTAGTAATTAATTCATAGTGTCCCTCAGTATACAAAATTAAAATTTTCTTTGATGCATATATTCCAGGATAAATTACATTGTAGTTTCGAGTTAAACGATTTTTTTCGTAAACAACAATTTGATAATGAGGTGCTAGCTTATTTTGAAACTTTTTTACATCATCAATAGTACATCCATCATGGATTTCAATGTCAACTTTAGCACTAACACACAAATCCTTTGCTTGTTTCATCAATCGTTCAGAATGATTTTTCAATTCATATACGTAATTATAACGATGATCAGCTCTACCCATTCCAAGAATAATACTCTTGGGAAGACAATACACATCCTTTTGTACAGGAATAGTACATTGATGCATGTGTTTACAAGATCAACATATTTTGATGAACCCATAGTTCGTCCCCTACCTTTACGTAAATCAACAATATGAATTTTGAAATTTACTTTATCACCTAATAAATAATTTTCATTACTATTTAAAACATTTTCAATTTTACGAAATAAAATGTCGGAGCTTAAATTTGACTTTTGACGCCACGAAATGTATATTGGTTTATTAATTGTGGAAGCAGAACTTTCTATTGTTATACCAACATACATATCATCGGCATCATTTAAAACATGATCCTTTACAAATTCAAATAACAACTGAATATATTTTTCAGGATCATCTATTCCGCTAGTGTGCATACGTTCAATTGTAACTTCCTTTCCCGTAAGTCCAAAATAAGTATAATGTTTGGTTCTATTATTAACAATACGAAAATATTCATTTGTTTTACCACTCCCATACATGGTAGGTTGTGATAGATTATTAGTATTAGGACTTGGAAAGTTTATAAAATTTTCCATGAAAACGCTAAAATCATTTGTAGTTAAACTATTAGCTTTTCCTTCAGACACAAGTTCCATAAACTTCTCACGAGCTAAATTCTTTATATTATTTTGACGAAAGAAGCCTACATGATATAAATCAATAATATCTTTTGCAGACTTACATTTTTTCAAAACAACATGAGGATCACAACCAAAATGCATAAACAACGCCTGCAATAACTTGGAATAAGCTTCATTGCTTACCCTTGCACCCGTAGCATGACATTGTGTTATCACTTCCCATGTAAATAAAACTTCGTTTGGATTTTCATATCCACGTGCTTCTTGTGCCGCCAACATGGTACAGATGACAGACTGTTCTTCCATTGTGTGATTGACACACTAAATATGTAATTGCAATTTGAATTTTTGTCTTATACAATAAATATTTTACACAATGATGTACACAGAACTTTGATATTTCTTTCACAGTTTTTAAATGATAAGGTTTCGTAAGTAGACTTTTATAATATAATTCACAATGTGTTGACCAAAGATACACTTTTTAAGAATTTTTTACACTTACCAGTAAGTATAATAATAAAACTTTCCCGAACTTGTTTCAGTTCACAACAGATTTAGTTGTAAGTTTACCGACACTACACTTAAAAGCTTGTCGGCAATTGCACTAACACTTGCCGTTAACCACAATGATAAAACTTCCCGTAACTTTTTTCAGTTTAGTATCGATGCACTACCACTTGTCACTCACTAAGTATATTTTAGTTTACCGAAGATATACTTTTAAGTTTATCGGTTAATCCTTTAGCACTTTCCGATAGTTGTAATTTACAAACTGCCGTAATAAAATTGATTTAGACTAATTACAGCACGCAAAGTACAAACAGGAAGTGTGTTTATTTTTTATTGATTGTTTATTATCAACACTAATAAATGGAAATTCCAAGAACTCCACACGAAGATTCCCGAAGATTGCCGAAGGTTCCCGAAGTTTCCCGAAGTTTTCCGAACATTGCCGAACCTAACCGAAGATGAACATGAGAGTTTATCCACAATTCCTGTACATGTTGGTTAATGTACCACACGAATGGTTCCGAAAATTACCGAACTTAACCGAAGATGGACATAAGAATGTATGAACAATTCCTGTACACGTTTAGTAAATGTAACTTCCAAAAGACTTGTAACTTTAAGATATATTTCAAAGTTTATTATTATTAGATGTAACTTTGTAACAAAATCGGTATTTTAAAATAAATGATTTAACAACAGAGAGTATACCAATAATTGGCTTTACTTTAACACTAGTAATTCTATAGTGCGCGGCGCGGCTTGCTGCGCGGGATTTATAGTTTAAAATTTAATCTCGTACCCAAACACACTTAGTTTTTGTAATCTCGTACCCAAACGCAGTTAGCTTTGTAATCTCGTACACAGGTGCTTTAACATATTTTAAATTAGTAAAAGTAATATTACATAATGTGATATAATTTGTAAATGCACTATTAAAGTTTGCAACACTTCAAATAATTATAGCTACTTGTTTTGTATGCTTTTCCACTGTGTTATTGGTCTTAAAAAATTCCTTTGTTAGTAGTGCTAAAAATTTGTTTTGTCTACATTGCTACAGGTGTTTAAACTGGTTTAAACCGGTTTAAACTAGTTTATTGTTTTTTCTTAACAGAACACTCATAGAGTGTGATCGTATTTAAATTGCTGTGCAAGCTCATTATTTATTTAACCTTTCGTAATATTCATTGGATCGTTTGTTACTCAAACTCTTTATTTATTTAACCTCTCGTAATAAATTACTCGAACACTTCGTGTGAGCATACAAAATATGTTCCGAAAAATACTAAAATGTGTCAGCATACGAAAGATAATTTGAAAATAATTAAAAAATGAAGTAAACTTAGAATTAATTCCGATAGAAACACAAAGTAACATAGTTACAAATATTTTATTCGTTCGCTTGATTAGCAGCTCAGAGGAATTACATTCCGAAAATATTAAAATTAACAAAACATAAATATAAAAAAGTTATTTTAGCATGACACAAGATGATTAAACTTAAAATTTATTACATGAAGCTCTTTGATTGTTAAATGGAGAAGTAAAATTTAAGTCAGTGTTGCAATTGAATACAGAAACTATCAGTAAAAGTACAAGTTCCCAAAAGTAAAATGTAGAAACAAAACTTAAAACACAATGTTGCAATCTAAATTGGAAATAAAATTAAAAATACAACTTACAAACAAAATGTAGAAACCGAAAATAAAATTGCAGAAGCAAAATTAATACTACAAGTTTAAAAAAAAAATTGAAACTGACATGAAAATACATAAACAAAATTAAAACAACGCTACAATTTAAATTTAAAGTACAAGTTCCCAAAAGTAAAGTGCAGAAACAAAACTTAAAACACAATGTTGCAATCTAAATTGGAAAGAAAATTAAAAATACAACTTACAAACAAAATGTAGAAACCGAAAATAAAATTGCAGAAGCAAAATTAATACTACAAGTTTAAAAAAAAATTGAAACTGACATGAAAATACATAAACAAAATTAAAACAACGCTACAATTTAAATTCAAAGTACAAGTTCCCAAAAGTAAAGTGCAGAAACAAAACTTAAAACACAATGTTGCAATCCAAAATGTAAAAGAAAAAATTAAAAGTACAAGTTTAAAAAATTAAAACATGCAAACTAAAAAATAAAAAATACAGAAACAAAACTTAAAACACAATGTTGCAATCCAAATTGCAAAAGAAAATTAAAAGTATAACTTTAAAACACAATGTTACATTACAAATTCCGAAACAAAATAAAAATTACAACTAAAGAAATCAAAAATGTAAACTGAAAAACTAAAAATGCAGGAATAAAAAATTTTAAAGTACACAATGTTGCAATCTAAATTGCAAAATGAAAATAACAAGGAGGAAACAAATTTTAAAAAATGCAAAACTGAAAACAAAAAATACAAAATAAGATTAAAACAATGTTGCAATCGAAAATACAGAAAGAAAATAAAAATACAAACATAAAACATATACGAAACATTATGTAGTAGTATAGCACATAGATCTCACCAACTTTGTCCGCAAATCTCACCAAAGCTGGTGCAAACTCATGTTATTAAAATAATGACGTGCTATACTACTACATAATGTTTCGTATATGTTTTATGTTTGTATTTTTATTTTCTTTCTGTATTTTCGATTGCAACATTGTTTTAATCTTATTTTATATTTTTTGTTTTCAGTTTTGCATTTTTAAAATTTGTTTCCTCCTTGTTATTTTCATTTTGCAATTTAGATTGCAACATTGTGTACTTTAAAATTTTTTATTCCTGCATTTTTAGTTTTTCAGTTTACATTTTTGATTTCTTTAGTTGTAATTTTTATTTTGTTTCGGAATTTGTAATGTAACATTGTGTTTTAAAGTTATACTTTTAATTTTCTTTTGCAATTTGGATTGCAACATTGTGTTTTAAGTTTTGTTTCTGTATTTTTTATTTTCTAGTTTGCATGTTTTAATTTTTTAAACTTGTACTTTTAATTTTTTCTTTTACATTTTGGATTGCAACATTGTGTTTTAAGTTTTGTTTCTGCACTTTACTTTTGGGAACTTGTACTTTGAATTTAAATTGTAGCGTTGTTTTAATTTTGTTTATGTATTTTCATGTCAGTTTCAATTTTTTTTAAAACTTGTAGTATTAATTTTGCTTCTGCAATTTTATTTTCGGTTTCTACATTTTGTTTGTAAGTTGTATTTTTAATTTTCTTTCCAATTTAGATTGCAACATTGTGTTTTAAGTTTTGTTTCTGCACTTTACTTTTGGGAACTTGTACTTTAAATTTAAATTGTAGCGTTGTTTTAATTTTGTTTATGTATTTTCATGTCAGTTTCAATTTTTTTTTAAACTTGTATTATTAATTTTGCTTCTGCAATTTTATTTTCGGTTTCTACATTTCGTTTGTAAGTTGTATTTTTAATTTTATTTCCAATTTAGATTGCAACATTGTGTTTTAAGTTTTGTTTCTACATTTTACTTTTGGGAACTTGTACTTTTACTGATAGTTTCTGTATTCAATTGCAACACTGACTTAAATTTTACTTCTCCATTTAACAATCAAAGAGCTTCATGTAATAAATTTTAAGTTTAATCATCTTGTGTCATGCTAAAATAACTTTTTTATATTTATGTTTTGTTAATTTTAATATTTTCGGAATGTAATTCCTCTGAGCTGCTAATCAAGCGAACGAATAAAATATTTGTAACTATGTTACCTTGTGTTTCTATCGGAATTAATTCTAAGTTTACTTCATTTTTTAATTATTTTCAAATTATCTTTCGTATGCTGACACATTTTAGTATTTTTCGGAACATATTTTGTATGCTCACACGAAGTGTTCGAGTAATTTATTACGAGAGGTTAAATAAATAAAGAGTTTGAGTAACAAACGATCCAATGAATATTACGAAAGGTTAAATAAATAATGAGCTTGCACAGCAATTTAAATACGATCACACTCTATGAGTGTTCTGTTAAGAAAAAACAATAAACTAGTTTAAACCGGTTTAAACCAGTTTAAACACCTGTAGCAATGTAGACAAAACAAATTTTTAGCACTACTAAC
Organism: Thermobia domestica; assembly: GCF_964235325.1. Lineage (NCBI taxonomy): Eukaryota > Metazoa > Arthropoda > Insecta > Zygentoma > Lepismatidae > Thermobia > Thermobia domestica. Next base: position 205,824,799 of record NC_137463.1, read on the forward strand.
AAAGGAATTTTTTAAGACCAATAACACAGTGGAAAAGCATACAAAACAAGTAGCTATAATTATTTGAAGTGTTGCAAACTTTAATAGTGCATTTACAAATTATATCACATTATGTAATATTACTTTTACTAATTTAAAATATGTTAAAGCACCTGTGTACGAGATTACAAAGCTAACTGCGTTTGGGTACGAGATTACAAAAACTAAGTGTGTTTGGGTACGAGATTAAATTTTAAACTATAAATCCCGCGCAGCAAGCCGCGCCGCGCACTATAGAATTACTAGTGTTAAAGTAAAGCCAATTATTGGTATACTCTCTGTTGTTAAATCATTTATTTTAAAATACCGATTTTGTTACAAAGTTACATCTAATAATAATAAACTTTGAAATATATCTTAAAGTTACAAGTCTTTTGGAAGTTACATTTACTAAACGTGTACAGGAATTGTTCATACATTCTTATGTCCATCTTCGGTTAAGTTCGGTAATTTTCGGAACCATTCGTGTGGTACATTAACCAACATGTACAGGAATTGTGGATAAACTCTCATGTTCATCTTCGGTTAGGTTCGGCAATGTTCGGAAAACTTCGGGAAACTTCGGGAACCTTCGGCAATCTTCGGGAATCTTCGTGTGGAGTTCTTGGAATTTCCATTTATTAGTGTTGATAATAAACAATCAATAAAAAGTAAACACACTTCCTGTTTGTACTTTGCGTGCTGTAATTAGTCTAAATCAATTTTATTACGGCAGTTTGTAAATTACAATTATCGGAAAGTGCTAAAGGATTAACCGATAAACTTAAAAGTATATCTTCGGTAAACTAAAATATACTTAGTGAGTGACAAGTGGTAGTGCATCGATACTAAACTGAAAAAAGTTACGGGAAGTTTTATCATTGTGGTTAACGGCAAGTGTTAGTGCAATTGCCGACAAGCTTTTAAGTGTAGTGTCGGTAAACTTACAACTAAATCTGTTGTGAACTGAAACAAGTTCGGGAAAGTTTTATTATTATACTTACTGGTAAGTGTAAAAATTCTTAAAAAGTGTATCTTTGGTCAACACATTGTGAATTATATTATAAAAGTCTACTTACGAAACCTTATCATTTAAAAACTGTGAAAGAAATATCAAAGTTCTGTGTACATCATTGTGTAAAATATTTATTGTATAAGACAAAAATTCAAATTGCGATTACATATTTAGTGTGTCAATCACACAATGGAAGAACAGTCTGTCATCTGTACCATGTTGGCGGCACAAGAAGCACGTGGATATGAAAATCCAAACGAAGTTTTATTTACATGGGAAGTGATAACACAATGTCATGCTACGGGTGCAAGGGTAAGCAATGAAGCTTATTCCAAGTTATTGCAGGCGTTGTTTATGCATTTTGGTTGTGATCCTCATGTTGTTTTGAAAAAATGTAAGTCTGCAAAAGATATTATTGATTTATATCATGTAGGCTTCTTTCGTCAAAATAATATAAAGAATTTAGCTCGTGAGAAGTTTATGGAACTTGTGTCTGAAGGAAAAGCTAATAGTTTAACTACAAATGATTTTAGCGTTTTCATGGAAAATTTTATAAACTTTCCAAGTCCTAATACTAATAATCTATCACAACCTACCATGTATGGGAGTGGTAAAACAAATGAATATTTTCGTATTGTTAATAATAGAACCAAACATTATACTTATTTTGGACTTACGGGAAAGGAAGTTACAATTGAACGTATGCACACTAGCGGAATAGATGATCCTGAAAAATATATTCAGTTGTTATTTGAATTTGTAAAGGATCATGTTTTAAATGATGCCGATGATGATATGTATGTTGGTATAACAATAGAAAGTTCTGCTTCCACAATTAATAAACCAATATACATTTCGTGGCGTCAAAAGTCAAATTTAAGCTCCGACATTTTATTTCGTAAAATTGAAAATGTTTTAAATAGTAATGAAAATTATTTATTAGGTGATAAAGTAAATTTCAAAATTCATATTGTTGATTTACGTAAAGGTAGGGGACGAACTATGGGTTCATCAAAATATGTTGATCTTGTAACACACATGCATCAATGTACTATTCCTGTACAAAAGGATGTGTATTGTCTTCCCAAGAGTATTATTCTTGGAATGGGTAGAGCTGATCATCGTTATAATTACGTATATGAATTGAAAAATCATTCTGAACGATTGATGAAACAAGCAAAGGATTTGTGTGTTAGTGCTAAAGTTGACATTGAAATCCATGATGGATGTACTATTGATGATGTAAAAAAGTTTCAAAATAAGCTAGCACCTCATTATCAAATTGTTGTTTACGAAAAAAATCATTTAACTCGAAACTACAATGTAATTTATCCTGGAATATATGCATCAAAGAAAATTTTAATTTTGTATACTGAGGGACACTATGAATTAATTACTAGTATTACAACACTATTAAACAAGAAAAATTATTGTCAGTATTGTTTGGAAGGTTATCATCGTACAGAAAATCATAAGTGTAACTTCAAATGCCCAATGTGTGAAAAGTATCACAATGTTTGTAATAATGATAATAATATTAAACGTGAATGCATTAATTGTCATAGACTGTTTTCTTCAGAAGAATGTTTTGCTAATCATAAAACAATAAATGTTTCCGGAAAAAGTTTATGCGAAACAAAGAAAATTTGTGTCCAATGTGGTGATATGATTGACATGCGTTCACGCAGGTCTCAACATGAATGTGGTGAACGTTATTGTAAAACATGTTACTCATATGTAATAGATGACCATATTTGTTTTGTTCAAACGGCTATGATGCAACATGTAGATACCTTTTTGTACATTATCTTTGATGTAGAAACAATGTTGCTTCCTAAAAATGAACAAGGAGAACAAGAACATCGCGTAAATTTCGTAAATTGTATTCATGCTTGTTACAAGTGTAAGGACATGAAGCTTGATGATACATGCTTTGTATGCGGCAATAAAAATGGATTCCGTTCGTTTGATTTTCACAACATTGAAGAATTTGTTAATCAGGACAAAAGATTTACTTTCGTGACACATATTTGTATATGGGAGTTACATTATCTAAATTACCTAAGACGTTAGGTCTTTCTGCAAATTTACGAAAGGGAGATTTTCCGTACTTGTTTAATACATTAGAAAACCAAAATTATATAGGCAAAATTCCTGATCTAAAATATTTTGATGCTGATTCAAGGAGCACTGAAGATCGAGAGCAACTTATCATATGGCACAAAGAACGTGTTGCAAGTAATGAGGAGTATAATCTCCAAAAGGAAATGATTGAATATTGTCGGAATGATGTTAAAATTTTAGCAGAGGCTGTCATTAAATTTTCAAACTTAATTGAAGACAAAACAAATGGTATCCAATGTTTTATCGCTGCACCAACTATTGCTAGTTTGGCAATACTAACATATCGTACCTTATATTTACCCAAAGAAATTATTCCAATTATTCCACCTTATGGGTTTGACCATCGTGATCGTCAAAGTCTGAAGGCAATGTACTGGCTGCGATACTTAGAACGTACTACTGGTAATAAAATTCTTCATTCTGGAAATGGTTTGGAAAAACGATTTGGGAGGTATAAGGTTGATGGATTTGAAACTGAAACAAATACAGTTTACGAATTTCATGGATGTTACTATCACGGGTGTTTAAACTGTTATCCTACACTACGACACGTGTCCCTAGATTCATCCTCTAAGCAAGGTACATCAGTACAAGATCGGTATGAAAACACCACCACAAAAATAGCATTTCTTAAAAAATTAAATCTTAATGTCATTGAAATGTGGGAATGTGAATGGGACCTCATGGTAAAAAATGATAAAAAATTACAACAGTTTATTCAAACACAGTGTCATGATCTTGTCAACCATCTGGTACCTAAAGATAGTTTTCATGGGGGACGTACAGAATGTTTTAATGCCTTGTACGAATGTACCAGAAGAGTTTGTGGCATATTATGATATTACCAGTCTTTATCCGTGGGTAATGGCACGTAAGCCATTGCCTATAGGTAAACCTATAATATACAAGGGGCCTGACTTTCCACAAGTGCAAAGTATTCATGGATTAGTGAAATGTAGTATCTTGCCTCCCAAAGACTTATATTTTCCAATTTTACCATATACATGTAATGATCGCCTTTTGTTTGGGTTATGTCGTACGTGTATGGAACAAAGTGAGAACAATTGCATCCATAATGATGCCGAGCGTGTCCTTACTGGTACATACTGTACTCCTGAACTTCATGTAGCTTTAGATCTCGGATACAAAATTCTACAAATTATCGAAATTTGGGAATTCAAATTATCCGATTCAGAAAATAATCTGTTTAAAGATTATGTCAATTCCTTCTTAAAAATGAAACAGGAGTCTTCAGGATTTCCTAGCTGGTGCAAAAGTAAACAAGATCAAGAAAAATATATTGCAGACTATTATGAACATGAATGCATTCAGTTAACGGAAAATAACATTCAATCAAATCCTGGTTTAAGATATATTTCCAAAATATTTCTCAATTCCTTGTATGGGAAATGGGGACAAAGAACAGATTTATCTCAATCTGTAATTGTAGATACTCCAGAAAAATTTTTAAGTTATCTATGGGCACCACAATATGAGGTACAAACTGTATTGCCTATTGGAGAGCGGCATCTCATTGTATCATATAAAAACATTGAAAACAAAAACAAACCATGGAAATTTTCCAATGTTGTCCTTGCAGCCTTCATCACCTCTTGGGCGCGTCTAAAACTTTATGAGTTACTAACAGCTATAGATCCTCAGCGTGTATTGTACTGCGACACTGATAGTATTATGTTTGTGCAGCAACGTAATGAAAAGCCTCCACTTTCTTTGGGTTCCTATTTAGGTCAGTTAACTAATGAAGTTCCTGATGGGTGGGAAATTGATGCCTTTATAGGCTTAGGACCAAAAAATTATGCCTATAGAATGAAAGAAGTTCAAACAGGAAAAGTAGATTATGTATTTAAAATTAGAGGAATTACTTTAAATCATCGTACACGACAAGAAATTAACTTTGATCATTTTTATCAACTAGTTCAAGATAAAGCTGACAAAAAACAGTTACACAATCCAGGAAGAATTGTTCGTAAGCCTGGGTTTGTCATCGTATCCAAGTCTGAAACTAAAACACATCAGAAAGTTCAAAATAAAAGACGACGATTAAATCATAACAGTATTACTGACTATAGAACATTGCCATATGGTTATCAAAGTATTAAGTGCATGAAATGAATGGTATTCTGTATATATGTAAATAGTAAACTGTCTAAAGGTAGCATCATGCTATAACATGGTCATAATATCATCAAATATGTCCATAAGTTTTCCTATCAGTTGGTACTTGTACGTATATATAATGTAAATATGTCAATAAGTTATTAAGAATATTCTAAGTATACTAAATATCTTATTTAAATATATCTATATATGTATATCAATATGCCAATATTGCAAAATACAATATTGTAGAGTATATAAATACAATAAAGCGTTACAATTTATAATAATATGTTTTATTTCTCCAAACAAATATTGATATCATACGAAGTATCTGTATTCTATATAAGATAAAGGAAGAATACCTATGCTTCATATAAGGTTATTTATACGTATTTTATGTTCATACAATAAATGATTCCAAGTTGGAAACCATGTTGATGTCATAATGTCTTCTATAAGGTAAACAAGCATCTTAGAAGTAAGTAAAGGTATCAATATAAGACATTAGAATACTGTAGTAAAAAGATATCTATATGTAAATGGGTTACAACACAGTGATATCCTTTGTGCTTCAAATACCACTAGAACATGTCTAACAAGTATCTGCGTACGTAAAAAACCACAATATATACATTCTAACATTGTATTCAAGGTAATCTATATACATAAGCAATCAAATTATAAGGCTACAATATAATCAGTTCATGTGTTTGCATTCACATAACATATCATCACAACAACATATACAACTCTACAATATATATAACCCTACAATAGAAACACTTCAGGTGTTTGCATCCAGCCTAGTATAGCCCCTAAAGCTACGCAACCAACAACACATGCTTAAAACACTTACATGCAAACGAAAGATAATATGTCTACAATATGATACATATATTCCTGTCCCGATATCAAAAACCAATATACTTACATACATACATCTACCTACTTACAAACTAATCATATATACATGCAATTTGTCATTCGTCTAAGCTTCGTACATCATTAAATCCATACAATATCCAAAACATGATATTCTATGCTAAAATCCCATATCACCTACACATACATGTACCCACTTACAAACTAATCACAAATACATGCAATTTGTCATTCGTCTAAGCTTCGTACACCATTAGACCCATACAATATCCAAAAGACAATATTCTATGCTAAAATCACATATCAGCTACACATACATGTACCCCACTTACAAACTAATCACATATACATGCAATTTGTCATTCCTCTAAGCTTCGTACACCATTAGACCCATACAATATCCAAAAGATGATATTCTATATTAAAATCACATATCAGCTACACATACATGTACCCCACTTACAAAGTAATCATATATACATGCAATTTGTCATTCCTCTAAGCTTCGTACACCCTTAGACCCATACAATATCCAAAAGATGATATTCTATGCTAAAATCCCATATCAGCTACTGAAAATACAATATCAGTACATAAAATACCCCCTCATTAATATTCATTACCATCTCATTAATATTCATTATCATTTCATTAATATTCATAAATAATTAATTCACTACTCTAGTTTTTAAAAGGATAAAATCATTTATGTGAAAATACCTAAAGAAATCTTGTTTGAACACTTCTTCCAAAAAGCACAATAGTGAAAGTTGTCTTGAGTACACAATTCATTCAGTCTTTTTCCTCTTTGCAAGTCAGGTAGGAAGGGCCACCCTTTCTCTCCCCTCTACGTATATGGCAAGGTCTTAACAAAATGCGTAACAATTCCCACGCCTATTTAAAAAAAAAAAAACTGGTCCTTTGCTCACAAAACAAGAGCACACTTCGCCCCTCCAATCTTATGTGTGGTCTCTGAGTATGGGAAAGCAATACATTAACTTTTAAAAAGTGACATTTAACTATCTCATTCTTCGATTCTCTGTCGTTAGAATAATGATTCCTATTTCTTTCTTTTTCACATATTTTTCAGTTTTCATGCAGTAGAAATCACAGTCCCCCCAATTAAGCAATGTCCAGAGCACAGTTCGCTCCCCCCAACTCCAGCATTCTGGAACACACACATACAAGCAGGTGTCTATGTTACGTTCGTTACTCTTCACCCATCAAAGGGATCCCTCCCTCCTACGCCTTACATCTTAGACAGTCAATATCTTTTAACATTTGTTGTTTATCCAGAGTTTCCCATGTTTCTAAATACATGAAACTAACTTATTTGACATGTCTTTCTCACCTCCCATGGTTAAAGCATTGTGCAACATCCATATCTCACATTAAATTGACAATTTTCTTCTTTCTTTAATTGACACAAGGTTCAAATTACGAGACAGCTCCATAAGAGCTTCTCATACGTTTACAAAAGGGTGTTTGTCGGCAATCCAATGAACAAAGAACACCCACGTTGGATAGATTCAGCCCCTAGACTACTTTTTTATCCTTTTGTTTTCTGCCTTTCTCCTTTAGTTACGTCACCTTAGAACATCCCATTCTTTTATTATAGGTGCCTTCTTTCTTTAGAATTAGTTTCTTGAATACCAAGACCAACTGCGTTCAAGATTAACAAAAAAAGACTTGTGTGGACATGCTTTGAAGCTTCTTCAGTTATTTCTGGGCACTTGAGGGATGAATAAGCAAGGAAGAAACAAGTTTCTTAAAGGCTTGGGGAAAAACGGTAAGTAATCAGCATAAATTGTATAAATTAATATAAAATTGTATTAAAATATATGATAAAACATTCAAGAGGAAATTTGCATCCATTTTCGTGAGATTTTGGGAACATGGGTAAATTTTTTGGTACAAAATGGCGGATTTTACCCTCATTTTCGTGAGATTTTGGGAACATGGATAAATTTTGGTAGAAAATGGCGGATTTTAGGGCGTTTTTCGTGAGATTTTGGGAACATGGGTAAATTTTGGTACAAAATGGCGGATTTTAGGGCGTTTCTCGTGAGATTTTCGGAACAAGTTCGTGAGAAGTACGTGCTATACTACTGAGAGGTCATATAGTACGGAATTAGGATTTTAGATTTCTGGGCTTTCAGCATCTAAGGCCATGAGGGATGTCACGTATGAGGGATGACATCACTCAGCGATCACATTATCCAAGGAAGGAAGAAAGGATTGGGGAAGAAAGGAAGTGGCCTGGGACCTGTATGTTACGTAACATTCTGGCATTTGCCTGGTGTAAATGAGGAAAGCTCAGGAAATCCTCATTCAGGATGGCTGCCCTGAAAAAGGTTTTACACTTTTTTGAGCGGGTGCCCCCACCGGAAATCAACCCGGGGCCGCTCGCACCAAAGGCGACTAAGCCACGCGGGGTCACTCATATGTTTCGGATCTCACGTTAAGCTGTACATTCACATCTCCTATAGTCTCCCTGTTGAAAGAGATGTTAATCTCAAATCAAATAAAATAAAAAAGGGAAATCAGAAATTATCTTCCAGGTGTACCTTTTATATTTGGCCTCTGGTTCGTTCTTACTCTAACCTGACATGCCTTATATTCAGAAACTTTTCCTGTAGATAAAATATGAAAATCTCAAGTACAATTATGTGTGATGTTCAGTCTTTGATTTGTTCGTTATTATCAAAATGGCGATGCCCCTGCCAGCTGTCAACACTTCGAAATTGGAACACACGCTTTATGAATTGCAAAATACTGTATATACAACTGAGATGTGATACGTAGGAATACAGTTTCACACTCGCTTTGTTAAAGCGAAATGAAACCTTCGAAAATGCTTGCCTTGAATGAGAATGTTGGTTTATTTGTAAGCAAATGGCGACAGAAACTAAGGGGAAACCCAAGAGCACTTCTTCTCCGAAAAGCGGCGCTGAGTAATCTCGTGAGAAATATCCATCTCATAAAGAAAAGGGGTTGGGTGTTACTTAACAATTCTATTCACTTGTAGCCATAATTTGATTATTTATTTGGCCCTAGAGGGCGCTTAAACAGCGACCCTGTACTGCATCTGTAACCAAGTACCCATTTATATAAGCATTTTCGTTTCTTCCGCTTAATATGCAGCGTCTAAGAACTGAGGAAGGTGATGCTTAGGTGGGAAATTAAGGATATCGTACAGAGGATGCTTCAACATTCAAATATTGTATGCTGCTTAAAGGGAAAGTACAGAGAACAGAAATACGAGGCTGTTTGGAAAGTAACCTCCGATTGGCTAACAAAGAAACACCAAAGTAAATAAGAATTTATTATATACATCTGAAAACTACTTCTTTGCTCTATTTTTCAACTAAAAACTACTTCTTTGCTCTATTTTTCAACATGATTTCCATAAACATTTAAGCTTATCACTTATCAATCTCTGCACTAGCTTAGAAATTCTATCAGCATAAAAATCTCCCGCCTGTGCCTTGAGCCAGCCTATGACCGCATCTCCTCCTCATCATTAACTTTTCATTCTGTAACCTAGCCTCTGTGTCACTCTGTCACGTAACACAGTCCTGGAAATTTGTGGAAATTCATCGGAAAGCTGCAAGATTGTCAAACGTGCCGCTAATGGCCTGCCAGTGCCTGTGCCTTGAGCCAGCCTATGACCGCATCTCCTCCTCATCATCAACTTTTCATTCTGTAACCTAGCCTCTGTGTCACTCTGTCACGTAACACAGTCCTGGAAATTTGTGGAAATTCATAGGAAAGCTGCAAGATTGTCAAACGTGCCGCTAATGGACTGCCAGTCCCAGTCCTCTCTTCTACATAAATGTTTGTTCGTCCACTTTTAAATGAACAAACCCATTCATGAACAACTCCTTCACTCATCACACTTGGTCCATACACAGCACAAGTTCTCGATGAATAGTTGCTGCCGAATATTATTTTCCCTTACGAAAACTTATAACAGCTCGCAACTTTCACTTGTCGGGGTTTTCTACTGCAGCACATTTTGAGTCGCTACAAAAGTGGAATTAGTGATCAGATAGCCTTCACTCTACCATGGCTAGATGAAGACTGATCTACCGCTAACGTATGTGCAAAGATGGTAGAGCTGCCCCCACTACTTCACGCACAGTGATGAATCGGAGGCTACTTTCCTAACACGCCTCCCATATACGCGTCCTTCTCTGAAAAATATTAAGTTAAATTGTGATTCATGTTTTCTTCACAACATTACTATCAAATTATTTAACATATTTTATACACACAGTAAAGCCCGCAGGATCTTTTCCAAGGGGAAATGTAAAATAGACACACAAACGTAAGTTACATATATATATATTAGTACATACCTTGATGCAAGGGTGCACATACACATATCGGTACTTATCGATTTAATCGTAATCCTGAAAAAAGTGCAACTTAGCAGATTAGTATAGCGTTGGACACTTTAGAATAGCTCTGATCCGACGTGAAACGGAAATGTAGAGGTCGTGAATGATAGCAAACGAAGTTAATCACTCAGTTCCGTGAAAGAGGGTGGACACGGCAATCTACGCCGGGATTATGTCTCCAAAGCCGGACCACAGATGTTCAATTATGTTGAAGGTCGGGGATCGGGCTGGCTATGCGAAATATTCCTCAAAGTACACCTCAGCAGCTCCAGCTCTGTGAATGGAAATACGGCATCATTACTTGGAAATAATATCTGAACCATAGGATGCACATGAATGCCTAAAACTGCGACATCGTCACGGAAGTAACGTGACCGATAAGCATAGTCACAGAGCTCACTGAAAACTAGAATATTGCGGCCCATAGCATCACAGAACCGCCGCCATGTTCACGGTTGGGCGGAGATACTACAGATCATACGGCTCTTTGGGTGTCCGCTACACGTAACACGGCTCGTGGTTTCAAATAAAGTGAACAATGACTCATCAGACCTCATCACACGTTTCTGGTTATCAGCGGTCAATGTTGCATATTCGCGTCACCACTAGCATCGTATTATAGCGTGAGGATCCCTTATTAGTGGTTTGTAGTCCGTATGTCCATGTCATGTAACTCTTGCGAAATGTGATTGTCGACACAGGTTGTGAGAAGTGCTGTTTGAGTTCCTCTGTCACTTACACAGCAGTCGCACGGCCTTACTGAATGATAATGCGTTTTAATGCTCGGTTAACCTGCGACAGAGGAGTGTTTTTCAACCAATGTTCCTCTTCGTCGATGTGGTTCTGCCATAAGTTTTGTAGATCGCCATCATCTTGGACACTGTCCCTCATAACTCACCCAGACACTTACCATTTTTGTCACGTTAGCACTACATAATTAGGGTGAAGAATTTGCATTCTTCGAAAATTAGAGAGGTTTTCCATCTTACAGTACAACGTTTATTTAGTTCACTTCCGCTGCCATTTTACTGCTTCTCGCGTTGTAATGGAGTTTCCATTAACACATCATCACAAACAGTATTGTGCTGCAGTCGCCGCCTGGCTGTTGCCAACCCAGACATCTAACGCTTCCATTACTTCAATTGTTTCCATTTTATTTGATAAGTGTTTGTAATACTTCATGTAAAATATCATTTTCGCACATAACTTTATTAACAACAGTAAAAATACTATAGTACCACAGCTCAGTGGTCTTGAACACATGGACCACGAACTGCAGATTTTTTTTACCGTGTTTCTCACCCTTATTAAATAATCAATATTTAACACGAAAACTGATTAAGAATAGTCCTATATACCGCAATATGGTTTAATGGGCCGCTAGAGTAATTGAAATTGTCGGCGTTGCCTGCACTGTTTCACGGGCTAAAGATTCCTGCTCTACAGTATTTATTGTAAGTATATTAAATATTATAATGTGTGACTAAGTAAATCTAAGATGTAGTATTTCAAAGAACTAAACCCATTTCTAAAATCCACGAGTGAAAAATTGCTTCTCCTTGTCCCACACTCGGCAGTTATCATGTGTAAAGTAGCAGAAATTACAGAAGTATTTAGCTTTTAAACACATTTACTGAGAAACATAATTGCTACTGCCAATACTGCATTTTCAGTACTCTCTTTCTGTTCTGGCGCTTGGACTTTCCCTTGTTTTCAACACATTAAAGAGTTTAGCTACGTTTGTTCGTGGCGAGGTGTGAGGTACACACAGGTAAACACAGAATGAATCACAAGTACAATGTTACAAATAGATAGGTCTGCATGATAAACAATGTCACTGGACTAGAAAATACATGTACTAATATTTTCATTACTAAATTATCCACCGACATCAATTGTAGTTAAGAATTTAGTTACTGTTTTTCCAAACTGAAGAGCATTCACAAACGAAAAAAAGTAAAGAAAGGGGAATATTTTTCGTAAGTATCGAAATTACTGTCGTTTTAGATTTATGAGATGGTGAAAATGAAAGGAAATTTTTGAGTTTTACGTCCCACGGTTATGCCGGTGAGGCTAAAGGAGACGGTGATGAGAGATGAATGAAATGGTGGAATGAAGAAAGTGGGAGGAAACGGGAGAACCCCGAGAAAACCCCCACACACGGTGTTTGTCCACCACAAAGTTCACTTGGCGGGAGCAGGGTTTGAACCCGTGACCCCAAGCACCAGAGGTGAATATTTCATGGTGTATTAAATTATTCAAAAGAACATACGAACATTTTATATCTGACACCACATTAAAAATTTATATTTTGCCGTGTATTATCATTTGAAACACGATTTAATCCACAATGGATCGTTGCACATACAACGAAATGGGGTAACATAACAGTTTCTAGACTACAAAACGATGCTATACATAACCATCGGTAGTCTTATAGAACGGCTATGTTCATCTGCCTCTATACATGTATCGTACCAAAAGCAGTAATAAATATCGAAAAATGGGATTTTGGAATCCAACCAGGTTCCAATAATGACTCCATTTCATAAGTGGTCGAACATAATGAAAAAACGATCGAGGTCCTCAGCATTATATCCTCAGTATGTAGTTATGTGTGGGAGTTTTAAAAGATGGTGTAGAATCTTGTTCAGCCATATTTGTTATACTGTCTGTAAAAGTAATTTTGCCAGATAGAATTTGAGCCATAAAACAGTTGAAGAGAAAAAAAGAAACACTAGCATAGCATATTTACGTACCTAAAACTCCAGAGATCACTGTCCGGTTAAGACAAATAGCATCTGGTAAGGGAGTATTTAATTCAATCAGTTCAGACTGTGTCCGACGCTTCTACTACGTAAAGTTCTGCTTAATGCTGGTAGGTAGAACAAATCACACATGCGAGTGCGTTTTCGCCCACTGTCAATTTTATTACAACTAGTATAACCTGTTATAACTAGTATAATACAGTATTATTATAAAAAGTATACATTTCTCTAATAACTAGGATAAATAGGTGTCCAAAGGCCCAGGCAGCCTAGAGAAGGAACTCCACCGGTGTTCGAAGTGGAAAAAAGCAGAGGTGGTATGTTTTATTATAATTTTGACTCAACATACCGTATTTAAATATTGTCTTGATCACTGAAGAAACAGAGACGGTATGTCCTCATTACTGAAAAACCAGAGGCGGTATGGTATACCACCGCATATCGTCTTACTTCGACCACTGAACTCCACAGAATTTCATGCAAACTAAGTGGAGTGGATTCAGGATTCACAATCTGGCTGTGATTAGGAATTCTACAATCCTCCAGGCAAGTAGAATGGAGTGAATAGGAGGCCTTAGAGCTCTAGTCAAGCTAAAAGGTTTGGGTTAGCTACCTCTAAAAGCTCCAGGCAAGTGGAGAGAGTAGAGTTGACCAGCAAAAGACTGATGCCAAATATGGAAATCTTCCTGATCTTATAGCTGCTCCAATGTGGTGGCGGTACTGATGGTTCTTCTTCGTCACATGACTAATGGTGTCACAGGTGTTCCTGTCGTCTGCCAATACAAGCATGTGTTGATTGCTTGTAAACAGAGCCATGTTCGGGATATTACAATATAAACTCACTAATAGTAGGTTTTTAAACAAAAAGAGACAAAATCATAATATAACCGAGTTACACTACAACACCATACATTTTTGCTATCTAAATTATGTATTACGAGTTAAACGAATTAAAAAAACCTCGAAGTTTTAAATACTGTTCCTAAACATTCTTTTTAAATTTTTCTGAATCATACGCATTTTCCAAATCATTTAAGTAACTGTAGTGATCATAAGATTGGGTATTCCTGATTTCATGAAGGTAGTAGAAGCGGTCACAAATTTCAAGATTAAAATACTATATATTACTTTTTTATGAAAGAGGTAATACGTGTATTATGCAGAAAAATCCTCTCAAAACACCAAGCTTATGATTTGAGCGGCTCGGGCGAATCTAATGATAAGCGCCACTTCAGGAAATTAAGTTATCAAATGGAAAATGGGTTTAAAGTTAATCATAGAGCAGTATGTAGATAATTGAATTTCGGAAATGTACCTGAAGATGGTAGGAAAGGTTAATTTGGTATGTACCTTTGCATTGAATTGCATGCGAATATCGACCCTTCTTTCAAAGTTTACTCGAAAATCAGAATATGTGGCATACCAATATTTTTCTCCTAGCCGCTCATTTCTGTTCTCTGGTATTATAAGTGGTTCACTATGGTAAAACCATGAATTTATCGTGGAAAACATAGTATTCGTGCTTTTCTCAGCAGTCTACTGGTATTTTTCAGAAGTTTCCCCGAGGATATATATACTAGTACAGTCAATAAATTCGTGGACTGGTATCCAGAATATAGGCAACCAGTAGAACCCATAGTTGCTGTGCTCGATGTGAACGTCCACACACACACACACAAACACAGATCCACACTGACCTTCAAAAAAGTTCACGCATCATTTTCTCCTTTGACTTACCTTGTCCGAGTTTTTGCGTTGTGGAGATGATGGCGATTTCCAGATGGCTGCTTGTCTCCTTAGTCGTGGATCGTAGAGGAGACACAATGCCTCATGTCCTTTATTATCTGGTTGAGGAACGTTCCATCAGCGGCAGCGAATCTGATCGTTGGTTTTTTTGTCATAATGCGTCTGACACTGTGCTTGGTGACACGCGAAATTCTCAAGTCATCTGTTAGAATGTTGTGACAATTACCATGGTTGATCCGTACTGTTGGTGCGATGTCATATACCGACTAGGAACGATTAGCACGCACTACCATTGCAATCTCTTCGATCTTGCGTTCTGTTCGAACTGTTGTTGGCCGACTTACTGGTCCATAAACCTCTAAACTGTTTCTCTCCTCCGTAAACCGTTGGTCCCACTTAAACACTGCACTGCGGACCATGCGAAGAATGGGTATATTCAGCTAATATATATATATATATATATATATATATATATATATATATATATATATATATATATATATATATATATATATATATATATATATATATATATATATATATATATATATATATCAAGGTGTGATCATAAGGTACAGTGAATGTAGTTGTATATTGTCATCTGTCGATGTGGTATCCATTTCAACTAGTAAGCCTGGTGGCCTAAACCATTGGTACAGTCAGTGTCGAGTTTGAACGTGTTGTAACATGTTAGTTGGCTTCCAGAGGTACAATAGTGAGGAAGTATTAAAAAGTACCTGTCGCGCGACAACATTAAGTTTTGTTCTAATCTGCAAAAAAGTGCCAAAGAAGCTCACGAAATGTCAACATCAGTGTGTCGCGATTCAAAAGTGGCAAGGAGTCTGTTGAAAACGAGCAACGATCGAGACGTTCTTCGATGTGAAAAAACAGAAGAAAACGTACAAAAAAGTGGCACAAATGGTTTGTTCAAACAGGCAAATAACTATTCGAGAGCTGTCCGAAGAACTGAAAATTTCGGAAAGTATCTTAACCCCAGATTAAATGGACAAATGGATTCTTTCTTCACTACGAAAACGCGCCATGTCATAACTTGCTTTTGATGTGCGAGTTTTTGACCGAAAAAGTCTGTCCACATTCGTTGTGCTCTTCAAATATATCACCATATGACTTCTGGCTTTTCCAAAAAATAAATAAATAAATAAATAAAATAAAACAAAACCGTGCTTAAAGGAAAACGTTTTTACACCATTCTTGACATTCAGAGGGCCACGACAGAACAGCTGAACACCGTTTCAGAACAAGTCTCCCAGAAATGCTTCCCGTCAGGGATTCAACTTTAGAATAAAATCATTGCTAACCAAAAGCCAAAGACAATACTTTGAAGGAGACTAAATTAAATTCCATATAAACTTATTACTTTGTTTCTAATAAAATTAGTCATCGTATTTTTTGATCACACCTCGTACATATACGTAACTTCTTATTTAGATGTGACTCTAAATGTATTTTATGGGAATACAGAGCTCACTTTCTGCTGGAGATCAGTAGTTTAATTCCAGGCCATGCAAGTTTTGATGCACATCATGTCCGTGAGTTTCCTCAGTATTCTAGCGTTTCCTCCCACATTTTCATTCAACCATTTTTTCCATAATTCTTCACTTTCATTAATCATCCATCTTCTTTATCCTAAAAGGCATAACTGTGAGTCATTAAATTAAAGATTTCATTATTATTTTAAAATTCCAATTGTATTTTTTCATACTATTTTTGATTTTAACGCAACAGTGAGTAATTTTATTAAGAGACATGCAAACATAAAATCAAATAAATCTTAAAATTTTAATATTGCTTAAATTTGTTCTTTGTGACAATCAATGTGCAAAACATACAATGATAAAATTTTTCTGTAATAACAGAAATGCAATCCAATAAACGAATTCCCTTTTTCCAATTTTGTCATTGAAATTGATGTATTCGTTTATTTAAAAACAATACGTTCAGAAGAAAACAATACGTTTAAGCTATTAATATTGCTTGTAGCAAGTTAATTTTGTGGTAGAAACATAACAAACCGTGTTGGTTTAGTCTTTCTCTTGTTGTGTTCATGTATATTTATCATCTGCACTGTATACTGGATTCTAAAAGCAGATGGATGGAGAATTGGTGTGCTATTTAACTGACACACACGTACAGGATATACGTATATCGGAAGAGGAAGCAATTGATCGAATAGTAGCAAAAGAATTCAAAACCAGAGAAAAAAAGATCAGTGGTGACCTCAAACTAGCAAACAAGGGCCAATCAATATGAAAACCTCTTGTTTATTGCTTCAGGGAGTGAGAGACACCATTTGTTTGTGTAAACCTTGTGGTGATGTTTGCCTTTGTGCTGGTTTTATGCAAATTTGAATACGGGAGACCATTACATGGAAAATGTTTCCAATTTCTTTTTCTTTTACGTGATTATTACACGTAAAACATTTTCTTATGACAAAATCTAAGGGGGTAACGGTATCTCAGTGGTAGAATTGCTTATTTCTGATGTGTGGGGTTTCTGGTTCAATTCCCGGTCAAGTAAGTTTATGGTGGACAACATCGTGTCCGTGGGTTTCCTCCATCATCGTAATTCCACCAATTCTTCCATCATCATTCACTTGCTTTAATTATCCGTCTCCCTTCGCCGAAAGGGCAAAACGTGGGACGTTAAACTGAAAGATTTCATTTCATGTAACAAAATCTATACTGATGATTCCAAAAGGAATAAGGGGAAAGAAAAGGAATTCCGTTTTAGTTGTTTGTGAGTTTCAATAAGTAAAATTCCTTACTTTTAACGACTAATATGCTCCTCACGGTTATGAGGTAGAAGACAAAATAACATTAAATACAATCTGTCGCTCAAACTTATACAGACATAAATCAGTAAATAAACGATCATTTTCAGCAGAAGTATTATTAGCTACGAACAACAAACTTTCTCGCGCAATAAAATGCCGTATCGATTTACTGGAAAAACTACTAGAATTTAATCTCAAGAATGTCATTTTGCTTAGTTGTATATGATCTACCGATTGACAAATGTCTTATATTTGGACAATAATATGATCATCATCATATGTATTCTGCCATTATTGGTTGGTCACTTGCCTCAACTGAGATGTTTCCATGATCTATGGTTCTCAGTTAACCTCTTCGTCTTCACGTACGATGTTTTTTTTTTTTTTTTTTTTGTTTTGATATCGTCCATCAATTGTAGTCTCTTTCGCTTTTTCCCTTTCGTTTCTGCTTCCATACCCTCTAGCACGTCCCTCATGATAACAATAGTATAGTTAAGCAAAATTAAGAGTTAATTATAATTTTTCAATAATGTCTCATTGTTCATACTGCGTACTGTCGTCTTGATAGTGTCAAAATCAGTGGTCGAAGTTTGACGGTATGCGGAGGTATGTCATACCGCCTCTTGTTTCTGAATGATGAAGGCGTAAAGCGTCTGGTTTTTCAGTGATCAAGACATACCGTCACTGAAGAGTAGATGCAAAATACCTTAAGTAAATCCATTTTTATACACAGTAATTGACGAACAGTTTTGCACATAAAAAGATTTTATTTATTCTATTGAAATAATTTCTAAGTTGACAACACCGACATTTTTGTTACCTTTTTCCTACCTTTTGTTTTTAAAATAACGTGTCTTCAAAGAAGTTTACCTAGTGTACATTTTGATGTGACACATTCAATTGCTTTTTCTTATGTATGTATGTGTCTTCTTGCCTTAACGCATATAAATATCGTGTTTTGAGCATGGGCGAATTTAGGGGTTGTCTGCTGTGGGGCGGATCTTCCGGTAGATTGTAATATTCCTCAGTCGAGTGGGAGTCCGAGAGTTTTCCCGCAGGAAATTGTTTCTATAAAAAGTCGGTTTTTGAGCATTTTCGTGTATAATTTTCTATAATACAACATAATGGAATATCTTTTAATTTTTTTTCAAAAAGTTGTTGGTAGGGGTTTCTCCATGCCCCCCCCCCCCTCGTAACTACAGAGACGATCTAGAAATGGTTTTCAGTCATTATACAAATAGAAATGCAATCTTTTATGTAACATACTCTCATTGTATTTCAATATTTAGATAGCTGGTATGTCGAGTCAAAATCGTAATAAAACATGCCGCATCTGCTTCCTTTCTACTTCGAACACTGGTCACAATTAATAGCTTGATAAGGGTAGTATATACGGCAGTGTCAGTTTCATCTTTATAGGCGTTGCCGTACTTCAATCTGTAGGTTTACAATCAAATTCATTTCTCTCGAAAAGTACGCATGATGATTTACATTCGCCCATATTAGGTTCTTCAGCACAATGGGATCAATCGATTTTCATATGTCTCATCTTGGGACGTCTTTGGAAGCTAATAATAATGTATTAACTTTTAAGTAATAACTGAAGGTTCCAGGGGAAAACAATCTACTAAACATTATTTCCAAAAATTTTACAAGATAATTTATTAATGTTGTTTCTCCCTTAATTCCCATTCTATGGACACTTTTAATTTCTTATTTACAGCAGAATTATTTGCTTCTACGAGATATTAGATATTCAGAAGGTGAGTTCAGGAGACAAGGTGCATCACTGAGATTTTAGGTATGGAGAAGAAATAGTTGAAACTTTCAAACAGGGTAGAAAGAAAAAAAAACTTGTGTATTAAGAGTCTTCATCCTGGCGAAATTAAAATACCGCTAATTTTACAGTAATTATGTGATATCTTCAAATAGATAAAAGATAATTGAAATATGGAACAAGAGCGCCCTAGACAATATTATTTTGCGTGAGGTACCGTTATCACAAGTCACCTAGTGGATTTCCGTTTTCAGCTGTATAGAAACGCGAAAATAAATGCCGATTTTCAAAATGGCTCGAAATCGAAAGCAGGTAAGTGAGTCGTGATAACGGTTTCTTATGTAAAATAATATTGTCTAGGGCGCTCTTGTTCCACATTTCGATTATCTTTTATCTATTTGAAGATATCACATAATTACTGTAAAATTAGCGGTATTTTAATTTCGCCGGGATGAAGACTCTTAAGTGTCTAATTTATAGAAGAATCAGGTACGAAGAAAGTATTGGAAGGAAGAACTATGATGTACATTTAGAAGAAAATACTACTTTCGAGAGGCATCTCTGAATTTTGGGAGTCCGTCATGACAGAAATAGACATCCTTATTTATTGGGTTCTAGGCTTCGGAAATTTCCAAATATATTGTACATAAAAGCATAAAATCGAAAAAAGTAGTTATCAGGTTTATCTTCTAGACTTGTTTCATTTCACGCATGTTTCAACTCTAAAGAACTAAAAATTCAGGTCTATATCGCACTAAATCTAACGAGTGTCTCTTGTCAATCACATATAGTAGATGATTTCTAGTAGTAGAGCGTCGAAAACATACTAATCTAAGAACCAAAACCACTGAGATTAAGAAATTCTAGTCAGCTAAAACAAAAGAATTTGAAAAGATCGCATAGGAAAGTCTCTGAGGGAACGTGATTTCGTGATAGTTTCCAATACCCTACATGATTATCTTGCCTATTGGATGCAACTGACAGCTGAAAATTAAGAGCAGCAAGAAATAGGAAGAATAACAATACATCGGGTATTAAGAATGGTCATATATAGATCGTTGGATATGAAGCAGATCCTTGCTATCTGAGTACTGGATTAGGGATCCGAGATCCCAGTGTATTGATTCAGCATCTTAATAACCTCTTGATTCATGTCTATGTTGATAGGTAAAAACTATAGCAAATAAACAAAAGTCGAATATTTATAATTCGATAAAGTTAATTTCGGTGACAACGGAGAAGACAGAAGGAAATGGAAACAAATATTGACCAATTTAGTGTAGTTATCAGACATAAACTTTATACTTTAAAATACAAACAATTTTCACAGTACGGCCACTGAGGATAAATTATATCTTAGAAAGCATAAATTTAAGCACTTCTAATGTGGATCTGAAATTATGGATCTGTACCGTCAAATGAGGGGAATAGAAACATGGGGGTGAATAGAAACAAAAACTCCCAGATTATTTTTGGATTTATCTGGACGATAAATTAATCAACAAAACTGAAATTTCTTAACATAGTCTTATATGGCTGAAGTGTTCACAGCAGATACAAAATGTTTTAGTGAGTTGGGAACACTGAAATAGACGGCAGCAGCGTTAATATGTTACTGAAATCCTACACGGTATTTTGGCGCTCCGCAAACTTTCTTGGTAAGTATGATATTTTTATATTTGTTGCATTTGAACATATGCCTATTTTGTAGTTTGTTGTTTCATTTAATGAGGTTCATAGTAAAAGTTTTCCTTTTGTAAATTATTTGTAATTAAAAGTTTAACATTACTGGGTTATTGTTATGGTTTTTAATTAATGGTGTGAATAGAAAGACTTCTTGAGGAGTGGAAAATTCTTGAGGAGCGGAAAAAAGAACCTGTTAGGAATGAATCAATCATATCTAAGAACAAATTTCCAAGTCTTCTTAAAAAAGAAAAGAAAGAAAAAGAAATAAAAAAATGTGTGACAAACTGAAGGAGATAAATATAAGGGCTGGATTTGAAAAGTGTGGAATTTTTCCCTTTTCTCGAGACCAAGTACTGAGGATGCTGCCAAAAAGAGACACTGAACGAGAAGAAACAGAACAGCAAGAAACATCTCAGACTGTAGACCGTTCCCTTATGGGTCTTCTCAAGAGCATGCGAGAAAATGAAAAAAAAAAATAAACAACGGAAGAAGAGAATACGAATAGATGTTGTGTCTGGTAAGAATTTTGGTTTGTATTCTGAAAATGATACACTTTCATCAAATCACAACGAAACTCAACTTGGGCTCTCTTACTCCGGCAGCAACGGAATGGATCTCTCATGAACAAGAGAGTTGATGCATGTCGAACACTCGTCATCAGAGATCTCAGACTATTATTCTGTTCACGACAGTGACAAAGATTTAAGTTTAACTCGTGTATTGTAGGAAGAGGAGAAAGACAACACTCCAGAAGACAACATTCCAGACGATCACGAACTAGATGATGGTTTTCTAAAGCTGGTGATCTTGCTATGGTAAAGGTTTATGGGAAGCTAAAATACTCGGTGAGACTCTTCACTAGCCTAGGGCGAAAATGTAAACATGGTGGATATATGGGAGTGTTTTATACGAAATCCAAAAACAATGAAATTTTCAGAAACTTCTGAAGAATCGTTCTTACTACATGAGGATATTGTGACGAAACTGTCGGGTCCTATTAGGAGTTCATCAGCACGCTTTAAGTATATGACAAGTTTCCCTAGTGATTTCAGTGGTTAAGTCTTTTTATAAAATATCATCAAAACTGTATGGTCGTTTGTACCTACTTTGTACATTGTATTGTTTTATATTTTTGTAACTTAGATAATATTGGTCTTATTGAACTTATATCTTGCAGATATCAAATAAATAGTTCGTTTCAACAAATACACTGTTTCTTTTTACTTTTCCAATAGTATAAAAGAAACAACAATGAAAATAAAGTCATTGTTTCTATTCACCTCTACCCATAGGGTGAATAGAAACATTAAGAAAAATCAAGGTGAAGAAAAGTGAAGTTGATAAATTAATATGACGTTTACTTAACTTCATTAGCATATTAAGACCGGTGTTTGGAATAATCTGATACGCGAAATCTTTAACATCACCAAACTTATATACTCATATAGCCAAAAATGTGTTTCTATTCAACCCATTTGACGGTACTTAAAATCATAGAATCCAAAATTAAAATTATAATACCAATCTGAATTCAGATCCGACATTTTGATCTCAGATTTAGGTTTGGATATGGAACCAGACTCAAGGTTCGGATTTTAGATCCAAGTTCGGGTTCCGGATCAGAGATACAGATTTCGAATTGAAGTTGGGATTAAATCTAAATCTGATATTTTTAGCCGTCCTTATCGAGTATATGATGGGAGATCCTTACCAATGGTGCATGGAGTTTCTAGTTCGATCCTTGCTCAAGTAAGTTAGTCGTTGACAACATCGTTCCTGTGAATTTTCGAAGGATACTCCCGTTTCCTCCCACACTCTCATTTCACTGATTATTCCATCATCATTCATTTGTTTTAATCATCGTCTTTCTTAGCCTAAAGGGGATAATGCGCGACGTTAAACTGAAAGATTTCATTTCATTTCGAGTATATAAAGTGAAAGGAAATATTTGTTTTCGTGATGTTAGTAATGATTGTGAAATATTGCGTGTTATTAAAAAAGAAAACACCAAAATGTCATAATAGATCATGACTTGTCTCTCGATTGTAAATAATACGAGTAAATCCAAATCTTTCAAAGTAAAAACTTCACAGTTTTCCTTTTTTCATAACCTCAAAACGAAAGCCAGTATTAAAATTTGGAAAATATAGCACTCTATACTATCAAATAGTCGCTACATGACTTGTATTCCAAATACCATATCATAATACTTTGATGTTCCAACATCGCTATGACATTTTTCCGCTGCAAAACTGGTAAAAAGTCCAAACTGCTTTTCACAGTATTTGTTATCTACAATATTAATAGTATTCTTTACTTTATAACTATTATGATAAAAGTATAATAGATAGGGATTCAATTTCTGTTGATAACACAGAATTCTTCTATGTTGATCAAATAACTGAAAATAATTGGGAATTTAATTAAAAGGTAGCAAGATGTGAGTCAAGGACGCTATACATATCTGCTAAGGAAATCTATATGCTCACTATATGTTATTAAAAAAATAATGAAATAATTGAAATAATTAGACGGGTACTATTTCATAGCTTGTCATAGCCTTTTGTGGGCTCATAAAGCCACAATATATTTTTTATTATTTATTTTAAGGTTAATTATTAAATACTTCAGTAATTGGAATTTGGAATTCTCATTACTATCAAGCTCTTATTGCTGTTCTTGTATCTATTGCTGTTCTTATTGCTGTTTTTGGTACACGGGTTATGGATATCTATTCTTGGTGGGAAAGCATTTGAACGGATTACGATGGTTCTGTTTCCACCTTAAACTATAGGTTCACGAGTCATATAACCTCAATGAAGAAAATGGATGCTGAAGTGCCAACAATGAAGCGAAAAAGCAAATATGATTCCTCTATTGAAGCAGTAAATTAATTTCCATAAAACAGAAAAGCAATGGGTTTCATCTCTGTCTTTATCCCTCTTCATCCCTTTTAAATCAAGAGCAGTCGAACTCTAACATTTTAGGTTTCAATATTGAGCCACATGGAGCAAAGGTGGTGACAAGTAACGCGATAGAAAAACAAAATATGGTTTTGATATGGTTTCAGCGTCTCCAGGATAGATTTAATCTTCATCCTTATCCTTCTATTGAAATGGAAAATCGTAGAAATCCGTTAGTTCCGGTAGGTCCAGACTACCGCCTAGACTAGTAGACTCGAGCATGGGACTAGAGGCAGCATATTTGTTTTCCTCCCCTTTTCCCTGTGCAGGGTAGTCATTTGTAATCCTGTGCAGGGTAGTCACGTGGAGTTCCAGGGAAATCAATCATCTCCGTGACGGTAGGGTCACTCGGTCGAAAAAAGGGTACAAGCATTTTCACACCAGCCATCCTGAGTGAGATTTTTCTGGGGTTTTCTCATTCACACCAATCAAATACCGAGATGGTACCTAACATACAGATTTCAGGACATTCCCTTCCTTCCCCAATCCTTTTTTCTTTCCCTTTCCTCGGGTGGTGTGATTACCAAAGACGTTAATCATCATATATGATAGACAAATATGGCCTTAGATGCCGAAAACCCAAAAATCTAATTAAAACGTCCTTATTATCTCCCTGAGTTTGAGATATACGTATATACATTTTAGTGAAGAGGATAGTAATATACATAAATCATTCCAATGAAAATCGAGAAAATCTATCTACATTCGGAGTCTTCTCCCTTTAATGTCCCTTCAGCTCAGTTGAAAATGTCGCTCCTGATTCTGCCATATTGAACAATAAGACCGTGTATAGCCGCAATTGAAATATCTATTCCATTATCGACGATAATTTGGTCGTTATTACTTAGAAAACAATTCTAAAAGCTCGATCAAAATATACAACATTCTTTACTTTAAAAACAAAATAAGCAACAGTTACAACAGCATCTTCAACCTCGATAAGTAGAAATATATTTGAGATTATATTACCTAACTTTTATGGGAGGAGCGGGGCGAAGGATGTGGTTCTCTTAAATATATCCTACAGTGCAAAAGTGTGTTAATCGTGTACTGAGAGTGAGTCCAGTTTCAATATTGATTTCCCAGTGCAAAAAGTGTTTGATATAGCGAGACGGTTTTTGATACGAAATCAACGTAGGAAGAACAAATTTCATTTCCTATCTTATCTCACTATTGTAACTGGAAGTGATAAATGTACCACTTCCGGTTTCAATATTGATTCTCCCATTGCAAAAAGTGTTTAATATTGCGAAACGGTTTTTCATATGGATTCAACATAGAAAGAAGAAGCTCCATCTCCTAACAGAACCCACTACTATAACCGGAAATGAAAGATGCAGTACTTTCGGTTTCAATATTGAAGACTCACAGTTTGGAATTCTACTGTAGTCAAATAATATGAAACAGGTCTCACTTAGTTCGTTGTTAAATAACGCAAAGACAAATACAATTTGTTAATTATAAACCAATACATTAGCTCACTATGGGAAAATTAGTTTCCATAAAAATGATCATAAAGAAAAACAGTGACAAAGGGAGGGAATATTAAATAGGGTTTTTGAGGAAAGAAAAGTAATTACCTTGACTACCGGAAGATTGATTAACTATGATTTTGTGGTTCAAGTTGTTTACTACAAACAGTAATTAGTTTCTTGTTGACTTGTTCAAATTAGCTTAATAATAACTTGCTTACCTGGCGAGACCAATATACCCCCAGGACCACTTATTACACCGCCGCAGGGGTAAGAGCCGTTCAAAGTCGGAGGAGTCACAGTCTCTGAAAATAAAAAAAATAGTGATTAAACAGCTTTAATTATTATATTACAAAGCTGAAATTTATTTAATTACTACAAAATTATGTCATTTTAAAAGGGCGTGACAAAAAGCTTGCTGATGTTAGAAATTCGTCTATAAAACATCAAAAGGACTGATTTTAGCATCCCACTGGTAATGTAATACATTTTTTAATGATCTAGAATTTTATTTTTTCAATATTTAAAATCTTACAATAAAATCGAAAATAAGTCCACAGATAGAGACATACAATATCTCATTTACATAACAAAATGATAGGGGTGAGAGTAAATGCCCATGCGTATTTTACCAGAGAAACGAATTGTTGGTACCAGTATACCTTAAAATTGATGCTGTATGATATCTACGTCACTTGTTAAAGTGAATTTGATACTTAAGAATGCATTCATCAAGCTGTTATAACATGAGCAAGGCGACAGACAATACACAGTAAAATTAATGAAATAAGGCCAGAAAATGAAGAAATTTGATTGGAATATTAAAAGTAACTGAAATGTATGCAACCAACTTTTCCTTTAGCTATCGTTGGGTTGTATACTTGCGAGGGGAAATTGAGGTATGATAATCCAGTACGTAGCCAATGGGAATATATAGAGGCCATATCTCCGTATTTATTGGGTAGATCACTTCTATTAACAAACTCGATTCCTAGCGCAGAACACCCTGTACATCCCGGCTAAAATTGATGGTGATTTCTCAAGTAGTTGTTATGATCTTTCTTGTCTCCTAGACGGACGAATATACGGACTGAAAAGGTAAATATATAAATAAGTTTTGGTTGATAAGTCAAATTCGTTAAAAATAAGTGGTAAGCAGCAGATTGTATCTATTCTTTGTCTTCTAATGGCGACACGCATACTCCTAACAGTGACACAGGCTTCCTAATTGTAATATAAACATATATTGGCTTCTTGCTACTAGGTGTCTGATGAGTTACTTGATTTGTTTTGTAGGGTAGTTTGTTGGTTGATTTGAAGGGTAGCGTCTCGTTCAACACCAAGGGTATAGGAGACGTGGTGCTACAACTTAACGTGAGATCCGAACCACATGAGTCCACATTGCATATCAACATGGGTGCTGTATTTGTTTTTGAATTTTTGAGATTCACTACTGTTATGTTTGTGTGGAATACGTAGACAGACCAGGCGAGTGTTGGTAGGCGAGATGTAGATGATTTCCTACTATACTTTGCAGAATTGCTAGAACATAAGAGCTGCAGATTAGTAAAAATAGTCTATTTATGAATGTTGAAATGATTGTCGTAACTTGAAGAAGAAAATGGAAGCGACAATAAGAAATGCCCCAAACTACGAAATCCGGTTCGATACTAGAAAAGCTGTATCTTTGCTATAGCTTTGAAATTCTGTAAAAAAAAAAAAAAAAAAAAAAAAAAAAAAAAAAAATCCTACACTTAAAAGTACTAATGTAAATGCTTATTAAATATCTTAATGTTTAAAGATCTTTTTCTCATGTATGGAAATTAAGTTAGCAATCATCTAGATGGTTTAGTGTTTAATTCCAAGTTAAATAGTTTAAATATTCAACTCAGAACGACTTAAAGGAATTACATGACTGCTCTTACACAAATCTAAATTAGTGTAGGCCCGTGGATTCAACTTATTCTTTTTTTTCGAATGACACGTATGGAAGAAACACCACTTAGGCTGCGCGCACATTGACCAGAGTCAAGCCGAGACAGAAGGGGACATGAAAGTAAGTGAAGAGAGAGAAAGACTTGAGTGCATTGATCGTGTGCCTCAATAACAACGGTGGAGAGGCCTCTGGCTAGCACTTGCTTGAGTGAATATACGGTGTAAGGCTTTGTAGGAATTTGATTAGAATATTGAAAGTACCTGAATGATATGCAACCATTATTCCTCTAGGTATAGTGGTTTATATACAACCAACGGGAAATTCATCTATACTAATCTCGTACGTATGGGAATATGTGCGGGCCATATGTTCGGATCAATTGGATGGATCACCTCTATCAACAAACTCGATTCCTAATGCAGGAGAACCCGTACATCTTGGCTAAAATTGATGATTACGACAATAACGACATTGTACCTTGGCTCGGCTGTCCTGTCCTCTGGTCAATGTTCAGCTGGCTTTAAAGAATTACCTCTAGGAATTCTATCAAATAACTAATTTCTAAACAAGAAAATTAGTTTGACAGCTTGCCATATTTACAAATATGATATATCAGATACAATTGGATATATAATACTTTAGACCAATCATATGTTTAGAAACGAATTTGCAATATATTTTATAAAATATATTCGGGTATCTCATAAGCAACCCATTAATCTCTTTCTTTGTAATTTTGATACTTTCCAAATCACTTAGTTTCAACAAACAAGTATCTCTTTTCTAATATTAATTGTCAATGGGAACAAATTTCTTCCCCTCCCTCTTTAAGTTTTACTCCTTTACAATGAACTTTATTTTCAATGTACTTTTGGAACTAGTACCTTTCTTTTCTTAATTCTCTCCAATATTTTCTTGTTTCGTCAATTGAGGAGTAGTTGTTTCAAAACTCGATAATCGACTTATAATTTCTATGAACAATTAATTATCAAAGTAGAAATTCAGATTTTGAAACATCGAACACATAATCAAATAAGTGCTCAGATATGGCTCTAATGTGTTAGTACGATCTTATGAAATTGTGTTTTTTCAGAATGTTACTTCTATGTGTTTATCTAGCCTTGAGAAGAACACTTCTCAATTTTCACATGGAATTTTTTTTATTAGTTTAACATTCTAGCTAATTTTCTATTATCTCTACATTCACATTTGAACTTTAAACTGTTTCTCATAGCTCTTCCTCTTTCTTTAATTTTAATAATGAACAACGCAATATTTTTGAAGAATTTCATTCTCAATTTTTGATTCAGGACTATAAAAAATCCAATTCCCTTCTTTCTAGATGTAAGGTCAAGATGGCTAGTGTCATGTGGTCGAGCAATCTGAAACATTTAGACTGACAATCACGAGTCGAAATCCATTGGAAGCTCAAGTCCTTCTGAAGAGCATGAGTGTTTCTTAACCGTCTTTGATGTTTCTGTGTTCTAGTCCCAGTCGCGTCCGGTAGAAATTGGAGAGTGTAAAGAAGCGCTCATATGTAGTGTGAGAGGTCCCTAGTTCAATCCCAGACCATAAGAGGTTGTGGTGGACAATATCGTATTAGTGGATTTTCTTGAGGTTCTGCTTTCTCCATTCCCATTCCACGAACAATGATTCACTTTGATAATGATTCACTTTCATTAATTATCTTCCTCCTTTATCCTAAAGGGTATAATCGTAGAACGTTTAATATTTAATTTAATCCTAAGTGTTTCTTTTAGATTTTTATCCGTACATTTATTTCTGTTACACTTCGTATCTTCACAAAATTACTATGTATCAAAAATAGCTACACGGCCTATTTTTATGGCACTCTTAAAGAAATCGTTATATTAAAGTGCTAGGTTTATATGTTTGTGGTCAAGAAAAGTTTGTTGTTTGTGGACGTTGATATGTTTGTGGCCAGTTCTGTTGACAATGACATCTCGGAAACCACAAGCTCTAGACATATGCCGTTTTCACTGATCGATTGCAAATTTTGTGTCCATTGTTTACCTCTAATTGAATGTTTTAAAAAGTTGCCGTTATTTCTTTATCATATATTTTTAGGAGTGCACTGGAGGTATTGAAATTTTAAAAATTAAAGCATCATACCCTACGAGTTATACATTCCAACATTACACTTTTGTATACGGGGTTAATATATTTCTCCGGTGTTTGTTTCATGGACAAATGATAATGAAAAACGAAGGATAACCATTTCTCCAGTCTGAGTTGAAATCTTTATTGTTTGGAGCGTTTTGCCCAATGAACACCATATAGAATATTACTGACATTATTAGGGACCGGATTTTAAGGTGCAAAATTGTGGTAGGAAATAGGGAATAAAAGGTGCTGAAAAATCATTCCAAAAGGTGCAAAAAAGTGCTAATAGGATATCCTTATTACTCGTAAGTACTATAGTATACAGTTACGTGAACATTCATTATTCATTACACTAGCAACTATTGTTAAAAACTTGACTTTAAATATTTGACACAAATTGCAAAATTGTTTCATTTAATCTCAAACTTGTACAACATTCAACATTCTTGTAATAAAATTGTTGTTAAAACCAACTCGGTGTTTAATAAAACATTAATTTAGCAATATTGTGACTTGAGAAACCGTTACATACGATTGGGTTTTTGGAAACTGGTCATACTTGATTATGCACAACATTTCTATGGTTTCGAATGCTAATTTCTGTCGCTTGAAGCTCAGGTGATGCTTAAACATTGCTCGACATCAATGGAAATCAGTGGTGCATATCTTGTAAGCACATTGAAATCCGTCAAGATTGCGTCTAAATTTATGGAATATTATGTGTAAGTCAGATTGAATATAAAACATATTGTTGTGTCCAAATTAAAAAAAAATAGAAAAAAGGGACACTAAAGGTGCTGAAGGCTAAAACAAGTAAAAAAAAAGGAAATTTTATTAATTTAGTAAAAAAAGGTGCACCATTTGCGAAAAAGGTGCAACAAAGTGCGTTCATTTCAGTTCGTTTTATGCTCGGAAATATATATTT
The DNA here is from genome assembly GCF_964235325.1 of Thermobia domestica. NCBI lineage: Eukaryota > Metazoa > Arthropoda > Insecta > Zygentoma > Lepismatidae > Thermobia > Thermobia domestica. The sequence goes on from NC_137463.1 coordinate 205,855,553, forward strand.
TGATCTTTGGTTGTTTAACAATTACATTTTTAGAAAAGGTGCTGCACCCTAAAATCCACTCTCTAGACATTGTAATAAATTGTGTATGTAATGTATTGGCTTATTACATACTGCATGCAAGAAGAAAGAAAACACAGATCATACATCAATTAGAAACTCCAACTGCGAGTAGGCTGAAATTTGCAAACGGTGCGAGATATTGAAAAAATAATCGAAAAAAAAAACACCCCCTTTATGATACTCCTTGCCGATTTTTATCAAGACGTCTTTACTTGTGTCTGTAAAGGAACATGTAACGAATGACCAGGAGATTCATTCTCATATGTGAATGATGCGCTGTGTAGAGAGCGCAGGTTCAGCTAGTATTATATAAAAATCTCCTACGCGACGATTTCTGTATAACTTAGAGGAGGCCCCTTCAGTTATTTTGTATTTCATTGTCATATGTCCAAGCAAATATCTAAATTAAAAAAATTCACATCCTGGGGGACCAATGCTAATTTTGTGGAAGAATTTGGCCCATGTGTGCTTAACGATATTTTGAAATGAGATTGAGACATTCTTAGGAGAAATACTCCTTGTTTGTGATGTTACCACAGTAGCTTAAGCTGATATAAAGGTAAGACTCTAACGAAAATAGTCCTATGTGAATAGACGGGACAAGAACTGTCTAAAACAATTTCTTGCATTTTGGTGGGCAGCGGAGTTGCGTGGTTTCAATTTAGCTCTCTCCCTTTTGAGTGATGTTAATTAGATAACGGAGAGATGGAGAGAGCCCGTTGTTAAGCGTTAACAAGCTTCTCAACTTTGTCTCAAGAGCATTACACGGAAGGAGTCCTTCACAACTCAAGAGAAGGCAGCACGAGAAATTAGATAGGTAGGTGTACTGCTGGTTTTCAATAAAGCAAATGCCAGAAAAAATACAGAAATTATTAAACAGAAATAAAATATTTTTAAGTATCGTAATTTTATTCAACGGTGCACTTAAAGCTCTTACATACAGTCTTGTTTATATTCAAAACTGAAGTATTTCTAAGTAAAGCTTTTCTTTCAAGTTAAGTATTTCTTAGTGCCATAACTTTATTCACAAGTGCAAAAAAGTATTTAACGTATAAAAGTAACAGATCTTTTTGCTGTCAAAGCGCATTATAAACAAACAAACAAAATAAACAAAAGAGAGATGTACATCTTGTAACGTATTTTCAGCTTTGCCGGGGTAGTTATAGAGAGGATACTATAATTATAGTCCAAATATATTTTCATTTTATTTTTAGGCTTCCAAATTATATTATGCATAAGTTTAGGAAGTCTTATAAAACGGCCAAGTTCGCCCGTTCATCCGTCTGTGTACTGGTGTCAGAGAAAAAATGGTAAGAGATATTAAGAAGGGATTTCTTGGAAAGGATTCACCGTTCCAAGAAAAGGTTTCATCTCATCCATTAACTCTCGATTCAAACTGGAACTAGTAGAAATTAACAATTTCCGGTTTCAAAGTTGGTCGTCATATAAAATAACAAAACCAATAGAATAAACTGCGACAAGCGGTATTTTAGAATTACTCAGTGCCTCAACGAAAGATACACAGTCAAAAATGGTTGTGTTAATTCAACTCAATTTTAACACGGGGCAATGGTTCCAGCGAGATTATCACTATGCGGTATTAATTTAACACACCCCCGATTTTGGCGTTTAACACAGGGGTGTGTTACATTTTTAACACACACTTGGTGTTGAACGGTGTTAAATTCGCATCTGTGTTGGTATTTTCGACACCATGTCAGGGTCGGTAGTGTGGGTTAAAAGTGTTGAATGTTACTTTGTGGCGGTGTTGCACCGACACGAAGAAAGTAACACAGTGTGTAGGTGTTACTATTAATAATAGTAAACACAGTGTGTAGGTGTTAATATTATTTTGTATTAATATTGCACCATATCAAGTATCAATATAACACAGTATCTGTGTCATTTCAACTCATTTTCTTATTATTTCAACACATCATCTGTGTCATAATTCAAGTTCAAAGCCATCTATGTAACACCATTTTGGTGTTAATTCAACAGTCCCTGTGTTCAAATTCAAGGTCACACCACCTGATTAACACTGTTTTTTGGTGTTAGTTAGACTTTACTTCTGTGTTACTACAACACCTATTTCGGTGTCGAAATAGCTCCGTGTACGGTGTTGATGTAATCCTTTTTCTGTGTTGGAAAAGCTTGTGGTGTGCATGCTTACGCTTACGGTGGTTCACCATCTTTGAATACTACCTAGTTAACATGACAATCAACTCAGCGTTCGGAAACAACGAAACGAACGAACTTAACGAAAAGAACTGCAACATATTAATTTATGAACATCGTCAATTTCGTCAAGTATTTCCGAATTCCCCCTTTCTTAAAATGTCTATTAAAATATTAACAGGGCGAGGAAGGAAACAAAATCTAATTTTAAAATAAGAATAGTAAACTACAGAACACTTCATTTAGAAAATCTTCATAAAGTTTTTTGTCGTCTTCCCCATCATTTATTGTGTTGTATTTCTTGATGATGCGAAACAACCTTCACCAACATCTTGTTCAAGAATGATAGGGAATTCTTACCTATATCCTTATAATATGATTGCTTCTTAATCTTCTTTCTACTTGTTTTCCGCCATTTTTGAAACACAGTCCCCAGTGTTGACAGATAAGTTCTAGTTCTAATGCAGTGTAGAAGTGAAACAGTAATGCGGTGTTGTTTTTCGTTATTGACATTTTTCTTCAGAAACATTATGTAAACAATTGAGTACACATCATGCCGTTTGCATGTTGAAATTTTGTGAATACCTGGATTTGTTTAAATATTTCTTTCTACTGTGTTTGCCTGTAGCTTAAATCCATAAGCCCTTATAATTAAGTGCCCAACATATTTGGCAATTATGCAGAAAACAACAACAAAGATTCTACACTTGTGTTAATTAAACACACAGGCTGTGTGTCATTTCAACTACAGATATACTATCTTCACCATCATTTCTGTTAGAGTAGTATTTAGTGTATTTGGTTTTAATTAGAATATATCGGACAAAGTGTTATTTACGTGTTTCTTAGACAAAGTGTTGTGAGACATAAGTGGCTGAGTTCATGAAAATAGTGTTTAGATCTAAGGTCTTTTGTAAGGCAGTTATAGAGTGGCTAAAGTGAAGAGCCTTTGAAAGAATAAGGTACGAAAGGATTAGATTGTCTGAAATGTTGTCATCCCTGAAACTTAGTTACTAGGTGGAGTGTATGTATGTACGCAGAGGTTCATAGGTATATTAAAGACTGCGAAACCGAGAGGAGTAATACGTTTATAGTTAATTTAAAGCTACAAACCAACTAAGTAGAGATCCTTAGGTTAGTACCTAACAATCTCTCTACTAAAAGAGAAGCAGCAGAAATTTGCTATTATTTGGTCTAGGAATTAATTCGTGCGGTTGGTACGCACACATTGAAGCTGTAGTACAAACACAAAATACATAAATACCTTAAGAAAAATATTGTCCATCGCTAGCCACCACTTTCGCCCATCTGTCAGGCAATGTACGGATTCCGTGGCGAAAGAAGTCCTCATCCTTGGAAGCGATCCAGTCAGAGACCCATGTTTCGATATCTTCTGAAGAAGTAAACCGCTGTCCAATCAAATCGTTGTTCATGCAATCGAACAAGTAGTAGTCCGAAGGAGCAACGTCTGGTGAATACGGCGGGTGGGGTAAAACTTCCCATCCGACATTTTCTAAATAGGTTTTGACCGGTTTTGCGACATGTGGGCGAGCGTTATCATGTTGAACAATAAGTTTATCATGTCTGTTCTGGCCAGAGCTTGCTTCAAACGCATTAATTGTTGTCGATAACGTTCTCCATTCATAGTTTCACCCGGTTGCAGCAGCTCATAGTACACCACACCTTTCATATCCCACCATATGCACAGCATAACCTTTGCACAGTGAATATCTCGTTTTGGTTGTGATGGACCTGGTTCACCTGGTTTCACCCAGGCCTTTTTTCGTTTAGGGTTGTCGTAATGAATTCACTTCTCATCACCCGTAATAATTCGATGCAGAAACCCTTTTCTGCTCTGTCGTTGAAGCAGCAATTCGCAAATGGTTTTTCGTCTTTCAACGTCTCTGTCTTTCAATTCATGTGGAACCCAATGTGACATCTTTTGAATCATTCCCATGGCTTTCAAGCGTTTGGAGACTGTTGTTTGATCAACGCCTAATGCTGCTGCAAGTTGTTCCTGCGTTTGACACGAATCCTGCTCGAGCAATGCTGTCAATTCTTCGTCTTAAAATTTTTTGGCTGTCCAGCTCGCTCTTGGTCTGCCAAGCCGAAATCACCACTTCTAAACCGTGCAAACCACTTCTGACACGTTCGCTCAGCTAGAGCATGGTCACCATACACTTCCACCAAAATACGATGACTTTCAGTCGCACTTTTCTGCACCCCGCAAAAACACATTATCAGGCACAAATTGCGCCATGTTCACTTAACTACAAACTGGTGTTGTTGACGCTTTAATCCACTGCCCTATACTACGAACGATACGCGATGACAGGGGTTTGCAACACATGTGTGGATACACGGAACTGTGGGACGCTCCGTTCGTTGCGCCATCTCTTGTCTACCCGCACGAATTATTGATCTTCACAAAATGAAAAATAGTAAGAGACGTGATAGAAAGAAATGCCTTCTTGATACGCTTTACCGTTCTAAGACTGTTTTATCCAGAGCTGGCGTGGGTCAATGAAAACTTGACCCACGATCCATTGACCCACCACCCACCATGACCCACTCTGACCCGCGACCCACCATGGCCCACCACCCACCGTCAACCACTCTGACCCACCGTGACCCACCACCCACTATGAACCACTCTCATCCACTGTGACCTACTCTGACTCACCAAAATTCGTAGTCATCAACTCTGAACACGATCCACGGCCTCTTCTGTACTGACTAAAGAGTTTACACTTGTAATAAAACAAGACTGTGAAATTGTCACTAATCGGAGTTTGAATTTCTAGTTAATCGCTCAAGCACCACTCTGTTACAATAACGGTGGATCTGACCTTTACTATATCATATGGCAAAGCGTTTGTCAGTGAAGAAATTGAAACAGTCCGAGGTGGGGGGAAATTAGTGTGTGCCTAAAATATACTTGTACTAAGAGAGTATTCTTGGAAGTGTTAATTTCTGAACGCATTCCAAAAGAAACTTCTATTCGCAGGAAAATATCCCTGTACAATATGGAAAAGGTTATCGTCTCTCACTTCACAATATTTTTCTCACAAAAGATTTGAAAAATCAGTTTTTCTTAGTATATAAAGGTGATCGGGTACCTTATGTGAGAGCATCTCCATAAACTATGCTCATAATTGTAATTTGTGTAATCACTAAAACACCACGTTTAATTTAAGTTACAAATATGCATAATTACAATTATTATGAATTCAAATTAGTTTACCAAAAGCAAAGAAGAGACTTACTAAAAATTAGGTACAAAGTTGAATAACACAAATAAGCCATTAGTAATACAAGTATACATTTTCCATAACTCGTAATTTTCCAGCTTAAAACAAATCTGAAATCTGGTTTATTTTTCTGTTGGTAACTTTTTCGTGGTAAATCATCCGCAGTGGAATGATGTCCATCTTTCAGCCAAGAAATAACTAGCTCGTCTACTTTGAGCTTGTCTAGCGGTGGGTCATTAACACTGATGAACAACAAGTTAGACAATATTTGAGCACTTAGTCTATTTCTAATATCAGTCATCTGTAAAATCATAAGGGAAAATCCCCGTTCGCACTCTGTCGTGGAAATTGATAAAACTTCTACCCGATTTCTGCAACTCCTCATCGACAATCTGCTTGTTAGACTTAAGTCTGATAACGATTTTTCTTGGTCAGTTTTGAAATACTCAGCAAGAAGTATCATCTCTCTATCACCATACAACATCTTTTCCATATTGACCATGTCAGTTGGCAATGTCGACTCATGGAGAACAGAAACTTCATCTACCACGCCTTCGATAGGGAATCTTGTAAATAAATTATCAATTAAAGCCTGATAAACTGATGATTTCTTATTTGTTTATAAATTTATTTTTTGTAATTACACATGAAGGTTTGATACCATTACCAAGTTCCCTCCCCCATCTAGAAAGCGAAAGGGAACGAGGTTCCTGGAAAGTGTTCAGAGATGAATGGGAATTTCTCTCCTTCTTCCCCTTCAATCCCCACACCGATGTTTGCTATGTGCCAAATTACGATGAATTTCAATTAAATTATCATAGTATAATTATTTCCTTCCTGAATTATCAATACTTTTCAGTGGAAAAAAGGATGAAATTTGGAAGTTCCAAATCAAGGTAAGTAGACCAACGTAAAGGGAAAAAAGTGTAAAATTTTCCATATAATTATGCGTACAATCCAAACTTAAAATTTCCGTGTAATTAAGCTTACAGTACAAATTTTATGCCTATTTTAGTCACAAGTTTTTGGGTTGATTGCCCTGTGCTGTAAGCGCTCCATATAATAAACATAGGCTTCAGCAATTATTATAGTAGAAAGCAATGGATATATGAAGTCAAGCACTGTATTTTTTGTTTCTGATTTTTTTTCTTAAATAACATCGATCGTTTTCGATCATTTTTACAAACCAACTCACTACCAATTTTCCATATATAGAAAGTGCCCCCCCACATAAAAGAGAATTTAAAAAATGCTAGGACACATTCTATTTATTTTCAATAAAGAGTTAATACACTGAATTTCAGCTCCATAAGTTTAACGGCGTGCGAGATACTATTTTTTTTTTCGTAAAATTTCGGATCCTCACTACCTCCTTAGGATATTATGCATTATAATGAAAGCAATATAACATCCCAGTTTGATTAAGGCCTAACTATATACCAAAAGTAATTTTATTTGATTTTGCAATTTGACCGTGATGATCAGCACACATAGTTACATTCAATTTCTTATATATTAATTTATATATTACAGTGATTCAAAAAAAATTTTTTTCAGTAATTAGCTCCTCTAAAAACTCACAGGTCTCCAAAGCCAAATAGTAGTATAAGTCCTATTGCTATTATTACAATTAAAAATATCAATATCCAAAAGTCCTGAAGTTCTTTTTTTCACTTGGTTAGATATACTCACCTCAGGTAAGTAGACAGAAACAAATGGAAAAGGAAGGGAAATGAAGGTCTTGAAAGTAAAACGAAGACAAATTTACCAGTCTTCAGAAGATACTGTCTACAATGCAGTGAGCAGAGTGGGTCGGTAGATCATACTGAGTCGGTGGGTCGCAGTGGGTCATGGTGGGTGGTGGTGGTGGGTCACAGTGGGTCACATGCTGTTGACCCACTGACACACTCAGAAATTTGACCCACTGACCCACTCTATCTCTGGTGTCCATACAACGCCAGATAATGTTTATCAAAATACATAAACAAGGCCGGATTTTGTTTTGCCGCCCTTTGGCCAAAAGGTGTTTGCCACTCACCCCGACGTACAAACTTTTAACACAATAGGATTTTTTTCAAAGTAAAGTAAACTTATTGTATGCACACCTATGTTTCAAAATTCTTGTAAAAATTTTAAAGAACTTTTGTATAGTGATAGAATGATGTGATGCGAACTGAGCAGGGAGTACTGAGTGGGGACACACCGCGCATCAACACAGCATTGTTACGTGCCCGCCTTTACATAAATGTCTACTAAAAGTACAACCTTGAAATTTCACTCAAATATCAATTACCAATGAACTCATTAAAGAAATCATTACTTGGATGAATTATTATTACTTTACTCATACTTCAACCATGTTTATTATTATTATTATTATTATTATTATTATTATTATTATTATTATTATTATTATTATTATTATACAACTTCTGTAATTTTTTTGTCTTCCTCATTAAGTTTCCGCCCAATATGCGCCCAGGTTTCGGTTTTCATAAGCGAATATCGGTTTAATTTTTGAAACTGAAAAATGAGTTTCAGTTTTCAAAACTGAAATCGAAAATAAATTTTCAGATATTTGGTTTTCCAAAAGAACGAAATTGTCATGAAACGGGAAGAGTACTACCCATTATCTATACCTGGTAACATGTCGGAAGCAATAACCAGCCCTCCAGGGGTGTAGCCAAGGGGGGGGGCTCATTGGGGCCAGGCCCCCCAAATGACCAGCTTTTATAACATCATAGAAAAAATATCTCGCTTCATTCATTCAAAAGTAAGAAAGTTTATTGACAATTAATAATTTATGGTAAAATGGTATGGAGAAATATTGTTTTTCCATACCGATCGAAAAATAGAATAGTATCTCTTCCTTATACCGATCGAAAAATAGGATACTTTTTTGTAACAGCAGATTACACAATTTACTGCGATTTATATTTGACAGTTTGAAGACAAACGTTTTAACAAGATACTACAAATACAGCCATAAAACAAAGGTACTAAACTGATTAGTAGGTACAGTATATTTTTATATGCTTTAACAAGTGTTTTAAAAGACATAGAGGATGGAAAATTTGGTGAGAAACAATGCTTTTATTCAATTTGGATTTCATTCTCTCTCTCTTTTATTTCTACTCAATGTAATAAAATAATTATGTTTTTTTATTCACGAATAATAAATAAATATTTTTGTCAGGAAACCGCAAAGAAATTAAGTGAAATTTCAAAGAAAATCAATCTTGTGTACATAGGTTCTGTATACAAGGTCTTAAATTTAAATATAAAGGTAACCAAGAAAAGTTTTGTTGCTTTTTCACCACCACCTTCGAACATCGATATGTCACCTAACCTGGAAGATCAAAAATAGTCCCCATCAGCATCGACGACCTCCTGAAAACATTCCATGGCCCATCCTGGAAGGCCATGGAATCCATCGCGGTAGAACTTGGTCGGCCGTGAAACGAAGAAGGTATCAGGTGCATTTTGGACTTTTACTAGGGATTTGAACTGGCGTCTTCTAAGGTGATTGTCCAAAGAATGGAACAGGTGAATTCCCGGGGAATATAGTGGTTGCAATATTGTTTCCCATCCAAGGCGGAAAATGGCGTCCTGAGTCATCCTAGCCATGTGGGACTTAGCGTTGTCCCGTAAACGAGGACCCATTTGTAATTCAGAAGTAATGGCTCCAGAGTTTTGAGTTTTTGTTGAGCACAGCTCAACTGCTGACACTACACAGTTGCATTGATACTCTGACCAGCTGGTAGCAGTTCTCGATGCACGATGCACCAAACACACAGAAGGACCTTCTTCTGGTACAGTGTTGTTTTCGGCTGTTTTGAAATCGGTTCATGGGATGCTAACCAATGATGACGGCGCCGTGGAGCTTTGTATAGGACACACTTTTTATTACATGTCAGCGCCCTGTCCGGCCATCACATGTCAATGGCTCCGAAACAGTAAATAAACACAGGCGACTACCGCGTTGCCTTCTGGCCCGGAGTCAAAATATGTGAGACCCATCGACCCAACTTTTAGTGCTTCCCAAGTTGATGGATGTGCTCCCGAATGGTTTCTCCACACACTGAATTGTAGTCCCAGTTCCTCTTTGTACATGTGTTGGTATTCTGGCACGTGGTGTTTTCGGGTATTTCGTCATCGTCCTTAAACTTGTTAAACCATCGCTGCAATGTCCGCGTCGTCACGACACACTCACCAAAGCACTGACATATTTTCTGTTCCGCTACAGCGGCGTTTGACCTCCATTTGAACTCGTTCAGCATACATGCTCCTATGACGCTCTGTGGATGTCCCATGTTCCCTTTGTCTTTACGCAAGTTCACGGTGTGTCTGAATTGCCACAACCAGATTAGTATGTTAGATATACCCACACCAACAACTGATGTTCGCCTTAACTCCAATCGCATTCAACTCACGGTGTGAGGTCCAATTGAACACAGATCTCCACGAAAAGGGACAGAACTTTTTTTTGGTTACCTTTATAGTTATGCACAAAAGTATAGCGTTTGGTCCCGGGCACTAGTTCTTGATTAAGCATAACAAAAACTATCTTGAACATAATTTATGGATAATAATAATAATAATAATAATAATAATAATAATAATAATAATAATAATAATAATAATAATAATAATAATGAGAAGAAGAAGAAGCTAAAATAGTGTTTTTGGTTTTCCAGAAGGAAACCAAAATATTCCTTTCTTTCAGGCCTCAAAAACACTAGCAGCAACACATTTTTTTGGCTTTGTACATTGTAGCTGCCCCCCTCAAAAACGACGTGCCCCCCTACAGAAACCTGCTGGCTACACCCCTGCAGCCCTCACATCAAAAATGATCTCGAGTACGGTAGTTTTAGCATGCTAAAACTCAACAGACATTCTTGAATTTAGATATACAGTAATAGATATACCACCTATTTTAGACCTAATCTATAATTGTAAATACAAATCCAAAATCTGACCAATTCTCCCGGTTAGTATAGCGGCTAGTACGAGCGTCTTTGGTGTATAGGGTCCCTGGTTCGATTCCCTGTGGAAAATGTTTGAAATTTCAACTCCTTACGGTACTACGGATTCCATCTTAAACCGTAGGTGCACGTCTAATATAGCGACGGTGCTAAAAGGGGCGCTAATCTCCATAACCTGACCAAACACAGCAACCTTGTATTATGTAATAACTTCTGTTATATTTTAGTTGGTTGGAATTTAGCGTCCTTTTTCAGAACATATTTCCTAATTGGTCAGATTTCAGATTTTTTATTTATAGTATGATAGATCTAGATCGTCTTCTGGGGTCCGTATGTCCAGCGCACCTTGAAATTTGTAGAGTCGTTATTGCCGCCACTGAATGATGATAGTGATGTCATGAACCGATTGAAGTGGACATCAATTCCGAGAAATTCCACAGCGATCTCGTATAAATTATAATACAGTCTCAATATAACAATGGAATTTCTCTTTTAAAAAAACGTGATTAAGGTATTATAATTTTTCTTTACCGTACATTCCAACAATAATTAAAACAATAAAGAATGGCTGTCGTTTTGGGCATAAAAATCTCTAAGCAACAGATGAGCTACGAGAGTCTTTGAAAGTAGACGTGTTTTTACAAAGCGGAAACTAATTATGACTCTTTGCACATCTTTTAAATTACATCAATCAGAGATGCGACCTGTTAACACCTTGTTGGTCCGTCCTACATCAGTTTCTACGTGTTTGCATTTACCTCCGTCTCAGCCACTGCTCAGGTCGGATGACTTTATAACTACCACTCACATGCGAAACATCAACAGAACGGAGCGCAGATTACAATACATCTTTCGCCGTCGCTGGAATATCGCTTGTACCAGTTGGATCCGAATGCGATTTCAAAGAGCCTTTTCTAGATCAGCTGAAAGAAGAAGAGCACTAATTGAGAGACCAATGGACGTAGCAAATCTTGATGGTCATATGAATTTGCAAGTAAATACAGTGTTGTCAGATATGTCACAGCGTTGCTCTTTACCGGATAAGATCCTGATAGCCAGAAAACGAAGGAGACTATGGAAGAGAATAATTGAATTTTTGAAGTGGTCGTTCGTATATAGAAATTTGTCTTGTACCTGTTGCCTCATGAGCATCCATGGAGAGACAATGTTGAAGGCATTGGGAAATCTGTCTGTTTTGCCAACGTTCTCGCCAGACCAGTTTGACGACCAAGGATTACCATACGTCTTCTGTAGTCAGTTGGACATTTATCGTGATTTTGCTTCAAACAACATTGCAGTATGTGGAAAAGACTGGCGTGGTACAGCCACCCTCCCGACTGCTCAGGATTATGAGTTGATGGTTGGATGCGCTATTCTCAACTACGGACCAGTTCAATTGTTCACTTTTATTGAGTGGACGGTAGTGGATCATTTGCTGGGAATAAAGCTCCATCCAATTACAAGAGACAATCACTACATTTGCCACTATGCAGCTCTTATCGTTGTTGTTGACTTGGAAACAAGACGACTGCTCAGATGTCGTTTGGCAAAGAAAAAGAAACTGTTCAGAGGCTGGAGACGTATGCTTCATATTAAGCAATTGCAGATATTAGAAGAAAATGTGCCTGAACTTTCTCTTTGCACGACTAAGTCTAAACAACCAAGTCGATTCTTTGTACGACGTCTTCTTCCTCGTTGTGGTAGGTGGATTAGGAAGAAGTTTCGAAGACTTTGTACTTCCCGAACGAGGCATAATGGAAGAAACAACAGATCAGTGGAAGCCTATGTGTTGCATGTATCCATGAGAAAAAGGAGAAAATTACTCCGAAGAATTTTAGAATGCATGAGATGGTCCTTGTCATATAGAAGCATATTTTCCATATCTCACTTAATGACCATTGAAGGAAATACGTTGTTAAACGCAATGGGGGAGCTATCTGTCTTAGCATCTTTCTCTAGGAGTCAGTTTGAAGACCAAGGACTGCCTTTTGTATTCGCCGATCGAATTTGTGTTTTGTTCCACTCATCTTGCAATGATATCACTATTGCTGGAAGCGACTGGAGTGGAACAGTAGCTCTTCCTATTGCTTTAGACAATGGAATGACTGTCAGTTGTGCCATTATTAACTATGGGCCAGTGAAACTGTTTACCTTTGTTGCGTGGTTATTATTGAATGATTTGTTGGCAATAAAAATACACCCAATAACAAGAGAAGACAACGATATCTGCCATTATGCAGCACTAATAGTTGTTCTGGACTTGAGGACAAGAAAACTGGTGAAATGTGGTATGGCAAGGAAAGAGAAGTTGTTCAGAAACTGGAAGAGGGTTTTATCTGTGAACATGCTTGAGACATCGGAAGAAAACTCTGAAGCTTCGAGAAACATCTCTGACTCCACTGCCATTTATCACCAGAGACAATTCCCTTCACATCGAAGTTGGTTTCCTCGATGCAGAAGATGGATTGGGAAAAGATGTCGAAGGCTCTTTCCTCGTCGCATCAGATGTCATTGTTAAATGTAACATTGTGCAATGATCTGCCTCGTGAAGATGTTGACTGTTTACTAGGAGAAAGCTACCTATTTCAGCATCCTTTCATACAAAACGATGCACGTAAGCTATAATCTTTCAGCACCGGCAACTATTTGTTTTTTTCCAAGTGAGTTGTAAGCCTATTGCACTTAGGTGAGATCTACGTACAAACTGAGACTTAATGCAAACACGTAAAGGAAAATAAATGACTGATGTCTAGATCCTCACCACAAGAATTTGCTGCGTGGAACATCGAAGCACTGGCTGTGTGGTGGGAGTACATAGCTATGTAGCTAAGAATATACACAGTGCTATTCGATATCCCTCTCTGTAAGCAGCCCCAGTTCCATCTTGCTTTTAATGAAGGGATGTATATCTTTTTTCTATTTCTTCTTATTCTTCTTAATTTGGTTCGTTTATCCTGAATTTCCGTAAAACAAGACGTCAGTATCAATAATAAACGTTATTAATTTGAAACCAGTAACAATAATTTTAAAAATTTAGATTGATATTGCTGTTATACAAGGTCATTTTTAGCTTTTTCAATATTTGTTTTCTTAGTAGAATACTAACAGTAGTAAGAGAAATTAAAAAGTTATGTATGTTATTCTCATGTAGGTTTAGGTTAAGTTTTTTTTAATATTACAAGCAAATCTCTTATTGTATATTGGAACAAATGAAAATTAATAAAGTTACTTTAATCACGACTTTAAGTTTTAATTATGAAAATAAACTACCAAAATTGAGACAATACTTTCAAATTAAGAATTAGAAAATACTTATTATAAGGAAACTCAGTTTTAAAATACGAGGGTATGTCTAAAAGTTATCGGATTTATACTGAAAAAGTGTCCCCTGGTAATAAGCCAGTAATGGCATAAGGTGGAAGAAATATTGTATCCGTTTCAAACGTCTAGCAGCATTAGTTAGTTCGTTAGAGGTAGTCATTTGAATCAGACACGGTGAGTTGAGACTGCACACTGCATGACCATCTTCCAGTCCACACGGCTGTTGCTGCCAACGATATAGTGCTAAATCTGATGTGTAGGGTGAGTGCGGAATCTGCTTGAACCCACAATCTTTCATTGCGACTTTGACAACTAAAAGATTGTGAAGCAGTGTGCCAGTAGCCTACTGACTGATTTAAAAGACTGACTCCAACAAACTGACGCAGCTGGACAGTTGAAATTGATGCATTATTTTTTCTATAGATGGCGTTTTATGCAGTGAATGGTTTCTTGCCAGCGGGGCAATATTTCAATGTCAATCCGGGAACTTTTGGAAATACCCTCGTCCTATCTTGTTTTATTCTTTTCCATTTATGAAAATGCGGCGAGTCTGCCTTACATAAGTAGGAGAGAGATATAGTTTAGGTTGGAACCAGGGCCGTGCCGTGGAAAATCAGCGCCCCGGGGCGGGAGTATACGACGGCACCCTCATACATATATTCCAAGCATTTTTTATCTTTTTTCCTTTTTTCTCCCGAATTTTTCGCCCCCTTACTTAGGCGCCCGAGGCCGTCGCCCCGCTCGCCCTCCCCACGGCACGGCCCTGGTTAAACTTTGGGGGAATTAACTCTGAGAAACTTATTTTCCAGGGAGAACTATGTAAATGTATTGAATACAGATGTTGGAAGTGAATCTATAGTTTTCGGATGTGAATGAACAACTACGTTTAGTAATTCAGGAAATTCATTTCGGTAGTGGTCTATGATTCAAATGAATTTGAACTTGGGTTTAACGACTCCCCTAAGTCAGAATTCATTTCGTTGTTGTCATGTGTTGCAAATATTTCTTACTAATCTTATGTTTCACTGGACGATGAACGAGCGCTAGGTTGGTGATACGTCTTGATTTGCTAGCAAAGAGACTGGAACCTGCCTTCGATACACACGTACATTCTACGATTTGACCACTGTGAATAAAAGGACTAGAGATATAGGGTATCAAATCAATATATCTTCCCTTATATTCTATTATATATTTTTTTTAGGGTATAAGCTGAATATTTATACAAAAGTGAAAGATCCTAGGCCGAACGAGTTCAGAAACCTGACGAAGAGCAGGAAAATATTAAACCCGACTATCCACTCTCCCAGATGACGGATTTCACCAAACCTCGTCTTATATATGGTCTAGGGTTTAAAGGATAATATTTGTGCACATTTTCAAGTCACTACGTTCAACAACCTCGGAAACTTGTTGAACAGTGGGAAAGATTACCCCTTCCCCACCTTAGAAATCGAATTTCGCAAAATGCAGACTTTCCAAGATCTGACAAACAGAGAGAAAAGTTTCAAGTCTCCTTTTCACTTCTTCGCAAAATCCGTCCCACCTACAGGCCAGAGTTCTAGAAAAAACTTTGTACAAAATTTAGAGTTCATGCATCCACGAGTTTTGCAGATCAGGTGGACGGGCAAAAATGATCAATACTCCGTCCTACCACTCTTTCTTAGGATTCGAATTTCGCAAAGCTTCGCAAAATTTTCAAGTTCCTACACTCAATTTCTGAGAACTGAAAGGTGAAAAAAAGTTCAAGATTTCCTTTTTCCCCTTATCCTGAGTACAAAATTTTAACCCAATTGGAAATATTTTTTAAACCTTTTTTATGCATACTTTGTTCAAGATTTTTTTTAAAATTTTAATGAATCTTTGTATGGTGATAGGATGATGTACAAATTAGTTTCATGGTTTCAATAATCTACGCTTAACCATTTTAGGATTTCCACTTTTTGAGGTAAATTTTAGACTTTCACTCAAACAGCTACTGCTTCCTTACAACTTATCGTAGGATCATGGTTCATACCTCGTTTTTTTCAGGATACAGCAACTTTCAACGGCACCACTCGCTTGTCCGTATTATACACCAGAAACGGGACAATCGGGTAAAAGTGGGAGATTTTTCGAAAATGTTGCCTCCCTCTAGCCCGGGCCTACGTTCACTAGGGATCTATTTTTCTTTAAAGAATACGTTGCTATGTACATAATACGTTTGCAAAACTTTAATCTTGTATCTTGAAAACTAAGGTCGGATGAAATGTTTGAAAGTCTCCAGGTGATCTTTTTTCATATAAATATATACGTGTATATATAAATACTTCAAAAATGTTCTGCGTCATTACTATTTGGTCTAGAGTCATGGTTTAAACGTCAATTTCTTCAGTATAACAAGTCCTTTCCAACGATACCACTCACATGTCCGTATCGTACATTTGAACCGGAAAAATCGAAAAAAAACGGAAATTTTTCTGAAAAATAACTCCCTCGAAATACTTTCACTCCTCGGGCCCAGTCCTGGTTTCGTGTAGGGATCTAAAAAAAGAAAAACCCAAAGGTACACACAATACGTATGTAAAGTTTCAATCTGATGTCTTGAAAACTAAAGGCGTGACAAATTTTTGAAATTTGTCTTTAAAAAATAAAAAGTCACGCACCCCCACTTGGCGCGCGGATTCAGTTCTAAAACGCACCTGGGGTGTTCTTTGGGCCATCCTTGACTTGACCAATAAAAAGTCGGCTTATGTACCTGTTATAGGGCCTAAATAAGGGCTCGAAGACGATACTACGCCATGGTAACAAAAGTTACCAAAAGTCCAAAAAGGGTTAACAGTTTCGGAGATCTGTTAAATGCTAATAAAAATCATTCAAATACCCTTAGGGGTCACTTCTCGTAAAATCCCGCCCTTCTGCAGCCGAGGACCTAAGAAGAATGATTGTAATAATAATAATAATAATAATAATAATAATAATAATAATAATAACAATTATTATTATTATTATTATTATTATTATTATTATTATTATTATTATTATTATTATTATTATTATTATTATTATTATTATTATTATTATTATTATGTTCTACGTTTAATAGTTTCGGAGATTTGGTAAATGCCAAAAGAAACATTTAAGTCACCCTTAGGTATCACATTTCAACAAACAATCGTTTCATCTACAGCTTAGGATTCAGTGGCTCCGCGTAGCGTAGTCGCTAACGCTCTCACCTTCCGTGCGAGCGGTCCGATTCCCGGTGGTGGCATTCCGTCGAAAAAGTGTAAAATACTTTTTCAGGCCAACCATCCTGAAGGAGATTTTCCTGAGTTTTCCTCATTCACACCAGGCAAATGTCGGGATGGTACTTAACGTATGGGTCCCAGGCCGCTTCCCTTTCCCGGGATAGTGTTCTCGCCGAGGGAACGTCATCCCTTGTCGTGAAAGGCTAAATTGTCTTAGATGCCGAAAGCGCAGAAATGTCATTCCTAAATCCTAAGCTTAAGATTCACGGAGAATATTCGTATAAAATTTAAACGCCTAATAGTTTCGGAGGTCAAATAAATGCCGAAAAAACATTGAAGTCCTCTCCCCCCTTAGTGGTCACATTGAGCAAAACCCCATTGTATCTACAGCCTAAGGTACAAAGAAAACATTTATTCAAAATTTCAAGGTTCAGCGCCTGATAAATTTGGAGATTTGTTGATGACTGAATCATTAGATTTACTCTTTTATATATGTAAAGAGAGTATTATATTAAAAAGTTCATTTTTATCCAGCAGGAAGTTTGATTAATGAAAGATCGAATTTACGTAATATAGAGTATGTTAATGAACATACAAATTAAGTACGACTTTCCTCCCTCCAAAGTACTTCTTCCCTCTCACCTTCAATGTATCAGTTCAAACGTTTTGTCTAGTTTTTAAATTTTCCTGGAACCCTTTATCAGAGATGAAGAAAAGCTGTCCTGCCATATTTTCTCCAATCTCACTTATAGCATGAAAACGATGTTTATTTAAGGTTATCTTGATTTTTGAATACAAGAAAAATCTGCTGTGGGCAAATCTGGAATAGGGGGTTGATGAAACAGGACATTTGTCAAATTTTTAGCCAGGTAATTGTAGATTATGAATAACATAAACTGTTCTGGTCGAAGAGCTAACTTTGGTTTGTCTGTTCAAGCGTGTAGCATCCCAAAAATCCCTTAAAAACTCTAGAGAAAACTTTGTTTACCTTCTGATTAATTGAACCGGATTCGTATGTCAAATATTCTAAATATTCTTTCTTCTACTATGATAATTGTATCTTGAAATGGACATTGTAGTATAAACTCAAACTTTTTAATTTGTTATAAAGCATTTCAAGAAGTTCTCATCATCAGTGGCATTATCAGCAATTTTTGACAGATCTTACCTCAAATGAACTTCTGATTAATGGTCAGCAAACGTGAAAAGAATTCCGCAGAGAAATGAACTGATAGATTTTCTGTTGAAATTGAATGGCATGGTCCTCTGTTTGATTCTCCTACTTCAGCATTCTCTCAGACATTTAAACAGAGATCATTAGTAATTAATTATAGTATGAACTAGATCAATGTTATCACTATTTATCGACGTGCTAGGTTGTCCAGATCTGAGATCTTCCTCAGTAGAATTTCTACTTATTTTAGAAAGATGAAATATTTACAGTACTAAAGTTGACTCATAAATCTTCCTCCATGTTTGATAAAGCATTTTTGTATCTCTGTAAAAAAGACTTCCATCCAGAATTTAACGTTATTCTGTATCTTGGGATTTCACTTCGTTTAGAATTCGACGAGTGCTTATAGAAAAATGCTCTTTAGATATTTTTTGTACGTTGTTACAAAAGCTGTTAAGAGATCTCCTTAGTAACTTGAGTAATTGAGCTAAAGTTATTCACCTCTACAAAATGACCTAGCGTCACTTAACGAGCTCGCCTGCGGTTTATATTTTTAGCGCAGCGTCTTCGGCATGCGACATACGGGTTTGATTTCCGGTGGGAGTTCATGTAATTGTGATCCCACCTTAAACTTTAGGCCCACGTCTCATATACTCTCGGTCCTAAACAGGATGTTGAATTACAATTCAACAAACTAAGGTAAATAAAAAAAATACCCACATAGTAACCCAACCTAACCTAATTTCGTAACGGAATCGAAATATTCTGATATGAGGTGGACTCATGCTACATTAGTTTCTGATTCTTCTACGGCCTTGCCTCATGACATCATGACACTGTTCGCTATTCTTCTCCGACTCAACTCCGCAGTGACCAAATTTCGAAAGTTAAAAGAGTATACACTCGATGACGGGTTATAATCTGGCAATACACGTAGGTATAGTCATTGTTACGTTGCTATTTGTTGTTATTATGTCGTTATTCATGAAGTCTCTAGGTTTAAAACAAATATTTATCTAGCTTTAATCCAATTTTAATTTTTACATTAACTTCTAACATTTAACATAAACCAACATTAAGGTCATTGATTCTATTTTAAATATCACATTTTCGATGACTGAATTTTAAACTATTGAGTTTAAGAATACGTAAAAAAAATATACTATAGGCTATGTAACTAAAAACCAAAAAGGGGGTGCTTTTTGTTTAAAGGACAAATTGCGTCCCGTGAGCTTTTCTCCTTGTAGCACAAGACAATATTCTGACCCCCCCCCAAAAAAAATCAATCCCGTTAAAAACGAGACGTCGGGTTACCTACTCTAATCTCATTTGAGTACAGTTTGCAATTTCCCTCACAATACATATCTGTGAAGGATTACTAGCTTAAGCTAAATCTGACAACGCTACAGTTAATCTACTATTCTGCTTATTTATACTATAGCCTATTTATCTTGTAATATCGTATAATAAGGTTTTAAAATTCATTTTATATTATAAAACTACACTGAGAAAAAGCTTATTTTAGTCTGGAAAATCCGGAGAGGTGGAATTTAGCAGGATTCTGTATCACAGGGGAGGGAGGATTTCTTATACCAGGATACCTACATATTTGTTGATTAACCAAGACGAATCTGTACAGCCGCAAATAGATGAAAATCACGTTTATCCTCTGTCGGTATGTGCAAGATACAGAAAATCATAATTATATAGGCCTACTTGATAAACATTATTTGGTTGTGTTCGGACACTACACAATTCAGAAAATCTGCAGCCAAACACGGATTTTCTAGGATTGCTCTTATTTTGCCGTACCAGATGCAGCGTCAGGTAAAATATCTGAGCCGATTTCTATGGATTTCTCTCTCTGTCCATGTAGCAAATTCCGCAATCTTAAACGATTGCACTCATTTACGAATCTTGTTGTCACTCATTACATTCGGGCCGTACATCTCACATATCTGGTGAAGAATTTCCACTGCTGTCATGTTTTTTGCTGTCAAAAATCGAATCACAGACCTTATTTCACACTTGGCGGGATATTCAATATTGACGAAACGTCTCAACTGTCATCGTCTCATGCCCAAATCATGCTGGGAGATAGTGAACGTACGCATTTCGATAGAAACAACGAACATAACCAATAGCCACACTGAAAAACAACGATTGAAGATTAGCCTTGGCCATTGGCGGGTGATTTCTAAGACGTGGGCATTCAAAAACTTGTCGAATGCTATGATAAACGTTTAAACAAATATGATAAGTATGTATAAAAATAGCTTATTGTGTACAGAGGAAATAACCAAAAATGCATGGTACTGTCTTTATTAGTTTTGTTTCTATTGACTTTACTTAAAAAAAAACAGCCCTCGTATAATAGGTATTCTAAATAATCGTCTTTTTGATTTGTTTCTTGTTATATAAGCAGTAAGGTTTATCTATATTATAAAATTGAGAGTGACTATGTTTGTGACTTATCTCTTGAACCGACTGACCGATGTAGATCAAATTTTCAACATAGATGAGGTTTAGCCTGTTAGTGTTTTTAGCTGTTCACTTTGACGATAGAACTTAGGTGAGGCGAACGAGGGGGAGATATATATTTGAAAATAAATAAAACTTAATAAGTCTTGAACCACACAACCGATCTGGATCAAATTTTCAACATAGATGAAGTTTGGACCTGGGGTGATTCTTATATCATTTTGACGGTAGAAATTAGAAAAGGGGGAGGGGAGAGAGAGACAAAAAATAAAACTTAATAACCCTTGAACCACCCGACCGATCGTTGACGGTGCAACTTTGGGCGAACTTAATTACTCTTGAGCCACCTGACCGATCTTGATCAAATTTTCAACATAGATGAAGTTCGGTCCTGGGACGTTTTTATCGTATCACTTTGACAATAGAACTTAGGAGAAGGAGAGGGGAGGGGGAGAAATATAAAAATAAATAAAACAACTCTTGAACCACCCGACCGATCTCGATCATATTTCCAGCATAGATGAGGTTCGGGCCTGTGATTATTTTTATTATTTTTCTTTGACGGTATAACTTAGGGGAGTTAGAGCTGGGAGATATATTTTAAAAAAGAAAAATGAAAATAACTGTCTTTCTGACTTCATCACTTTTAAACCACCCGACCGATCTCCATAAAATTTTCATCATATATGAAGTTTAGACCTGAGATGATTTTGTCATATCACTTTGACGGTGCAACTTAGAGAAGGAAGGAGGGGCAGGAACATTTATAAAAGATCGAAAACGACCGAGATTAGTGTCGAATCCATAATTTTCGAGGTCACTGAGATGAACAGTGATCTTTGCGATGCCGTTTAAATCGATGCCACTGAAAACAAAAACAGCATACTTCACGGATACCAAACACCTGAAATACGGAGTTGTGCATTTAAATTTTCATTTTAACCCAGCGAAGCGGATAATCGATGATAGTATGATAATATAAGGTCTCCCGCACATTGACCAGAGGAAGGCCAGCCAATCTGATACAGGAGGAGATAGGAGAGGATGCGGAGCAGCGTTAGCGTGGGTCAATGAAAACTTGACCCACGACCCACTGACCCACCACCCACCGTGACCCACTCTGACCCACCGTGTTCCACCACCCACCAGGAATCATTATCATTCACTGTGACCTACTCTGACTCACCAAAATCCATCGTCATCAACTCTGAACACGATCCACGGCCTCTTCTGTACTGACTAAAGAGTTTACATTTGTAATAAAACAAGACTGTGAAATTGTCACTAATCGGAGTTTGAATTTGTAGTCAATCGCTCAAGCACCACTCTGTTACAATGACGGTGGATCTGACCTTGACGATATAATATGGTAAAGTGTTTGTCAGTGAGGAAATTGAAACAGTCCGAGGCGGGAGGGAATTAGTGTGTGCCTAAAATATACTTGTACTAAGAGAGTATTCTTGCAAGTGTTAATTTCTGAACGCATTTCAGAAGAAACTTGTATTCACAGGAAAATACCCCTGTACAATATGGAAAAGGTTATGGTTTCTCAGTTCACAGTATTTTTTTCACAAGAGACTTGAAAAATCAGTTTTTCATAGTGTATAAAGATGCTCGGGTACCCTATGTGAGAGCATCTCCATAAAGTATGCTCATAATTGTAATTTGTGTAATCACTAAAACACCACATTAAATTTAATTTACAAATACGCATAATTCAATTATTATGAATATTTATTCAAAGCAGTTTACCTAAAGCAAAGAAGAGAGTTACTAAAAATTAGGTACAAAGTGAGAATAACACAAATAGGCCATTAGTAATACAAGTATATATTTTCTATAACTCCTAATTTTACACTTTAAAACAAATCTGAAATCGGGTTTATTTCCTGTTGGTAACTTTTTCGCAGCGGAATGATGTCCATCCTTCAGCCAAGAAATAACTAGCTCGTCTACTTTGAGCTTGTCTAGCGGTGGGCCATTAACATTGATGAATAACAAGTTAGACAATGTTTGAGCACTTATATTTCTAATATCAGTCATCTGTAAATTCATAAGGGAAAATCCCTGTTCGCGCTCTGTTGTGGAAATTGATAATAATTCTACCCGATTTCTGCAACTCCTCATCGACAATCTGCTTGTTAGACTTAAGTCTGATAACGATTTTTCTTGGTCAGTTTTGAAATACTCAGCAAGAAGTATCATCTCTCTATCACCATACAACATATTTTTCATATCGACCATGTCAGTTGGCAATGTCGACTCATGGAGAACAGAAACTTCATCTACCACGCCTCGATAGGGAATCTTGTTAATAAATTATCAATTAAAGCCTGATAAACTGATGATTTCTTATTTGTTTATAAATTTAATTTTTGTTATTACACATGAAGGTTTGATACCATTACCAAGTTCCCTACCCGGTCTAGATAGCGAAAGGGAACGAGGTTCCTGGAAAGTGTTCAGAGGTGAATGGGAATTTCCCTCCTTCCCTTTCAATTACCACACCGATGTTTGCCATGTGTCATATTGCGATGAATTTCAATTAAAAAGGAATTTCAGTGGAAAAAAGGATGAAATTTCAAAGTTCCAAATCAAGGTAAGTAGACCAGTATTAAAGGAAAAAAGTGTAAAATTTTCCATATAATTATGCGTATAGAGAGAAAAATCCGTTCTCCGGACAGCGGTATATTGTACAAATATACGGAATCCTCTTGCTTACTATAGAAATCAGTACGGACCATACGTTATCCGTATGCTACATAGGCACTGCCCTTAGATGTACATCATGTCGTTGCAGGATGTCTGACATTAACAGTTTTCCGTATATCACATGCATATACTTATGTTTCCTTCGTCAGCTATATGTTCCTATACGTCTATTTGTATGTGAGATCCTGACCGCCTACATTGTTTCATACAGAAAGAACGTATTAGAGACCTGCACGGGCCGAATTTTTCGGCCCGAGCCCAATCCAGCCTGAACGTACCTACGCCCGGCCCAGCCCGGTCCCGAAAAGTTTTCGAGATTTTCGGCCCGTGCCTGGCCCGGCCCGATAAGTTTTTAAAAATTCTTGGCCCAAGCCCGGCCCGGGCCCGATAAATTTTAAAAGTTTTTGGCCCGACCCCGGCCCGATAAATTTAAAAAAAAAATTAGCTCGAGCCCGAATCTTTCTCAAAATTTAGTACTAAATTTTACCTAACCCTCAGAAACATTTTCTAAACTTTGGTTCACAACCTGAAACTTGCCTCACGAATGGTACCATTGCCTCCTAGAACTTTGCCTGACATCAAGAGAACAAAAACTCCATTCCCTGTAACAAAAATCTAACTTAATTGATTTTTAGCATAAAGTGAAGATGGCAATATTGTTTAACGACAGGCAAAACATTCCCAGCCCTTCTTTTTATATTTTGAGTTCAGTGAAGGTCAAAGTCAGAGCTCAATTTACCGCGTAATGCCTGCAATCGTCTATAGTGAAAGGGAGCCGCTAAGCAACACAAACTGTAAATAGCTATTGTATTCTTTGTAACATTTTTCACGGACACACTTCTTCAACGTTTGGCTTTATTCCAATTATCGTTTAACGAAAGTTAATAATTATTAAAGAATTGCAATTGATCGGCCCCAGCCCGGCCCGACCTGAAGAGAAATCAGTGTCTGCCAGCCCAAGCCCGGCCCGGCCCAAAGAAATAACAGTGTCGGCTCGCCCGGCCCGGCCCAAAGAAATAACAGACACGACCCGCCCAAGCCCGGCCCGTGCAGGTCTATAGTACGTATAGATGGAACGCTTAAAGATGGTCTTGAAAGTAAAACGAAGACAAATTTACCAGTCTTCAGAAGATAGGCCTACTGTATACAATGCAGTGAGCAGAGTGGGTCGGTACATCATACTGAGTCGGTGGGTCGCAGTGGGTCATGTTGGGTGGTGGGTCGCAGTGGGTCATGGTGGGTGGTGGGTAAATGTTGGTTACATCCTGTTGACCCACGACCCACTGGCCCACCCAGAAAACTTGACCCACTTGACCCACTGACCCACCGACACACTGACCCCACTCCATCTCTGGTTTTGTCCTGTACTACAGAAGTTATAGATCCACCACGACCACTTTCAGTATTGCGTTGGCATAGATTGGAAGTGTACCTCACAATGAACTCAGAATCAAGTTCATGTCACAATCACCGGAATGAGCTGCTTACACTACACAGTAAAAAATGGTAGTGTTAATTCAACTCAATTTTAACACAGCGCAGTGGTTCAAGCGTGACTACCACTATGCGATGTTAGCTCAACACAGACCCCGCGGTGTTGGCGTTTAACACAGGGGGTGTGTTACGTCTTTAACACACAGCCAGTGTTGAGCAGTGTTAAATTCGGATCTGTGTTAGTTAGTATTTTCGGTGTTGATTCAACACCATGTTAGGGTCGGTAGTGTAGAGAAAAGTGTTGAGTGTTACTTGTGACGGTGTTGCACCAACACGAAGAAAATAACACAGTATGTAGTGTGTTAATTATTTTGTGTTAATATTACACCATGTCAAGTATCAATATACACGTGACACAGTCCCTGTGTTACTTCAAAATCATTTTCTTATTATTTCAACACAGAATCTGTCATAATTCGAGGTCAAAGCCGTAAAAGTAACATCGTTTTGGTATTAATTCAACACTCCCTGAGTTAAAATTCAAGGTCAGGACACCAGATTAACACCGTTTTTGGTGTAAGTTCGACTCCACTTCCGTCTTACTATGACACATATTTCGGTGTTGAAATAATTCCGTGTGTGGTGTTCATGTAACCATTTTCCTGTGTTGGAAAACCATGTGGTGTGCATGCTTACGCTTACCGAAGATTCTAATTTTAAAATAAGAATAGTAAACTACAGAACACTTCATTTAGAAAATCTTCATAAAATTTTTTTGTCGTCCTCCCCAACATTTATCGTGAAATATTTTTTCATGGTGCGAAACACAACCTGCACCAACATCTTGTTCAAGAATGATAGGATATGTTTGCCTCTTGATCGTGATTCTACTTGTTTTCCACCATTTTTAAGCACAGTGCCCGGTGTTGACTGGTGAGCTCTAGTGCAGTGTAGAAGTGTTGTTTCTAACTGTTTACATATTTCTTCAGAAACATTATGTAAAACAATTGAAAACACATCGTGCGGTTTGCATGTTGAAACTTTGAGTATACCTGGATTTGTTTAAGTACTTCTTTCTACTGTGCTTGTCTGTAGCTTCAAATCATAAACCTTTATAATTAGATGCCCAACATATTTGGCAATCACGCAGAAAACAACACCGAAGATTCAACACTTGTGTTAATTTAACACACAGGCTGTGTGTCATTTCAATTACCGACATTTGACACACAACTTCAAATGGAGACTGAGTTGTTCTAACCACCTGTTTGTGTTATATTTTAACATAATTGTGTTAACAGATAAGCATGTCGTTGAAATAACTACGATTTTTTACAGTGTACCTTTGCCAATCATGTATCTAAACTAATTATTGGTAGGCACGATGGCTTAGTGGTAGAGCGCGTGAGGTGCTTGATGCGATTCCTAGCCCTGATCCCAGGGTCCTTGGGCAAAGTAAGTTTGTGATGGACAACAGCGTGTCCGTGGGTTTTCTTGGGGTATTTCCGTTTACTCCCACGTTTATTTTCATAAATTCTTTTATCATCATTCCGTTGCCTTAATGATTCGTCTCCCTTAGCCTAAAGGGCATAATCGTCCGACGTTAAACTGAAATATTTCATTTCATTTTCAACTAGAAAATGGTGGAAATGTATGATTTCCAGTTTCAATACTAAGTCCAGTAGTTCAGAACTCTACCGTAGTTTAACAATGTGTAAGGCAACTTACTCACTTTTAAAATAAAACTGAGCAGAGCAAGTTTTTCTATGTTTGAAATATTTTCTGAAATGAAGCCAAATTCCTTCTTTCTCGGCAAATGTTGTACTAGTTATCCACAACACTTTGTAGGACCTTCATCCAAAATTAGTGATTTTGCTTATATCCGAAGCCCATTTACAAACTCAAAAGTTTCGATAATGCATCAACAACATTGGTTGTCATATAGAATTCGTTTCAATGAAACTATAGATATAAACAACCTCCTCACGTCGTGCCTATTAAGCTTGGGGATAATTTCGTGGTGACGCAAAGAAGCTACTACTACTCATTATCTGAAATGAGTAGGAACCGAGCAATTAGATGTCCTAGCGGGAGGATAATCACAGAAACATTTTAAGTCGTTTAAACTCATGTATTTGATTACTGAATGTCATAGTGTAAATGTGTGTGTTAAATGAATATGGCCTAATTGTTCAGATCACAGAATGTCAAATGTCTGGAGTTTCGATCACGAGTAACACACATAACTGAGGCACACATACCTTGGTAATATAGCTTCTGGATGGAAAGACGAATCTCCATTGCTTGGCTCTGGATCTCTATCAAGATGAGGTTGGTGTCTGCAACTTAGTTTCCACAGTTAGCCCACTAATGACCAACCATTAGTCGATGGTAGTTAGTCGTACTTAGAACTTAGAACGTAATGTAATCAACTACTGGTCTCCAACTGATCTTCTAGACTCTGATCATCTCCAACTGATCTCCTCTACTGCCACTGATCCTCTCTACTGCAACTGATCCCTCAACTGCGACTGATCCTGAACCCTTCCGAATCTGGGTTTTTGTTTCTTCTGGCCGACGGTGGAATTCGTCGTGTTGTGATTCAACTTTGTTTACCTCAGCTATTGGTCAAACATTTGTTTCAAACCGTATTACATCGTGACCGAATTCCCAGACTATCAATATCTGCGAATCTGAATATTATGCCATATCCGAATTGTGTCAGTGTTAACAAAGATGTTATTACACATTTTAAGCTGACATTACTTTTCTTAGTTTATATTTACATAATCCTGCGAGTTAGCGTCTTGCCAGGATTTCACGTATAACATAATATAAACACAACCATGTGCAACGGCTTACACCAACGATAAACAATAACAATCACACGTGCCAATATGACACAATTTAACATCGTTGTAATATTCTGATCTTTTAAGTTTGATTCTAAATTATCATTATCCCAATCACCAAAATAAAATATTATAAACTTCTAATATATCTCTACAATATATAACACTCAGAATAACATACTTTCAAGACAAAGAGGTAATTTTTGGTGAAGTTGTCCGTTAGTGAGAGACATTCAAAACTTTATTTCGTCTTTGAATTATTCGTTTTATGGCTTTAATCTCTTAAATCGAATAACTTATCCTTTTATACTTTATTTTTTATGCACGTACATTGTATACTATTACTCGAAACAGGCATCTCATGGAAACAAGAGTAAAGGGAACTTCTCGGCATAATCAATAAAGCAGAGACTCATTCATTTTGTCCTATTAGAAATATGTATGAACTCTATGAGATTACAACCATCTACACAATAAAAATTGTTGTGTCAATTCAACAGCAAGATTGACCCCATACGCAGATGAAATTATTGGAGATTATCAGTGCGGATTTAGACGAAATCGGTCAACTATCGACCAAATATTTACCATTCGCCAAATACTCGAAAAGAAGTGGGAATACAATACCCCGGTACATCA
This sequence comes from Thermobia domestica, assembly GCF_964235325.1. NCBI lineage: Eukaryota > Metazoa > Arthropoda > Insecta > Zygentoma > Lepismatidae > Thermobia > Thermobia domestica. The sequence continues at coordinate 205,883,867 of NC_137463.1, forward strand.
ACTATTTATTGATTTTAGAAAGGCTTACGACTCGGTTAGGAGAGAAACATTATACAACGTTCTTACAGAGCTTGGAATACCGAGAAAGCTAATTAGATTAATTAAGATATGTTTAAGTGAATCCCAAAGTAAAGTCCGGGTAGGAAAATTTTTGTCCATGAGCTTCCACGTCGAAAATGGCCTGAAACAAGGAGATGCGTTGTCGCCATTATTATTTAACTTTGTTCTGGAATTCGCCATAAGGAAAATCAAAGATAGCAACCAGGGCCTAGAGTTGAACGGCATTCACCAGGTTATGGCATATGCTGATTATGTAAATTTAATAGGGGATGATAGGAGAACAGTAGAAAGAAATGCAGAGATCTTATTAAACGCTTGCAGGGACATGGGTTTAGAAGTAAATGCAGAGAAAACTAAATACATGGAAGTGCGTCGGGACCGTAATACGGCAAATTGTGGAGGCGTTAAAATATTAAATAATACTTTTGATAAAGTGGATACTTTCAAATATTTAGGATCAATATTAACAGACGAAAATCATATTCACGAAGAAATTAAATGTCGACTAAAAGCAGGGAATTCGTGTTACTATTCGGTTCAAAATCTCTTGTCGTCGCGAATTCTGTCGAGGAATTTGAAGCTTAAAATATATAAAACGATAATCATGCCTGTGGTCCTGTATGGTTGCGAAACATGGTCGCTTACTCTGAGGGAAGAACATAGACTGAAAGTATTTGAGAACAGGATCCTGAGAAGAATATTCGGACCCAAGAGGAACGAGAATGGGGAATGGCGGAAGCTTCATAACGAGGAACTACATAGTTTATATGGTTTACCCAACATTGTTAGGGTCGTCAAGTCTAGGAGGCTTAGGTGGGCAGGTCATGTAGCTAGAATGGAAGAAAGTAGAAACGCTTTCAAAGTCTTGACTGGTAGACCCATAGGAAAACGACCATTAGGAAGACTAGGCGCAGATGGGAGGATAATATTAAGATGGATCTCGCAGAGATAGGAATACAAAGTAGAAACTGGATCCAATTAGCTAAGGATAGAAGTCAGTGGAGAGCTTTTGTGAACGCGGTACTGAACCTCCGGGTTCCATAGGCCATAGAGTTAGTTAGTTTTTAGTTAGTGTCAATTCAACTCAATTTTAACACAGAGCAGGGATTCCAGCGTGACTACCACTATGCGGGGTTAGTTCAACACAGACCCCGCAGTGTTGGCGTTTAACACAGGGGATATGTTACGTTTTTAAAGATTCAAGGGGGCCGTGGTGGCTGAGTGGTAGAGCGTTCACCTCTGGTGCTTGGGGTCCCGGGTTCGATCCCAGCCCCGCCAAGTGAACTTTGTGGTGGGCAAACACCGTATGCGTGGGTTTTCTCGGGGTTCTCCCGTTTCCTCCTACTTTCTTCATTCCACCATTTCATTCATCACTCATCATCACCGTCTCCTTTAGCCTAACCGGCATAATCGTGGGACGTAAAACTTAAAGATTTCATTTAATTTTCTTAAGGATTCAACTTAAAAAGGATTCAACTTAAGACCCATGTGCCCTGCGCCACATATGAAGGTCACGTCCTGCCCTGCGTCACATATGAAGGAAATACAAAAAAAAAAAAAAAAAAAAAAGTAAAAGAAAAAAAAAGATTCAACTTAAGACCCAAATGCCCTGCGCCACATCTGAAGGTCACGTTCACACAGGCAATTTAGCTTTACTGTTGCTTGTTTTCTTTAAAGAAGACAAAAACAAAAACAACCCTTCACGCTTTTACATAATTATATCTCCGTTTTTTAATATGTCTAAAGAAGAAAATACTGAGATTAAAAAAGACAGGCTAACGTAACTATTTCAACAGATTCCCTAATAAGCAGGTTCCAAAAATGTAAGTGATCTGTTTAACATCATTTCTTTCTCTTATGGTTTTGTTTTGATTAGAGAAGAACTCCGTTCAGTGCAATAGAAGTTATTTAGGTAGTTAATAACTAGTAAATTTCACATATCAATCCCACATCCCTTCCCTTACTTGGCTGCTGTCGGTAAGATGCCCCACGAGACAAATGATCTTTTTAAAGGCATAGGTTTCCTCATTCTTTGTATATGAGATTTTCAGAACTCTCTTTAATAAGCAGATGTTAATTTAACAGAGCTTTCGATTGTTATTATAATAAACGTCAGAGAATTGCCTATATTAATTAAAATAACGGTACATAATAAATAAAAAAAGCCCTTTCTCAAGTATTTTGTATGTGATATTAAATATATAGACAGGTTTTCAAAGTGTAGAAATTTCTATTTTTTCATAGTACAAATACAGATGTGTATACAAATCTAATTAAACCGTCGAGAACATTGTAATGTTTTCATAATGGTAAACTAATTATAATTTCTCCTACCACCACCGATTCTTTTCATCAACCGGTTACCTTTCAATATTCAGTTTCACAATATAATTTATTTCCTAATTTAATGAAAAATAATTAAAATTATGTTTTATTATACACAACTACATCTACACACAACTAAATTAATTTCATGAGTAAATATAAGAATTCATTTACGCTGTCAAATTTTTAAATTAAATCTTTTCTCAGATAATGTATTTTAATTATCACAACTGTCATGCTGTACTAGTTACACTATAAGATGAATTAAGACAATCTTACCGATTATTTTGAACCAATATTATTGTGTGGCGAGAAGTATACTACTCTCTTCTTGGGTTTTACAGAATACATATTTATCGTTTGATAACGTTTATCCGCTAATAGTTTGAAAGGAAATAACATTGAAGATTCCTCTTTTGATATCACAATCTTAACGGAATGTACATACAACAGAACAATTTTTCAACTGTCTTCATTGATTTACTGAAAATATTTCATTTTTGAGATCAGTCATTCCTACCAACAAATAGGTAAGAAGTTTCGTTTAGTTTCAACATATTGTGTTTCAATTACCCTTAATTCTCTTCACATAACTCTGGAAATTGTAAGCAGATATTTCATTTAATAAAGAATTTAGTCTTCTAAAACAAGTCATTGACTACTAGTCATTCGTCACTAGAGAAAATATACTGTGGACGTATTCCTCTCTCAAGGACTCCAGTTTGTCAGTGTTGCCAACCAATTGTAAAAATGAGAAGGTGTAAAACAGGTTCCGTACAATAAGAAGCTACCAAGCTTGGCAGAAATATCACATTATACTATAGCAAAAAGACGTTGAGTGTGACGGTCTCCCGTATATTCTAGGTTGTCAGTGTTGCCAACCAAGTGTAAACATCACAATGTTACAAATGACGTGCATGCCATAGGAAGAATATAAAACAAATGTGACAGAAAGACCATTGGACAATGGAAAACATAGTGTGAGTGTCCCCTCTCCCAAGCACCCCAACATGACAGTGTTTCCAACTAATGCGAACAAATAAGATTTTTGCATGAAGTGTGCATAAAGCATTGGCGGATATAATTTGACTGTGACCCGTGCTAGATTTTCCATTGTCCAATGCTGCTTATGTCACATTTGTTATATATTGGTTCAATTGCAAGCATGTCACTTGCAACATTGTGATGTTTACATTTGGTTGGCAACACTGACAACCTAGAATGGTTGGGAAATGGTAACACTCAACGTCTTTTTGCTATAGTGTCGTGTGATGTTTCTGGCAAGCTTGGTGTATAAACTTCTCATCGTAAGAACCTGTTTTACACCTAATTTTTACAATTGGTTGACAACATTGACAAACTGGGGTCCTTGAGAGAAGAATATGTCCACAATATATTTTCTCTAGTGACGAATGGTGTTTCTGCCACGTTGCATGGATATACATCCAGTGGTAGAGAAATCATCTGCCACATTGTATTTACAATTTGTTGGCAACACTGACCAAATGGGTATGTCTGGGTGCAAAGTCATATTATCAAACCCTTGCCCGAGTCACGTTCTAGCAACGAGCCAAAAAGGAACATAATGGGTTCAGGTGCTTACGTGTGATGTGTGTCGTAACATTCATTTTTTAATTCTGTCGAATATATCATATATAGGTCTACAAACACCAACAATCTGGCCCCTTGTAGGGTGAGGCTGTGGGTTTGCCCGTGTTTTGAAAACGGTTTCGTACTTCTCATGACAAGAAGTTTCAGACAATATATAGGTTTTATCCAGGTACTTGGTCCCGGTATGGAATCATCCCTAGTTAGTAAAAAAAGATCAATTTTGGGTAGCTTATCGTATATTCTCTTTGAAGCTTCTCAATCATTTACATTCTTTAGGGTTGAGGTCAATCAGGGACAAGAGGATGGAAAAATCGTTTAACCATATGGAGCGTTAAGGGTACAAGGAATCCAAGTGTAATTACCGAAGTTGTGACAAAAAGAGACATAATGTTTGTGATCTGCTTAAGTTAAAACTATTCCTTTTCACATTATTAATAATATCAAAACATGAACTTCTTAAGCACTGAAAGAAGCTTCAGGTAGGGATCTTAAATATGTAATATTTCCAAAATGACCAAAAGTGGATTTGAAGTTTTTCTGCACTGAGTGATCCGTCATATCTTACCTAGAAATTACCAGATTTTCATGAAACATGAAATATATTTTTTTGGTTTTGACTATGACGGAGTTTTTCCGTTTTTAATTTAAATATCCTATGCAATATTTCATAGACATGTTGTAGGCAACTATGAACAACAAATTCCAACGACAGTAATAAACTAACAGAAGATAAGTGCATTAAGCCAGTAACGGTGTCATTCTACGAGTAAATTGCGGTTCTGTTCTATAAATAACGAATACATTCTTTGTTTATCTTCTCGTATTAAAGCTGATATGTTCTTGTAGCAATATTTGATCGACTGATCCGTCCTGTACTGTTTTCCGTTGTTGCTATGCTCAAACCCATTTAATAATATACGCTGCAAATCGGTTGCTCATAGTTCTGCATTTTTCAATTTGTCTCAAAACACATTGATGAAATTAAATTGATCAGGTTTATATCATAGTAGAAGATCATCTTAGGACAATAATGTAAACGCTTATACTCAAATATGCTTCTATTTCGTACATAATGAATAATTGCACGCCAACTCCTAGCCTAACATTCCATACGAAACTATTATATATGAGAGGTGTGAACAAACACCATGTGCGTGGACTTTCTCGGAGTTCTTCCGTTTCCTTTCACTTTAGTCATTAAACCATTTCATTAATTCCTATCATAATCGACTCTATTAGCACACACAGCATAATCGTGGGACATAAAACTGAAAGATTTTATGTAAAATGTGATTACAGATATTGACATGGAATCAAAATTTTATGATGAAAGACAAAAAATTTTATCACTTAACTACAATGCAAATCTAGTTAGCATTACTTTCCCTTCTTACCCCTAGCTTTTGTTCAAGTTGAAAAGTGACTTTAAAACAATATTTTTAAAAATATTTTTGCTAGCAAAAATTTTATCTCAAAAGTAGAACTTAACATCGCGAGGAGTTAATTACTAATGAACGAGAGCCATTTTAAAATGAATCATTATTTAAGCAGTGCATTTCTGAAAGTGTTAGTGGCACGTGATAGGGTAGAACACAGCCAATTACGTTAGAAATGTTGTTTACGTTGAAAAATAAATCTTAATGAATCCTTGTAATAAAGTTCCCTTAGACACTAAATATTCCTCATCGATTGACTATAAGGGAAACAGGAATGCCAGTTCCGCCTACAGATAAGATAAAATGGAATAGGTCAGTAGGTGAAACGAGAAAAGGTCAAACGGGTATGAACCGAACTTCAAGTTCTTCCTTTCAGGTTGTGATTTTAGCGAATGAAGTGTTAAGAATGCCTTTTCCTCGATCACCTCAACCACAGGTTGATGGGCAACATGGAAATTTTAAAACTTCTCTTTCCGTTGGGAGAGCTGTTTTATACTTTGATAAGGTCCCATCTTCATAACTGCATCTAGATATTCTATCCTTGGCCTTCCCTAACCTGTTTTTTCGTGTCTTTCCTTCTATCAACAGGGTGATCCAATCAGAGTACCGAATAAGGTGGCCAAGTATGCTGTTTCTTCTTCTTCCTATTATCTTCATGATCTGTCGTCCTTCATTAGCTTCCTTTAGTACATCTTTATTCCCTTTCCTTTTGGTCCATGGTATGCGCAGCATTCTGCGCCAATACCACATTTCAAGTGCTTCCAACTTGGTTATTTCAGCTTTTCTCAATGTCCATGTCTCTGATCCGTAAAGCGCCACGCTCCATACCAGGGTCTTACGAACGTCGAACGACACATTTCTTGATGTTAGCAGTCCTCTTTTCCTACTGAATGCTTGTTTAGCCTGTGCTATTCTGGAACTTACGTCTTTTTCACTTCTTCCGCACGAGGATATTAGACTTCCTAAATAAGGGAACTTCTTAACTATTTGATTTTCTCTCCCTCTAGCCATACGTTTGCCCCTCCCTGTCCTGCTTCTGTGCACTTTATCACTCTGGTTTTAATCTTATTTATCTTCAGTTTTCAGGTTTTTTCCAGTTGCTCGTTCAAGTTTGAAAGTGCTATGAATGCTATGTCATCAGCCAACCTTATTGTGCTGAAAATCTGGCCATTTACTTTTACGCCTTTCTCGTTTTCATCAAAGAATTCTTTCATAGCCTTTTCTATATAGACGTTGAACAGGAAAGGTGAAAGTCAACATCCTTGTCTTACTCCTTTATTTATTCTTGCTTCCTTCTAATCTTTTCATATAACAACTGTCTGGTTCTTGTAAAGCTGGTATACTATTCTTCTGTCTCTTTCCACTTTCAGAGTCTTCAACACTCCGAATATAATATTCCCTTGTATCTTTCTATTATAACTTTAGTAATACATAAATACCCTACCCTTGTATCAGGTTGTAAAGAAAGCTCTTGCGGTTTTGAACCTTCAATTTCAAAAGAGCATATCTTAGTGTAAACAAACCTTTATTAATCGAAATAATAAACCATGACAATCAATACACTTTTTCCAACGAGAAACAAATGTGTTAATGCCGGAAACATAGAATTCTGGAGCTCTGGACGCGACGAAGTCGTTGAAGATCGCTTCGGTTTTAAAAGCATTTCCCGCGGAGGAAGTTGTCGAGATGCTTGAAAAAGTGGTAGTCGATGGGCGAGAGGTCCGGCGACTATGGTGAATGAGGGATAGTTACGTAGAATAATGAGTTCAACTTTTGCAGCGTCTGTTGTACAACATGAGGACGAGCGTTGTCGTGGAGCATGATTGGTCCCTTTCTGTTGACCAATACCGGACACATACGTCGAAGCTTCTGGTGCATTTCGTCGATTTGTTGGCAGTACTTCTCCGCCGTAATCTTTTCGCCCGGATTCAGGAAGCTGTGATGAATGAGACCGGCTGCAGACCACTAAAGAGTCACCATGATCTTTTGTGGGTGGCGTTTTGGCTTCGGGAACTGATGAGGAGTTTCGCCAACCTCCAACCACTGCGCCGAACGTCGTCGATTGTCGTAAAGGATCCACTTGTCATCATACGTCACAATCCTGTCAAGAAATGGGTCGTTCTTGTTCCGCAGAAGAAGAGAAGACACCTCAAAACGACGATTTTGGTAATATTTGGTCAATTCGTGCAGCACCCACTTATCGTGTTTTTTTGCCTCCCTATCTCTTGCAGGTGGTTGGAAATTGTCATAGGTGTTACACCCAAGTCTTCAGCAAACTCTCGAAGAGTTGTATGTGGATTGGCTTCGACTAAGGTTCTTAGTTGGTCGTTGTCAATGGCGGATAGCCGACCACTGCACTCGTCATCTTCCAGGCTCTCCTCACCGCTGCAGAATTCCTTGAAACACCATTGTGCCGTACGTTGGTTAGTGGTTCCTGGGCCAAATGCATCGTTCATATCACGAGCTGTCTGGGCAGCTTTTCGGCCTAGCTTGAATTGGAACAAGAAAATCGTGTGAATTTGCCTCTTGTCCATGCTATCTTTGTCCATGGAAAAAGTAAAAAAAGTATATTTTAAAACAAAACCAATACAACGAATAAATAGAGCGAAAAACGCGCTTTAAACTTATATATATAGGCACAATATTTTAACGACACTTGAGTTGAAAATACATCACTGAAAAAAAGTAACAAAAACCGCAAGAACTTTCTTTACAACCTGATAAACTTGAGCAAAATGCCAGATATATATTAAAAATACTTGTGTAACAGTTTCGGTAATGTAACACAAGTATTATTAATATGTATGTGGTTATATGGAGTCAGTCTCCCAAATATGTACCACATGAACCATAAAAAATTGCTATTTCAGCTGGAAAAATGCGATAACGAATAATATTTAGACAGCATATCGATATCGTAGTAGAAAATAAAACATCATGAAAATATGCAAAAATCCGAAGTTTAGTTTTCAGAATAGATATATGCTAAAACTTCTAATTTGGGATTGGTGTTGCCCCTTTTTACTGTTTATATTTGACAGATAAATGAGAATAATTTATTTAAACACTAGCATCGATTACCAGCTTCGCTGAGTTAAAATAAAAATTTTAAATGCGCAACTCCTTATCTCAAGTGTTTGGTATCCGTGAAATATTCTATTTTTACTTTTAGTGGCATAGACAAACGAGATCGGAAGTGTCTTTGTTCATACCAGCGATCCCGAAAACTATGGATAAGACACTAATATTGATCATTTTTGATCATTTTTATGTATCTTTCCCTTTCCCCCTACCCCAAGTTGCGGGACTGAATTTAGATTTAAACAGCATCGGAAGTGTCACTGTTCTTCTTAGCGACATCGAAAACTATAGATTCGACACTAATATCGATCATTTTCGATAATGTTTATATATATCCCTCCCCTCCCCTCCCCTAAGTTTTATTGTCAAAGTGATATGAAAAGAACCCAAGCCCGAACCTCATCTACACGGTGTATATTGAAAATTTGATCGAGATCGGTCATGTAATTTAAGAAATTAAGAGTCGCAAACATAGTCACTTTCAATTTTATAATATAGATACATAACTTTATATCTTCTGAATCAGGAGGATTATTTGAAGAAAGCTTGAATTTACCTGAGTCACAGAAAAACAATCTGCTCTCTTAAATTTCTACTTCCAACTTAAGGCCTAGATATATCGCTTTCTCGGACCTATAAACGATAGATTTACTGTATTTCTAGACCGTTTTTATGCAATCAAACGAATGGAAATGATTTATTATTCGATTTCTTTACACCTTGCTCTGCACAGGTAAGCTATTTGAACAATTGAAGCAGCGAACGACCATCGTGAAAAAGGAGTGGAGCTAAGAGGATGGTTTTATTTATCATGCAATTAACCACACTTTCATGTTTATTTGCCTTCTTATTGTTAGTTACGAATACTGCAGTCGGAGTGACTGGTGACTGGTGGGAGTCTTGACCAAGAATGGTCAATAGACGTGTTCCTCTTACTAAACTGGACGTCCACCCATTCTCAACTACTAATGTATGAGTCTAATGTTTTGTTTATTGTTCTGGGTAAAAAAAAAAACCTTTCAATATCTAATCTAATATAAATAAAATAAAGAGTTTGTTTTATGTGTCTGTCTGTGTGGGGCTGGGGACCAGACAAGTGGTCCGAGAGTTACCAAATTTTGGTCAAGGATATCTTGGTCCAGCCCTCACACCAAGACGAAGCGTTTTTTTTTTAAATTCGAACCAGGGATCTCAGGGGGTGTTTACCGGGATATGTAAAAGTAGTAGAAAATGACCGATATAAATGTCGATTTCATAGTTTTCGCAGTAGATGAGATCAATAGTGATACTCCCACAGGCCTTGACTTTCAAATACAGACCCCATCGGCTGGGGGCCAGAGGCATTTTTTTAAAAAAAATTCGAACCAAGAGGACTCAGGGGGCGTTTACTGGGATATGTAGGAGTAGTAGAAAATGACCAATACTTTTTTCTTTCGTTGTGCAGTGTGTTTACATAGATATTTTATCTGACCATGAGAAGAATGGATATTTCAGCTAGTATATAATATAAAACGTTTAAAAAATCGCACTATTGTTCTTTATGCTTTGTTGTTTTGGGCTGGCGAGGCTTGTATGTTTGTTAACTCACATTCTTTATTACTCCCTCTCTTTCTTTTTTCTTAAATCGAAGCATTTGTTTTTGTTGATGGGACTAGTGGTTTGATGCATTTTCCATTTCTCTTAACCACGTCAGCTTTACGCTAATCCTAAGGTGAAGGCATGGCTATGAAATTGATAGGGGGGTAGCGTACTTTCTCTCTGCGGACGCTCTGCTGCAGTGTTTCGGCAACTTTACAGATTTTTCACTTTTGATATTTTAATAAATCAACTCACTTTTACAGGAAAGAAAACTTTCATTTCGGGTTTGCTCTTATTCTCTCGTAAAATACCCTAAAATTATTTTCTTTAAATTAAAGTTAGAATTGAATACATCTTTAAACTACGTTATGTATAACTAAATTTATTGAAGAATTGGGTTCTTATAATATCAGTGGTTTTACTGATAATCCAGAAAAGAAGTTGATTTCCACTTCCGTTGGTTTAAACTTTTTGGCTTGATTTTGTGAATACAATAACTTTCCAGTCGTAACAGGAACTCTGAAACACCGTGTATACAGGGTGTTCCAAAAATTTGTTACAATATTTTGGGAATAGATTCCTCAAATCAAAATAAGAAAACAAAAGCTCATACGGACCTGTGGACGGAAGTGGATAATTTCGTAGTTATGGACTGCCGAAAACATAAAGAAATAACTTTAAAGGTGTTGGTAAGAAATGTTATGGTAGAATATACATGCTGTGTTGCGAAAGGTTAGTTAGTCTGTTGTTGTCAAGCGATATCAGTTGTTGTGAAGATAAACAAGATGAAACGAAGATACAGTATATGTTGTAAGTACTAAGAATAGAAAGATTATATAAAGATTATATGAATTAGTAAGATTCAAAATAGATTGTTGTCAAAGGATTTAAGAACAAGAATAAGATTAATTGAACGAATAAGAATTCAGGTTTCTATAAGGATTAACATATGATTTTGATCTGTAGTGCATTATGATTACGGATAGTTTAAGATAAGTATAATTGCAAGCTAACTAAGCCTATTAAATCCCTTAGAAAGTAGCACCTTACATTTTATAAAGTAACAAATGGCGCAGTCGGTAGGATCCACTACTATAGGAGAGATCGTAGTCGGGTCAAGATATACCTGAAGAATTGGTATGTGAACTATCCGAATATCCATCTTTCAGAACCTCCGGTACTTGCACAATCATTTTTAGAGAGGCTGTTTGGGAGTACTTGATCACTCTTCACCTACCTCTAAAAATTGGTGTGCAAGTACTGGAATATTGTTAAACCAAGATATTTGGATAGTTCACATACCAGTTCCTTAGTGATGTCTTGACCCGAGTACGATAGGTCCCATAGTAGAGGAGCTATGCACTTTTGAAGTTCAATTATTTCACGGTTTGGACATCTTATAACTCCGAAACTGTCCATTTTTCAGAACTGGTCCATATGAACTTTTTTTTCTTATTTTGATGTAAAAAATCTTTTCCCGAAATATTGTGATACACTTTTGTAACACGCTGTATTTAGGTGCTACTACTCCCTAACATTTCGTTCTCTCCAAATAGAATCCTGACCCAGAGCTTTCTCCAACCAAACCATGGTTCAATTACTGCGAAACATTGACATTAGAACATAGAAAATGCCCATTAAAATAAAGATCACTTTTGACGTTACAGCCAGTACCACCGTTTTAATTCAAATGAATGGACAATATACACTTCCATTCATTAAGGTAGTGCATCAAGAAAATAAACACTTGAATCTCTTTATATTGCCACACAGTAAAAAATGAGGTATTGAAATAACACAAAATGACTACCACTTTAGCGTGTTACTTGTGTGTCAATTCGGCACGAAGACATCGCCTTCCGAACATATCGGAAATAACTAGTTACTACCTGAGAGATTTTGGATTGGTATTTATCGTTTAATATGAGCAAAGCTCTGCGAAATATCTTTGGCACTTCTGCCAAGTAACGAATAATGTTCTATGTTTTCAGTAATCGGTCACAATAATATTGTTGTAAACCTGTGAATCGTCTGACAACAGTAACACAGGCAATAGTTTTGCAGAGCTTTGCTCATATTAAACGATAAATACCAATGCAAATTCTCTCAGGTAGTAACTAGTTATTTCTGATATGCTCGGAATGCGATGTCTTTGTGCTGAATTAACACACAAGTAATACGCTAAAGTGGTAGTCATTTAGGTGTTGTTTCAATATCTCATTTTTTACAATGTATATGCAGAAATATATGGCTTTGAGCCACACATTTCATTCATTTCAGTGAGTCCAGTAACCGAATATTGCACTAATGCTCAAATGTTTTCCGGATTCAGTTTGTAATTTGAAGACAAATAACCATAAGCTTGTTCTATATATTTAAGCGTTCTTGATTACCACACTACGTTTATCGTTACATTGTGTGGCTTTACTCGCACAACATGCTGTAAGCTTTTCCATTACATCTTAATTTTTGTTTCATACAAACACACATTTACTCTTCATATTTATATGCACGGAAACGGTAGTCATTTGTTTGATGTCACCAGATGAGTCTGCCATCTCTCGGCTGTACTTGCAAATTAATGTCCCCCTTTAAATATTCAAATAAGCATATGTGTGTTAGCATTTCACTTTGTCCTTTTTTTCACTTTTAAATAAAATGACTGGAAATGACCAAATTGTTATATGAATGTGTGTTCTTGTTTGCTGTGCGACATTTATAAAAGTATATTCGTTTTTGAAACCTATTTAATTTTTGCTGCATTGCACTGTATTTGTGTTAGTCTACTATGGTTGAGGGATTGTGTTAAAACTTAAAAGAGCTGTTGCACGGGAAAAAAAAAAAACTTCTAGTATTTTGATAACCAATCAAAATTATGTGATAATTTTAAATGGATTGAATATCTGATGAAGAAAAAGAGGAAAAAAGCACAAAAGTGTCAGGAAATAAGCCAGCGTTTACAGCTTACGGTAACGATGCGTTAAGCATTACCCTATACGTATAGTCCTCTCTGATCAGTCATATATTTTGTCACCCTTGAAAGGTAAATCAGCCTATAAAGGTAGAACAAACGATATACAGTAGATACTACAACTCCTGTTGTGTTGAACAACCCAGTGCCTACATTCAGGGGCGCACATACGGGCGGGGTCCACCTGGTCCGGACCCCCCCCCTCAAAAATTGCTAACATACATTTGTACACTTTCGCAATAAAACTACAATTTCTTAACAGAGAAATGATTGATATAGCATGAAAATTTGATCTTAAACTTCATCTGTACTCTTTTTGTTATAAAAAACATTGTAGTTCTATAATTTTTTTCTGAAAATATAGGTGGAAATTTTATAAAAATAGGTGGAATATAGGTACTCATTTTGCAATTACTTATCGTCTTTTCTGGTGCAAAATAATACCCGATCAATACTCCATAGAGGCAGCGGCTTCTAGCATTGGATCCCCCCTCCCCAACGCTTGGACTCCCCCAACAAAAATTTCTGAATCCTCACCGCCTACGTTACATATTATATATATGACGGTCTATTATTTATGATAAACGGAGGAAATAACGGATTTTATATCACACTAATTAAGATGAGAATTCAATTGTATACGAGAATTTTTTTTTAAAAAAATGCACAACTGGACCGAACGCAACCAACGCGGCGAGGGAGAGGGCAAAACGAAGGGACAAAGAGTTTTTTGGGGGAGGTGCTATTTTTTGGTATTCTTTGGTACTATTTTTAGTATAATTAGAAAATTATAATGTGAGGAAAGTAGAAAGAAACACAATGATGAAATGAGGGGAGGGGATGGAAGGTTAATAAGATTTTGTCATCTTGTCTCATAAATTATGAAGTCTCGTCTCGATTATCAAAGAATTCTTTTTCGTCTCGTCTTGATCTTTGAAAAGATTTGTTCCCGTCTTGTAAATTTATGTCAAAATTTATGCCCTGATGTTCGTTAATTTCATTTAGAAATTATCAGAGTCTTCCCATGTTACGAGAGGTGATATAGCATCACTTAAACCATATTAATTATTGGAGTATATTGCGTAATGACTTCCCTATCTTGAAATCTACGAAATGCTCCTCATTGTGTTCGTACAATCACTTCATCAATTTATAGTTGCTATGCGTTAAACCATGTAACATTAGAACAGTATTTGAGATCTGTGAGTACACCTGGGTGAACTAGTCACGGCCACAAGAAACGTGGAAGTTCTTGTTTCGTCTGGAAGTTAAAAAGGTACTTTTCATATGGATTCTTATCTCGTTTCCGAGACGAGACAAGAGATGTCTCAAGTGCTGCACTAGATGGCAGTATATGCGTAATCATGGGTTCATGAGTAGTATGTCTGTAACACAATTGACTATGGTATCGGTGTTCTCTTTTGCCTGTCATCACCATCTTTTGTCATCAACAGACTACTTGCATACTCCTTTCTGTATCCGCATGTGTCACTGAGAAGAAGGGCGACGTCAGGGAGCACTCAGAAATAACTTGTGTAAAACATTGTTTTCTATTATATCAATTTGGCATTTGGGAGCATTAGGACACAAAATATTTTAGTAATATTTAAAGCGCACTATTAACTGAAGCAATGTGAAGAAAATATTATTTTACTAATCTTTCTACAACCCCTCTTATTACGTCTAGTCTTAATCCATGACATTATTCGCTTCTTATTTTCACCCATGGTTGAAACTGATGGTACTTTATGCGAGAATTTTCTCTCTTCCATATTGTTTGACATCTCCTGCAGCCCATATCTCTTCCCGATGCATGTGTTTGAGAAAGCAAGGTATGCTTTTTGGTTCGATTGCCTCAGAAAATCACTTTCAGTGGAATCGGGCCTAACAGGCTGTGAGTTTTCCGCCCGTCCCACTGGCATCTCCAAGTGAAGGATTCTGCCTTTTATTCTCAGGAGAGTTTGATAAAATAGAGATACCAGAAAAACGAATAGAAAAGGAGGAGGCAGAGAGATTCCTTTGGGGGCAGTTACAACTTTCCCTTACCCACAACGAGCACTCTCACTCCATTCTCTAAGCCTCTCCTGTTGACCTCCCATTGGTTTCTTATACGTTCACTTTGCATACTTCGATTTTACATACACGTGCAGTCATCCCAGGTTTGCAAAAACATTTTTCTTTTGGACTTACGCGAAGTAAATTGATGTGATATACGTTTCATAATTTCAAGTATAAGTCTAAATGCTCTTGATAAGCTTTATCCTTACAAGTATACAGAATTTGTGTAGCTCTTCTGTATTACGTTGAAGGATACTATATTATTACGTGAGTTATTTACTCTTTAAGAAAATAAGGCTTATGTTTCATTTAATGGTAGAACGCAATGTTAAGGACTTTTTATATAATCTTTATATCTTTATATAAATGATATCGACCGCTTTCCACGATAAAACTGCAGAATCGTTTGAAACAAACTTTTGAACTTAGCACTTTGGTAGAGATGTGTTTCTATAATTTCACTTCAATTAAAGACTATTTATAAGTTGATATAATTTATTACCAAAATCTCAATTACATTGCTAAGGAGCCACTTTTTTTCGATTTTTTGGCTTATCTTTATTTCTACAGCACTTGAATGCACCAACGTTGTACCATTAAAGCTAACTAACTAACTCTATGGCCTATGGAACCCGAAGGTTCAATGCCGCATTTACAAAAGCTCTCCATTGACTTCTATCCTTATCCAACTGTATCCAGCTTCTACTTTGTATTCCTATTTCTGGGAGAACCATCTTAATATTGTCCTCCTAACTGTGCCTAGGACTTCCTAATGGTCGTTTTCCGGTTGGTCTTCCAGTTAAGACTTTGAAAGTGCTCCTATTTTCATCCATTCTGGCTATATGACCTGCCCACTTGAGCCTTCTAGATTTCATAACCCTAACAATGTTAGGTAAATCGTATAAATTATGTAGTTCTTCGTTGTACCATTAGGCCAACTAACCTCTGATGTAGTCTTTACAAATCTTTCTATTATTTTTTTGTTATTTTTCTTTATTTTAGTTAATATTTAAAGCTTTAATTTTCTTTATATATATAATTTGCAATTTTCACAAGGAATTTTATTTCCTTAACTGGTTAAATAAAGTAGCTGTATATAAGTTAGAAATATGAAAATAGGCTCTAAATGGGGTTGTTGAGGAAGATTCTTGCTTGTAGTGAGTAGAAAGAAAAAAAAAAAAAAAAGAAAAATCAGTCAGCTACAAATTCGAGTTTAAAAAATTTCGATCAATTATGCAAGAAGAGTGTTTACTCTTGCACTTTCGTTTCATGGGGAAAGTCAAATCAAATTCATTGCTGTAAATGTTTGGTATAACAATTCATAAATGAAAAGTTATTGTAATTTGATGAACATAATTAGTGACAATTTTACACAATTCAATCGGTAATCTTAGAGCGTCATAACTGAACATATAATATCCTACAGTCATTCTTCATTATAAAAAATATCATATAATTTAGTTGCATTACATACATATATTAAGCTTGTATATACAGCTCCGCGAAGAAACGGAAGTTGTAAGAGGATCAAAAATAGAGGACATACTTTCTAAACTCAATGTTCTCCAGTGGTTCTCAATTTTTTTGATTGAGGGCACACTTTGCTGGACATCCAGGACATACAGACATAGTTGTTTGATATTATTATTATTATTATTATTATTATTATTATTATTATTATTATTATTATTATTATTATTATTATTATTATCTATTATAATAGTGAAACCTGGAAGTTTCTTAAAGAGATATTTTCATTCGCACATCAACAGAGCCGTAGCTAGAGATTTCTGCGCCCGGGGCGAAGTAGAATTCAGCGCCCCTACACTCACTTTAGCAATCATTATATATATATATATATATATATATATATATATATATATATATATATATATATATATATATATATATATAAGAAAGGCAGCTTTTGTTGTTACGCTGAATTTTTATTAATCTTCTTGGCAAGACCATTACAACAACCAAAAACGATCATTATGTATCCTTTTCCAAATAAGAGCTGTTTTCGAGAATCTTATTTTGGACTTTTTGTTAAACTTGACAAAACTACCTTTGGTTGTATACAAATTCGCTAGGAGAACAGTTATGGAAAGTTACTACTATTTACAACATTTCATACTATTGATAAGAAATGAAATTTTAATACATTAAAAACTATGTGCTTTTAAATTGTTCCAAATGGGTGACAGTATTAATTTCCAGTAATAATTGTAAACTTTTTAATTTTATTCTGTATGTGACCACATCAATAGTATGTTAATTTCGATCTCTTAACGGTAAAAAATATTTTGTGAAATGTAATGGAAATTCAGAAGGATCCTTCTTTGTGAATTTCTAAATATTGATCGATGGAGGTGAAGAATATGTTCAATGTTTGTACTTAAAATCCAAAATATACTTTGGCTACTACATATTTCTGAAATTATAGTAATTACTTAATTTCTTAATGAATGAAAGGTACTTATTATTAATTAACATATTAAAATACACTAACACGTACATATATGAAGAATGTGTGTACTTATGTTTTGTATGTATGTAGATAGATAAAAACATCACACAACTAGACACGCATACACAAAATAGTATGGTGCCGATATAAAAAGTTGATGAAAAATGACCTCAATAAATTCCTCCAAATTGGAAGCATTTGATATGTCAATGGAATTTTAAAATAAATCATTGGTAGTGATTAGTGGGTGTAAAAAAGTCGAACTTCGTCGGGCTAAGTTCTGATCCCTTAAGCCCTTATTCTACAACTGCTTGAAGTTCGAAAATGTTATTGTTTCCTTCGTTTACTTTTATTTTTAATATTCCCGCGCAAAAAGCAGCTTGAATGTGTCTCTTCACTCTTCTCACTTTCATACCTTCATTCTCAACGTCGCACAGTGGGGCCAAACCAGGCAATTCTTAGCAAAAACTCGAAGAATGAAGTAAAAGATTGACTTGATATAATTTGCTATAATGAAACCTTAATAGTGTACACATAAGATAGTGTGCAGGAAAAGAAGTGATAGCTATTTACAATGAATTCATGGGACGTGTAAATTTGGTTATCCACCGAAGCAGGAAAGGTGCTGCTTAGTGACAGAAGATAGGAAATTGACTTTGAATGTGACTATTCCTACATTCCGTGTAGATATTCCGTGACTGGTAAACATGGTGACACGACCGACATGTATGTATCGTTTTGTATATTTAGAATGTTGAGGTAATGTGTAATCAATAATCATATTTGGAGTGTTGTTAATATCAGTATCATATCCCTATGGTAATCCCCTACTTAATATCATATTTGGGAAATGCTGTGGTACTGAAAGCATATAAACTGTAGTCAAACGATAGAATGGCATTTTAGTAGAAAATATGGCATAATAATGTTATGTCTGTGATTTTTTAATATATCATAGCGGAAACATTGTTCTTACTGTATGCAAAGTGAAAACCTGCACATATTTGCACTTTTGGGAAATATAGCGCATGAAAATGTTTGAGGAAAACCGCATTTTGGATGCAATGCTGCTTTTGAATTGAGTGGGATGAATGTGAGAGCAAGTGTTAGATTATTAGACGTGTGATCCCATGCACGCAGTGACAAAGTTGAATATAGATCGATTCTGGGAATTTTGCCGCCAAACCTACTTGGTGCTTCGCCCCCTAGGACCCATCTTGTTACCAACATCCAATCATACTTCTCTGGCATTCGCCAACAGAACTAAACTCTAGTCAAACATGTGTGATTAATGGTGGCGATATTTTGAAACGTCAATGTTTGCCAAACAATCTATGGACCATAAGGTAGAACCATATTTAAAATGGTGTTAATCAATTCCGTATTGCGTTTTTTTGTGATGCGATGCGTGCACAGAAGTGACATTGGAATCAACTGTAATGAGCCTCCGCTCGCTCCAGCTCAGAGTGTTCCAATCAAGCCCTGAAATCAGCCCACGTAATGCACGATGCAATATATGAAACAAGTTGAACAGGTTACTGATGCTTGTAAATCATAATATGTTTAATACATCTGATAATATATCGAGAACTTGTGATGAGATAATTTTTATGTATTGAAGCGTCCTTGCATCTTCATTATCATAACGAATCCTCCACAACTTGGAAATAATTTTGAGAAGCAAGAATTTTTCTTCAATTTTATTACTCTTTAGTTGTAAAAAAAAAATAAGTACACTTTTTCCTTTCATGCCTAAGAATGTAAGTCAATCGTAAGTTGCCAAATCAAAGCATATTGCCCACGCGTTTGTTTATGCCAATCATATAATCTGTTATATTATTTAGGCGCGAATATAAGGAATATTTCCTTTTATGATGTAACACTCTATGTTTTTGATAAAATAATGTCGAAATAACATTATTGTAGCCACTGCACACACCAAACTAATTGGTTTTCTTTCAATTTTCTGCTTCATATTGCGAATTCTTATTTTTGCCAAGAATTCAGTGCCTTGGCTCCACTGTGCGTCGTGATTAATCGGATTGGATAGGGGGGGAAAAATGAAATAAAATCTTTGATTTTTACGTCCTACGCTTATGCCGGTTAGGCTAAAGGAGACGGTGATGATGAGTAACGAATGAAATGGTGGAATGAAGAAAGTGGGAGGAAACGGGAAAACCCCGAGAAAACACACGCACGCGGTGTTTGTCCACCACAAAGTTCACTTGGCGGGGCTGGGATCGAATCCGGGACCCCAAGTACCAGAGGTGAACGCTCTACCACTGAGCCCCCAGGGGTAGATAAACGTTTTGAACTAAGCAAATTCATCACTCTCAAAACGCCGAACACAACTTTGCTCGTTTCTGAGTTTGAAAATGCTCCTGCGTACACTATAAGTCATTACTCGGCACCTTGTATACCACATGTCATTAAGAAATCATCTATAACTCTTTAAGTAATAAGTAAAAAATTGTTGTGACTTATTTAAACTTTTGGATTGCGAGCGAAGCGAGCAAGAAAATTTTTAAGAAATCTACGTATTTCATTGATAACCGACAGCAATATTGATCTAATAGGGCGCCAATACTTTCTGGGGGCGACTCGTCTTTTATTCATGTCCAACACAACTTTTTCTTTCTCCTTGCTCGTTCGGCGCCCCCTTGTTGTCAGCGCCCGGGGCGGGCGCCCCGCTGGCCCCCCCTTAGCTACGGCTCTGCACATCAACCATTTCAAAATGCAAAACTATCGATGATAATGGATAAAAGAAAAAAAAGTTATATGTGAAAAAATCCTCTTGTTAGTGTGTTCCTTTTTTTAAGCGTACTTACGACAGATTGTTGCTACACACACACACACACACAAAGACACATACACACACAGAAAATGTTTAAAATTCATAATAAAACATAGAGCGTTCACCTCTGGTGCTAGGTGTCCTGGGTTCGATCCCAGCCCCCGCCATGTGAACTTTGTGGTGGACAAACACCGTGTGCGTGGGTTTTCTCGGGGTTCCCCCGTTTCCTCCCACTTTCTTCATTCCACTATTTCATTCATTATTCATCATCACCGTCTCCTTTAGCCTAACCGGCATAATCGTGGGACGTAAAACTCAAAGATCTCTCTCTCATAATAAAACATGGATATAGGGGATAACAGAAGACTTGCTAGAAAAATAAACGAATTAATAAAAGAGACTGTAATGGGCTGTAAATCGGAGCATTATGGAGTGAGCGTAAGTCCTAATGTGTAGTTTGAGAAAATCGAGAATTTTGTTCTAAATCTCAAAATTGATGTTTTGCAAAAATCACAGAATCTCTTCAATTCAAACTCAAACTGAACTCTCTCTCTCTCTCTCTCTCTCTCTCTCTATATATATATATATATATATATATATATATATATATATATATATATATATATATATATATATATATATATATATATACTCTCCTCAATTTTTCCATTATAGTGCTAGCAAAAGGACAGTACACAATATGGGTCAAGAGATCTAGTCCAAAATGATGATTAACTATTAAACTGTAGTTCTTGTTTAAGTATAGAAATGGTTACCAACCATTTTTGTTTAACGAGACAGTTTACTAAACGCACACGACATCGTTTGATTTATTATTGTTGTTAATAATAATCTCGCGCAGGATAAACTCATCCGACCTTGGTCAAATGCGTCTGTCACAAGCGTGAGCTGTGTGAGAAAGTTCATGTTTTTTCGTTTGGCCGATAATCCTGCCCAAACTGATCCGCCTTTGGAAAGGGTACGTTGTACAACTCTTCCAAGTATTTGTATTCTCACTGGGCCGAAAATGTCGCCGAAACTGAGTAGCGGCTAGTTTTAGGGAGTGTTACGTTGTAGCCCTTTGCGATGTAAAATCTATTGTTTCAGTGATCAGGAAGCAGTGTAAGAGCATGAGTTGCGACATTAGCTTGAGGTTTGAGCTCCCTTGTGGCTATTTTCTTAGTGTACGTGTCTTCGGCACAAGAGACCCGGGTTAGATTCCCAGTGGCAGCTCATGTGATACGGATCCCACGTTAAGCTGTAGATCCACGTCTCGTATAGCATCGCTGCTGACAAAGATGCTAAATTGAACTGAACCCAAACCAAACCAATTACCTTAAGTTTAGTGAAGAAATTTATTGTCGTCAAATATAAGTATTCCACCGTCTCAGCATTCGTTTTTCCAACAAAGGGAATGAGAACACGAGTGTGTAGACAAGCTATCACCAGCATATAGACGAAACGTCGCAAAATGTTCATGCAAGAGAGTTCTCCGACCCAAAGACAGATACCGAATCTCTAAATATGTCTTTAGGAACTGTCCACTGCACCTTACGCCTTGAATCCAGTCCGAATCTTGAAAAGATATTCAAGGCTAGCGGTCATCACCTTACCGAAGCCCACGGACGCGAACGGGGTGTAACGTTCAGAAGCTGCATGAGGGCGTCTAGCAAACCGAGGTGGCAGTACATCGCTACATTGGATGAAGGATGGGTGTATCTTTTCGACTGTGACAAATAAAGAGCCATCATGTATAGAGACAAAGTGGGTCCGAGGTTGCAAAAACTCAGAGGGAAAGGATTCATTGTGATCGCCGGCTACTGTCACCGAAGCAAACTGAAGATTCACAGGGTAAAGAAGGACTGCAAAATCAATCCGCAGTGCTATCATGAGATGACTTTGAAGCCGATCTACAAGCAGGAGCTACCGGAAATGTGCAGGAACGAGGTCAACGTGGTAACATCGAGACACAGCTTCATTTCACACCGCAAAAACGTCCCTCAGATTCTACCAGTAGAGTAAAGGGGGCGAATCCGGACAGTTCAGATATTTTGTATTCTAGCCATCTTATTTCAGCGGAGAGAGCCACTATGTTTTGGTCAAATATTTTTTGGAGTTTAGTCTACATATAACACATAATAATAAAGTGCTAACCTGTTGCTCTTAATAATGGCATTCAAGAAAAGAGAAGATGCCATTTTGCTGAAAATTGCGAAAGAGGTGGGTGAATCCGGACACTAAAGGAGGCGAATCCGGACAAAGCAGAAAAGTTGAGTTGATTTTAGTTTAGCGTCCCTTTCAGCAGCGAGGCTATATGAGACGTGGACCTACTGATTAACGTGGAATCCGAACCACATGAGCTCCCGCCGGGAATCGAACCCGGGTCTCCCGCGCCAGAGGCGCGTACGCTAACCGCTTAGCCACGGAGGAGCTCAAAGCAGAAAATATTCTTAAAATCAAAATATGGTTACAAAATCATGAAACACACTAGGTGCGATAAAAGAAACACTTGCTTTATGCGTATTTTCTTAATACAAATGACTTCTAAGTAATGATAAAAAGAAATATTAAATAGGTACATTTCCAATCCAAACATTTACAAAACGAAAAGTTTAACAGGATGTGTATCTTGCCTGATTCTGAATAAAAATAACATTAGAACTTTCTTGAGTAAAGACCTTAAACACTAGATTCCGAATAGTCTAATGGCTATTGTTGACTTAAACGTCAACCACACAGTCTACTTAGCCGCAGTATGGTTACACTACATTAGAGATTATACTACATAGATTTTTGCAATAGAAACGCAGTTTAAATATGAACAGTTCAAGTTAAATGCACTTTTCACATACGAATGAACGATTAACACCACCTCCAACACATCTTACATGATACCATATTCTGCATTTTGTGCATTCTACCCAAGGACCATATTTATGAGAGTCACGTGCATAATAATTTTTACCACAGAATCCACAATTATTGAAATCACTTGTTTTGGTCGATACGCTAGCCCTATCTTCTGTAAAATGCAATTTCTTTCCACAGATAAATCGTTCAACTGATGATCTTCCCTTTCTCTGACGTTTGTGTTTGATTTGGGGTGAAGGTAACAATTTTTTAATTGCTGATAGTGAAGGTTGTAAACCTTGGACTACTTCCGTTGAAGTTTCTGTAGCTTCAGATGAAGACGAAGAGGAAGCATCATTCTTGGAATAGGACGCTTTAGCTGGTGCCGGTGAAGTTTTCGGAGCTGCAGAAGAACACGAAGGAGAAACACCTTTTTCGGAAAAGTATGCTTTAGCTGGTGCCGTTGAAGTTATCACACCTTCAGATGAACACGAAGGAGTAACTTTTTTTTTTTTTTTTTGGAAAACTCGCTTTAGGGATGCTGTTCAAGTTGTTGCAGCTTCAGATAAAGGGAAGACAGCAGTCTTACATGATGAACTTTTGGCTTCCGATGGTGAATGCGTTAAATCTGCGGAAGAGCGTGGAGGAGAAACATCATCCTTAGCAGGTGATGAATCGTAGGTGAGAGTCACTGTGTATTCATGTTCAGGAATTCGGTTTGGATGAAAGGGGTAAACTCTAGTCACTGCGAATCCATTCACAGCAGCTCCAGCTGTTGCTGCCCTTAACCAAGCTCTGTTAAAAAGTCGTGTAAAAATTATTTGAGAGAGGGGGGGTTGTTGGGTGTGTATTTACCCATTTATTTGATTCCTTATCGTATTCTCTCTTAAGCGCTTTAAAGAATGCGCGATCAAGGGGCTGTAACTGATATGTGGTGTGAGGAGGCAATGCTATGGCGTAAATGTTATGTCTATCGTAAAATTCACGAGCCTGCAGGGATTTATGAGCAGCATGATCACGTAAAAGCAAAAGAATTGGCAAGTTCTGTTCAGTAGGGACATTTTGAACAAAATGCTTTAACCATACTAAGAAACATTTTTCGTTAACCCATCCATTTGCACTCATTAAAACCTGTGAACCATTTGGAACATTATGCTCAAACTCAGGTTTCTTCCTCTGCCCTTTAAATATGATTGTTGGGGGCACAAAAGATCAGGAAGCACTACAACAAGCGATCACAGTAACTGTTTCCCCCCTTTCTTCGTGCGTTAGTTGAACAACAGATTTTTCTCCAGTTTTCGCTAGCACTTTTGTCGGCTTATTTGTAAGCTGCAAGCCCGATTCGTCCACATTATAAATCCGCTTGGGGTGATTCCACAATGATGTTTCTGTCAAAGTTTCTCTCAACAACCCATAGAAACGGGTCAAAGTTTCTTTATGAAACCCTTGCGTCCTTGCAGTGGATAGACCTAATGGTCTTCTCAAGAGACAAATTGTACCTCTTGACGAAGGATGAGAACCATGTAGAACCAGTTAATCGTTTGTTTGTGTTAAAAGAATGCGGAATATTTTGTACGGAAACAAAATCAAAGGCTAACTTCTGCACATCGTGTCGGGTAAGGCCAAATCCTCTCTTTTGTAAAGTATAAATTCTTTCTGCAAGTATTTTCTTCAACTGCAGCACTAATCACACTTTGACCTCCAGCCTTTCTAATTGGAAGCTCTGTTTGATTTTTTTTCAGGTAGCCAGACAAAGTAGATTTGGGAACATTAAACCTTTCAACTGCTTCTCGGATTGACATGCTTCCCCTTGCTGCAGCCACAGCATTGTGTAGGTCATTTTCTGTCCATGACTTCTGTCGTTTCCTTACGTAGTGTCTAACCATCTAAAGAAAAGTAACCTAATCAGATGTCACGAAATTATTTCAATGTAGTGTGTACAGTTTAACATAAAGTAGAATATTTCATGTACAGTCATCTCCTCCTCATAGAAAATATTTCCTAATATGCTTACAAAATTTATCAGTATGCACATGTAAGTGCAAGGTTTAAACTCTACTGCAGATACACTTTTAAGTCGTGCACAATCATTCGAAACGCTTACCAATAAATTCATGGAGGTTGGAGGTACTCAATTTGAGCGCTTACTGAAAGGTGACACACAAGGAGTCATATCGAAAACAATCACGCCTATACTGGGATAACATACAGAAAACAGGTTCCATCATATCAATTTTTATTACCGGTGAAGCATAACTAAATAAAACGTGTTTCTTCACTAAAAAATATTCCTTGCTGAATATAGAATTATCTATTACGAGTTATGAAAAAGTAAAAAGCAAAGATTGGCATTGTTGATTGCACATTTATTCTGAAATGACAACATGGGGATTTCCAATTGAAGAAACCTTAGTACAACTAGCTTTTACTGATTAGAGCGCCATTTACTTATCAAATAATATTTACGTATTTCCCCGTAGAATCCGAAACTGCAATAAACAAATGGGAATCTCTAAAGTATCAAAGTGGCTCCCCACCCCACCCCAGGGAGGTTGGGGTGAGCTATTTTGTAACAGGCAATTTTCCTCTCCAAAATATTAACGTGTTGGAACCTTTTTCATCTTATTATTTCTTGAAATATTTTGCACCCCCCACCCCCACATATATATATATATATATATATATATATATATATATATATTGTAATATTTTATGTGATGTTGTAAACAAACAATTTTATGCATTAGTATTTACAAACACCACCACGTGGTTTGGTAAAAAAATTTCCTACCAAATTAATTTACAATTACATGCAAGTACATGCTACGGGGCTCTGTTGGCCACTTATTGCTACGGAGCATTAATTCCTTAATTCCACTCCTCTTAGCCTGCTATTGGGCTCTGTTAAAAATCCTATCTGCGACCCTACGGTCAAAAACCACCTATAACTAACCTTTAATTCTAAAAAAATTAATTTATATAGTATTTTATAAAAATACTTTTATAATAAAAACTTTTATAATAAAAACTAATAATAAAAATCAATTTCCAAACACTCTTTTTATTAAATGCTCTACCCAAAAATCCTATATAAAACGAAGTTTTACATATATATATATATATATATATATATATATATATATATATATATATATATATATATATAGAGTATGATTGAATGTATGCCTTTGTATATATGTATATACTTATCTTCTACAAAACCATGTAGTCTAAACTATTTTTATTTTAATCTCATAGATTTCATATGAAAATGTCCGAAATAGTCCCAATGGAAAATAGATGTCCGGATTCGCCTCACATTTATTGTCCAGATTCGCTCCTTCTGAGCACCGTTAACTTTATTTATCACCAGAAGTGGCGTCGAGGAGCAATTGGGATCTGACCTTGACGTCAATGATTAGCATATATAAATACTTTAGTCACACGAAACTGGATTTTGAAAAAAATAAATTGTGGGCTAATAATACCTTAAGAAAGACTGTTCAGAAATTAGAAGAAGCAAATGTTATGGCGTTACTTACCTTCAGACTTATTTGCCACACTGCACTGCTGCGTCCCTGTCTTTCACGATGTTCAACTCTACACTGAACGTGAAGCAAGGTACGGTGCTTCAACTGGCAAATCGTGTTGCGCTCCGTATTTTGCTTCCCAAGAAAATGTTTTAAAAACCTTAGAATGTCCGGGTTCGCCCCCCTTTACTCTATATAAAAGAAGCTACTGAAATATAGACCATCTTTTCAACGAGACGCTTGTGAAGTTTCCAGATGCAAATATAAAATGCACTTTTGTGGCTTGGAACTGCTTAAAAGGATTGTGAGCTGTCGCTGGAGGAGTTGATTGGTACAATCTGTCTCAAAATTGGCTTTGAATTAGTAATTAAATGCTTCATGAATTTCAAATTTTAAAATTTCGCGACATACCCAATAGGTATGTAATGTGCAAAACACCAGTGTGTTACGACACATCAGTTGGGAAGCACTGAAGTATGGTATGTCCAAAGATGAGAAATATATGAAGCGATAGGTCGCATTGAGATGAACAGAATGAGATGTTTTGGGGGTAAACTTTTATGTAGTTTTCGAGAAAGTTCAAAAAACTAAATTTTATAACGCTGAAAATTTTAGTATGCTGTTCGTTGCAGATAATATATGATAATTTTGCACCCTGCGGAAACAGATTGTTTATTTATGTGTTGTCTAAGTAAACCAAATAGCTGTAAAGTAACAAATTGAATATATATTGCTGTTCATTCTCTCCTATCTGTGATGCAACATACTACTTGTAATGACAAAGGAAAATGCAGTAGATATAATACAGAATGCGAATTCATAACGTCGAAGTAGGAGGTGGGTTGGAACCGGAGTGAAAATAATCTTCGCACTGGAATGTTTCGACAGTGATTCGCGTTCCTAAAAAATACCAGTTTCTTTTCTTGGTGAAATATCTGACAATCGGGGTTGTCACATCTTCACTGAAAAATTTGTAGGCATTTTTTTGTATAAAAACACACACACAGTCCAATTAAATGAAAATTGAAAACAAAAAAAGATTTTCTTATAAACGTATTTTTTCTTATAAGCGATTCAACAACAGATGTACAGAAGCTGCGATTTTGGAAATGGGCTTCACTTTTGTCTAAGAACAGTATCTTTGCATAGTGTCTACAACCATTAAATGTAAGTGTAAAATATTTCATTATCCATAAAATTGTTTTATGATTAATCCAGATGAAATAATAAAACAATATTTTTAAAAGCTGTTTTCTTTGATATAACTTAATACACATTCAATTACAAAAGTATGATAATAACATCAGATTAAAAAGCCATTTGCCAAATACTAGATACACTATTCTAAAGTACTGAAATTTCATATAAAATATCCGTTCTGGTAATAAAAAATAACCCTGAAAGCTTTACTGTGACTTACTGTGTATGTATATACTTTGGATATACGTATATACATAGTCACTTGAGTTTTTGAAAACCTTTCTGTTGTGTGGGCCCTATAAAATTTCACATCATAAAATATACCAGAGACACCTTTAAAGGGAAGTCACATCCATAAAAAAATAAACTTTTATCGCTTCAATCGAAAGGAATGAAACTTGCATAGTGTTTTAATTAAGGTACACAACAATTAGAACACTAGTTAAGTTTTCCCCCTTGATTTGAAGAGAAGTAGTTTAATTTTCAAGGATGTGAGTTCCCTCAAGATCCGCCACTGAACCACTCTTTATGAAAATCGTGTTAAAAAATTTGAATTTTATTTACTTAGATACGTGCATCTTTTCGTAACAATAATCTATTTTTAGAAATTATGTTATTGTCATTTCTCATCTTCATGTTTGCTTGAAATGAATTTTTTTAAAAAAAATCCGTACTTTACATTTACCTAATTAACTGAAGTAATTAATGGCTGACAAAAAGAAGAAAAACTCATCCAAAGTTAATTTTGCTGTTTCCTCTTCTCTTTCGCTTTCATTATTTCTTTCTCTTTCATTCAATCCTTTTTGTGTTTCCTTTTTGTATTTATTTGAAGCTTCCCGTCGAATTATCTCCTTACATATCACGATTTAATTTAAAGCCTCATTAAAGAAAGCCACACTCCTTGAAATTAACGAAATGAACTTGTTTCGTGTAAATGTCCTGAAGGGACTATCGAGATGCGATGCATCTATTTGAATTTGTATCACAAAGATATTTTCTCAGGAATTTCTAATGTACTACTTTATTGCTAGTATTTCTGTTATAAACTCAAGTTTAATTACTTTCCACGAACTTTATTATAATGAGTGCATTCTTTTAAAAAAATATCGTTACTTGATACCTTCCTATAATTTCTCAGAAGTCTTCACTCAAAAAATTAAGTTACGGAAGGTTAAAATAATACCATCTTTGATATGCACAGTACAAGTGAACGAAGGGAGTTTCGTTCTTCAATAAAAATAAAATAGCGAAGAATTTACCACTTTACCCTTAACCGATTTCAACCCCAAATAATAATGTTGCTAATTCATACTTACTTCTTAAGGGAAACATACTGTGTTTCATGAAAATCATGAATTTTTTAAAACATTTCCTTAAAGTTAGAGTGAACTTGAACAGCCTATACAGTAGATCGAACAATGGGAAATGGGAGGTTTTGCCAAGGTTGGGCCTACGTTGGAATTGATCGCTTTGCCAATCATTTGCCAACGAACTGAATTGCAAATGTAATTCTTGCGAAAGAATAATAATTGCGATTGAGAAGCCAAAACTGTTGGATAAATCAAGGCAAATTGATGGCCGGCCAACATACGATATATCTACGTTCAACCAACGTAATAGGCTTCATTGGAAGACACAGGGAAAGCACTTACCGTATTTCATAAAACCGGCAGTATTCTGTTTTTTTTTTTTTTTTGAGTTATGGTTAAATATAAACCTTTAAAGATTTGATTGGGGATTTCACCTCCTTCCCTCTGATTTGTTACAACCCCAAGTAAATGCCTTGTAGAGGGACCTAAAAGAAACAATACGCAATTTTTATGACATTGGTTAAGTTTTAACCAATGGAATGAATTTGACACCTTTGATTTTATTAGTTTTATTTCTAAATAACAAAGGTAATTCTCAAGGAAAAGAAGAAAAGATGCAATATTGCACGAAAGTAGGATAGTTAAAAGAAAAAAAAAATAAGTATCTTGAACAATGTTTCTTTTAGGTGGAGATAAATTGCGAACTTTCCTCCAACTTCAAAATTTCTTTTGTTAATAAGTAATGAAATGATTTTACTCCAATTGCCATTCTAAGTACAGTTTGGCCATTTTGCAATTGGGTATTAACTTCCTATTATATACAGTACACATATACGCACAAGCCAAAAGATTTTGACAACCTACTTATTTATCTAGGCGTTCACCTTTGCCTCACAAGACAGCAGGAATGCAGTGAGACCTTGGCTGGAGGAATGGTGCATCACATCTGCACATACAAATCACTTAATTCCTGAAAATTCAGCGGAGGAGGATAGTGTGTTCGAATCTGATGTTCGAGGAAATCTCAAAGATATTCAATTGATTTAAGATCGACGCATTTGGGAGCCATTGAATCAGTTGAAATTCACACTGTGCTGCTCAAACCACTGCAGCATAACGGCCTTGTGAGAGGGAGTGTACCTTCTGAAAGATGACATTCCCAGTTTGAAACGTAGCCGACATGAATGGGTGAACGATAGCTAGAAGGCGTCATGGTGCCCTCCTCACACACTGCTGGACCCATGGGTGACTATGTGAAATGTTACAAATCATAATGGAGCCACCACCGGTCTGTCATATCCTACTGTACTCGTCTTGTGCTGGCGCTTCCCTGGGAGACGATGGATTCTGACCTGATCTGATCATGAAGAAAGTATCGTGAATCATTGGACCATGCAAAGTTGTGCCATTTCTCGACGGTGCAATGGCGAATGGGCACGTGCTCATTCCAGCCGTAATTGATGATGCAGTGTAATTAACATTGGAACATGTAAGGACGTCGACTATGGAGGCCTAATCTAACAGTGCTCGGTGAACTGCGTACTCTAATACACTTGTACTTTGTTCACTGTTAAAGTCAGCTATCAGTTTTTGCCCCAAAGTCCAATATCTGTAATGTGGTATGGCTGTTCCACGTCTTGTCGTTTGGTGCTGTTGTCACTGTTGAAGATACTAACCACGGCAGCTCGCGAACACCGACAAGTTGTACTATTTCCAAGATTCTCGTTCCCAGCCATTTTGCCTCACAATCTGTTCCCTATCGAACTCTGGTGTATTCCAGCCTTCCTCATTCTACACACAAGAACTGCACTGACTAGAACTGCTCGCCAAATCAAATGACATTCCTGTTACTGTCTGGCGAGCGGTTCTACTGTGACACTCACGTAAATCCAATGACTTTGTTCATGATTTGGCTAGTAAGTGCATATATATACTTACGCCCTAATACATGTTGAACAATGCAAAATATAATCAAAGTAACAAAGTAGGTGGGGAATAAGGATAGGGGAAAGTTTGATGACAAACTACACTGATGTCCACTATCTTGAATTTTAGGCAATTGTCTTAAATAGAAAACTGCCCGTGGTATGTCAATTTATAAGTAATCTTTTTCTTTATTTATTTCTTTTTTTGTAGAGATTAAATGACACTGTTATTGTTGTTCTAGCGCTAACCATTACAAAGTTTTTGGTAAGTTTGTACAGTATAGTTCTAGGTGCTTATTAGCAGAACATGACCTTGATTTGATATTTGTAATGCGTATTGAAACCATGCTGACTTCTGAAGAACAAAGCAGTAGGTTTATTGCAGTCGATTTTAATCGCCGTCATCCGGAAAGGATTCCCATCAGCACTGTTATTATGTTCAAAATGAAGAAATTCAAAGAAATCGGATCAGTGACAGACTGACCTAACCAGGGAAGGGTCCGAATGGGGCATTTAGCTGCCGAACGACATGTATAAGTCATGAAAGAGGGTGTGAAACTATGTACACTCATGTCCAAAATTATTGTCGCATGTCTATAAATACGTTGTTCTAGGAATATAATTTGATAACGAATTCGCCCGGTATTTCTTATAATGTGAGTATGTGTAAAATCGACAAAGACATGGATGTGGCAAATTTCATGTCAAAAGAGCAGTAAATAAGAACAATAAGACGAAAATAAAACTTTCTTGTCGACTTAGCAACATTTTGTTTTACTCATTCTAATTTTCGTATTTATAATTTTTTTCCTATAAAATTTACCACAAGTATACATTTTTCGATCATACACATAGCATCAGTATTAAAAGTACCCTGTAAAATAATTATTACACTACATTCTTACAAGAAGACAGTTATAGATATGCGACAATAATTTTGGACATGAGTGTACATATGCAAATTTATTGCGGCTGAGGGCAACATGGAAAAGCAGGAGAGACGGAAGAAATATGGCCGATCGTAAGGCCCAGCAATATAAAAAGCTAAGGAATCACTCGTTCTACGCGTGAATGGCTACAGAAATTAAGGTCAAGTGTTTGGTAGTAGATGAATGATAAGATCTGCTATATGTAATTAACATCCTGGCCGCCATATTGAGTGGCCATCTTGAATTTGGATTCACAATGTAAAAGAGAAAGTGAGTCATATGGCATATGAAATAGCACTGAAATTTTACCAGAAATTCATTGGTTTTAACCTTTCTACAGTAACTCTATTGTGAGTTGAGAAGTAACCTGCAACAAAGTCGTGAGGGGATATTTGAACAAACTGCGGAATAATATGTCGGAATAATGTTGGCACATGATGCACTTCTAGAAAAATATTACAAAGAGCGTTTGCACGTGCAAAGAGCTGGTAATATTGCAGTGTAAAAGATGGATAGTTGTGACATTAAAACACCCAACACAAAGGAGGGCTGGGGATTACAGGTACAATTACGACGTAGTTCTTCTCAAAGAAAATAACATATATAATCACATGAGCAAGTATACTGATAAAGGTACATGACAATCTACAAAGATCAGTTGATGTGAACAGTATTTATAAGAGTGTGATGAAAACACAAAAGC
This sequence comes from Thermobia domestica, assembly GCF_964235325.1. Lineage (NCBI taxonomy): Eukaryota > Metazoa > Arthropoda > Insecta > Zygentoma > Lepismatidae > Thermobia > Thermobia domestica. The sequence goes on from NC_137463.1 coordinate 205,916,698, forward strand.
TGTTCTCACCTGATATGCTATCATCTATCTCTAACGTTTAATATTCTTCGACTACTGTATCATTATTCACTATCATTCATAACTACATTTCTGATCTTCTTTACAGGGATTATTGTTGCACGTCCCAAACTCACGCACTAATAATGACACAACTACCTGGAGATTCATATTCATGCCCACAAGAAGAAATAACTTTTCCATACGATGAATTAGAATATACCTTGTCATTTTCCAACACTTCCTCAAAAGTGGCTCACCGATCAAGGGCACTATTATCTTCCTATTTTAGCTAATGAACTTTCTTGCTTACTTTCTGTCTGCAAACTGGACTCAGTAGGTGGTATGAACTCACCTGTGGTCTCTTCTTTTTCTGCCGTCAATGACTATCTTTACCTTACTCGCAACTATTCTGGATGTAAACACACTTGGCGTGTATACAAATTAGAGTTCTCCAAGCTCTAGCTTTTGCGTGATACTAGTGAGTCTATATCACACAGTTTATTTACGTCCTTCTTGCATGTTACTTCTCCACTCACAACAGTAACTACAGATTGGTTAACACCAATGCATCCTGGTAAAATTCCAGTGTTATTTCATATGCCACATGACCCACTTTCTCTTTTATACTGTGAATCCTAATTCAAGATGGCCACTTTCAATATGGCGGCCATGATGTTAATTATATATAGCAGATTTTATGCATGTACTACTAAACATTTAGCTTCATTTGTGTGGACATTCACGCGCGAAACAAGTGATTCCTTAGCTTTCTCTGTTACTGGGCCCTACGGTCAGTTATATTTTTTTCGGCTCTCCTGCTTTTCCATGTTACCCTCAGCCGCTCTAAATGTGCATATCAACATAGTGTCACACTCTCTTTCATATCTAACACATGTCGTTCGGCAACTCGAGTGCCCCATTTGGACCCTTTTCTGGTAAGACTGGCAGGCCACGCACGGTGAAAGACGAGGCAACAACTCCAGTAGCATTAGCATTATTCAGTAAAAATTCGAAGGGAAACACGCGTAGTGAAACTGGTGTTAGTCGCATCTCAATCATGCGCATTACGTCAGTGATTGAGTGGCAACATTATAAACTCAACTTCAACAACACTTTATAGAAGATAACCAAGATCGTCATCTATAATTTGCTCAATGAGTCACAGAGCATCTAGGACTAAACCCCACATTCGCCTCTAACATATTATACGCTAGTGAGGAAAATGTGTATGTCAGGTGAGGTTAACAAATTGTTGAATAGGATTGCAGATTAGTTTTACGCAACCACAGGTGTTCCCGGTTGGTGTAGTGTGGCATTTGAGGGATTCGCATTGTGGGTTCATTCTTCATCGATGAGTATCGGCGCATGTTAGAGGACGTCTTCGCATCGGTGCTGTATAGGAGGATGGGTCATTCCCTAAGTTTTTCCAGCACGATGGCGCTCCATCGCAATATGATACTTGTGTTCGTGAGAAACTCAATCAACAGTTTCCTATTGCGTGGACTATTGAGCAAAGTGTTGTGGAAAGGCACCTTTGTTCCTCTGATTTGATACCACTGGACTGCTACCTGTGAGGCCATGTGAGCTCTGTTGTGTATACTGTGAAAATTAGAGATGTTCAACATCTCAAGGAAAGAATTGTGGATGTATTTTCCAACATCACAGCCGACACTTTACGCAAAGTTTTGCATGATTAGGAACTTATAATGCATCTGACAATCGACTGGAATGGGAAACACATTGAAAATGTCCTGTAACAATGCATGGTCCTAGTCCCATGAATCACCTCTTTTGTTGGGGACACAACAAAGACACACTCACAACTTAATAATAGATAGTACTAGAGCAAAAAATAACATTACATTCAATTCTACGAAAAAGTGTTATTCAAATGAGATATCACATACTATGGTTTCCATTTAAAACAACTGAGTAAAATTTAAAATTTTGGACGTTATTGTGATGTGTCCTCGAACATTTCTTCCTTCCTCATTCCCCACCTAAATTGTTACTTCGGTTATATTTTACATCGTTCATAACTTAGTAGGGGTTTCCACTACACACTTTTGGATCACACTCTCTTAATAGTATAATTTTTAAACTAACAGATAAAGTTGCTGAAAGACTATACCATGTTATTATCGACAGGAGACATTGTTTAACATTCTCTAAAATACCATCTCATTAACAGTGTTGCCAATTTAGCGTAAAGTTGTATTTTTCATATAACATTACGTGAAGTTATTATGTATTTCAAACCTACATGTTAAACGGCAACTTACAATATTACGTTTATTATCCAGTGTTGCAAAGTAAGAACACTACAATATCAAAAATACCCATAAGCATTCAAATTTTAGGAAACTTTATAATAGTAAGTATGCAACTTGCAACAAGAAGGAACAAAGAAGATATTATTTTAAAAGTTTTCCTTTGATAAGTGCTTAGATAAGTATCACATTCAATCACATGAATGATTTTCTTTAAAAAACCTAAAGACCATAATGCCGTTACAGTAATTTGATATCTCAAACCATCCCAGTGATATTATGAACAAAAGTTTGCTATACTGCTCAAAATGACCTAGTTATGGAAAGTTGTGAAAACTGTTTTTGATTTCTTCTGATTCTACAGCATTAGAGTGATAGTATTTGGTAATTGTAATTACAACAAATTCGTACACTTACATAATTGTAAGCAGTATCTCAAACTTTACTAATACAAGGTGTATCAAAAACTTTACAACTTTGAAAACTAAATTTATTTATTTATTTATCTTATAGACATGGTTTTGGTGTCATTTTGTAGCAAAATATATCACGTTTTGACTCACGTAATACATTAGTTCAGAAACAAGCCACCGCAAGCGCTACCGGCAGTTGCAGCAACGATAGCTTCCTTCACTGGTTCCGAGCGTGCTAGCTGTGTGTTTTAGTTTGAAGAATCCTAATCTGTGACAACTGTGCAACGTAATTTTCGTACAAAGTATCGTAAAGATTCTTCCAGTAATCCTACTATTTATCAGTGGCATAAATGTTTTACTGAAACTGGATATTTGGTAAGACACAACAAATCTTCAGGTCTTCCCCGTACATCTGAAGACGTTGTAGAGCAAGTCCATATGCGAATGGTGCGCTGTGTAGAGAGCGCAGGTTCAGCTAGTATAGTTTAAAAGGACTCCAAAGATTCCTTTGCACAAAAAGGAAGCACAATTCATTTGCATTGATTTTGGAGAAGGCTTATTAATATACAAAGGCTTTGAACAATAGCTTTAAAACATAAACTTTATAAAAAAAGATGTATTTAAATAATAATTTATTTAAAGTACACACACTTTAAAATATTGTCTTTGTTAAATGTGAAATCACAAATAACTGTAAGTCAAAGTTTTGGAATCCAAAGTTACAGGTTGGAATTCAGGCGTTTTTTCTTCATACTGAATCAAGAAGCCTAACCTCTCTTGTGTTAGTTAATGTGCCAGCTACGATCAAATGTTGTAATACGCATTTGGGAGCACAGCACACATAGGACACTTAGAGGGCTGACGGAAGTTTTCACTTTCGGAGGGCAACTTGCTTTTTCAACCTCATTCATTTTCATAATCTTTTCTTTCTTTTTCATCTTTGTTTGGGCTTCGGCCCTTGGCTACTTTATCACGATGACGGACTCTGGCAACACAAACGGTCAAGCTCACCTAGGACGACATATAGGATTACCACCTACACTTCCGACGAATCCAAGCACTTCCCGCGATCAACCTACATCTATTGGATCTCGCAGCCGGACTCGCCACTTTTCTTGGGGAAGTCAACCGATAGGAAGCACATCTAGAGATAGGCATCCTTCTACAGAATCTACACAATCTGCTAAACGTGTTCGATCAAGGTCCCCTATTACATCAAGGGATATCGAGGGCAATCCACAGCATACTAATAACATAACGGGTCCTATAGATCATTCCTTACCAAGTTCAACTTTCGATCCTGTTTATCATTTTCTACTCACAGAATATGACACTAAATTCACAAATTCCAAAATGATATTTCTGCAAATAATGAAATACGTTCCTAGGGTACGGGACACTCTAGTTCAAATCGTTTTCACTAGGAATGGCTACATTTTGAAATCCAAAGATCCGAATTTTGGAATTACCATACGGAATAAAGCTTTCTACGAAATTTTCGTGAAAAGTGCTAAACTCACGAAATTGCCAGATAAGCGTCTAAAGCAGCCTCCACCACCTCGACAACCATCTTTTCTGTCTGTTGTCATTAGAGGAGTCTTACCTGAACTAACAGATGCAGAAATACACGAGGAACTAGCGCAAGAAGGGATATCAGTCGATAAATGTCTTCGCATTCGAAATAATAATGGTCCTACATACATGATCCGCGTTCTTTGTAATCGACAGAACACTATTGACTATTTATTGCGATATGGTGCCCCTATCTATAAGAAAATACACAGAGTTGAACCATCTAAAACTCAAGGACCGTTACCAATTCGTTGTGTAAAATGTCAGGTTTACAATGATCATACTGCCGCTAACTGTTCAAATCCTTCTAAATGCGGATACTGCTCAGGGCTACACGAGACCAAGGCATGTCCCAATCTACAAGGACCACCGAAATGCAACACTTGCAGTGGGCTTCATCCTACCTACAGCTATCGCTGTAAAGCCAAACCAGTACCAACCCCTGAGCATCCAGAACTAACGGTACCGCTAAAAACGGCCGATAAAACAGCTCAACCGACTCAATCCATATTACCTCCGCTAACCGCCGAAGATCTCCTTCGTTATATCAGTTTGGTGTTACAAAATATATTTCCATTTCAGCGAGCTCATATCTTACACCACATAATCTCTGCTGCAAAATCCATTTTTCACATCAATCTCCATGCAATGTACTCTAACAATTATGTTCATTTTCACGTTGGACCGCTGGAAACTGCTGTGTAAAGCCATACATATGTTACTTTACATAATGGGGATTACTTTCTTATTCGTTAATATTCGATCTTTTTCACAACATAAGTTGCTATTCGAAACATTATTATACTATGAATGCAATGGATGTACCCGATTGCAATGAAATGAGCTGAGCGAGCTTAAACTACATAATCATTCCTGGCCATTATGCAATAATAAATGCCATTTTTAATTGTTGACAAAAAAATCGCGTGAAAACTTTCCCCATGTTAAGTCTATGCAAGCGTTTTTCGGTGATTATTCCTCGATGGTACATCGGAGTTTTGATTTCGACCTATGTTGTCACTCAGCACGACATACTCTATCAGCGTCCTTAGTGATGGGCAGTGGGAATATTCCCGGTGGGAAGGAATTTAAAAATGGGAATATTCCCGGGTTTTTTCCCTGGCATATAAATTCCTGGGAAGGAATTTATTTCAATTTCTTTACTTTACTCTCCAAATTATAAGAACGATATGACCAATTACTTTATTTTCATTTATTATCATTTACTTTTACGTTTTAAGTAATTTGGAGGTTTAAAAATGTAATTAGTTGACTACCTTATATAACTAGTTTTTTTTTTAATTTTCATTTCCATTAGCACTAGAAAGTAGCAAAATAGTAATTTACAATTGAAGAGGAACCAGTTTGTAAAACAATCTAGAAATTCTGAAGAGATAGTGGTGAAGTACTATCAATACACCCCGGACCACCGTTAGTAGTAAACTTTGTCTGTCTGCTATCTCTGACTTGCAGTTTCTGAATAGGTACTCAGGCTTTTCTTACATGTGTATTAACGCACGAAATTCCGAGAAATGGGTAGGAAGAAAGGTCGTGTGTGGCAATATTACATGCAAAATCCTAAAGATAAGTCAGTGTCTTGCAAATATTGTGGACATAAATATGTATGCGCAAATGCTGATAAAATGGTGAGACATATCTCAAAATGTTTAAGATGCCCATCGAAAATGAGGAAAGCTATTTCGTGTGGAGATTCTGGAGAAATAAATACTGGTATTATTAAAGGAGCAGGAACGAGTAGTACTTGCCTGAGTACGGAAATTATAGGAATAGAGGAAAGTGATATTTTCCCTGAAAGTCCTATAACAGGTGAACGTCATTCACTTTCCATTAGACCTTCATCTTCCTTATCATTGCCAGCAGAGGAGAAGAGAGAAAAGGCTTCCAAAATACGTTCTCTAGAATCCTTTATCGACGCTATGGATTCAAACGAAAACGTAAGTATCTTCTCTCAAGCAACGTTATCTTCTGTAGGTGATAGGCGCATGGGCCTATATCATATCCTCACTCTCGGTCAGGATTCCTGAGTTCTGAGATGATTGTGTGTTATGAGTTGAAAATATTCAAGACAGGGGAATAGATATATTGTTCACGCAATGATTTAGATAACGGGTTAAGTTCAGAGTCGCCCCTCCAGCTACGGCAAAATTTACTTACCTTGTAGATGAGTTTTCAACACTAGAATGGCGTCCCCTTTGTTGATTTCCATAGCAGTGAAGCTAATTCTTAAGGCTGTATCTATGTTCACAGATGACTCTGCGTCTATAAATAAGTTTTCCTAAACATTATTCGTTCTATCTGAATTAACGCTTGTACCTGTAAATATAAATAAAAAGTGACCCAGTATTCCTAATCTGCACCCATTTCCGGTTTTAGCTGTGATCGTCATACAGCAGGAAGTGAGAATCACTTTTCTACAATCGATTAAGCATCCCAATAACGTATTTCATTCCTATCCTCAACTTTTTAATAAAACCCAAAATAGTAGAAATTTACATTTTCCTGGCATTCGTGGACATAGAACGAAAAGGAAAAATATAAAAGAAAACTATTTTCTGCAATCAATTAACCGTTTCATGAATAGTCGAACCAATAAAACGTGAGTTAATTATCTCAGTTTTCGGGATTTCATAAATAAGTCATATTCCATCGTAGTTTGTAGTAAACAGTTTCTCAGAAGTATTTTGACAAGGAATACTCCATAAATTATTTGCCATGATTTTTTTAGGTTAAATTTAGCTGTTTTGTTGATTCGTGGTACGATAAACGATATTGTAAAAAAAAAAAAAAAAAAGTAGTATGAAAAGTATATTTACGATATATTCCGCTCGTTCTCTTACAAAATGACTTAACCGCATTTCTTCCTTTGTAGGAAAATCTGAACAAGATGCTGGCTAAAGCGATATATATTAGTGGAGCACCGCTCTCCATAGTTGAACATCCATTATGGATCGATTTCTTCAAGAAAATGAGACCATCGTATAAACTACCAACAAGGAGAGCATTGGCTAACACTTACCTTGATGGTGAATATGAAGACATGCAGTCACAGCAAGAAACTTAAATCTGCAGTTGGATGGATGGAGCAATGTGCGAAACGAAGGTATTGTTAATTTTATTGTCACGAAACCCGAACCTGTTTTTGTGGACTTTGTGAACACTGAAGACCATACGCAGACATCTGAGTTCTTAAAAGAAAAAATAATATCTGTTCTTCAAAAGTATGAACCCTCAAAATTTTTTGTAATAATTGCTGATAATGCTTCAAATATGCAGAAAGCACTGAACTTGGTACAAACAAGTTACCCACATATTGTTCCGCTAGGGTGCTTTGCTCACACCTTGCATTTACTCTGTAGTGATGTTCTGAAATCTCATAGAGCAGCGCAACTAATGGAAAATGTAACAAAAATTGTAAAGAAAATACGTTCTGTGCATCTTCTTAACGCAACATTAGTTAAGATAAACAAAGACAAAAAGTGTAATGTTTCTCTGAAACTACCAAGTAAAAGTCGTTGGGGCAGTTGTCTTTCATGTCTTGAAAGCATGATTACTTGCAAATGCAGCCTACAGACGTTGGCTGTTGAAGAACAAGCAACCAAAGTCTTACCTAAGGAAATGAGAGCAATGTTACTCGATGATACATCATTTTGGAGTAAGATCGAAAGTTTAATTACAATTTTGAAACCTATTGTGACCTGGATCTTTAAATTAGAATCGAATGATTCATGTATACATTCTGTCTACACTGGATTCTACGAGATTGAAAGCAAGATCTCCGAGGCACTTTCGTCAGCGTTGTCGACCAGCGAGCAGTCTGAAGTGCTTAAGAAAACGAGACTGAGAAAGGAACATGCTTTGAAGTCAATACATCTCGCAGCTTCACTCCTGGATCCGTCATCACAAGGACACAATTTATCTCCAGGAGAAACGATCGATGGCATGGAATTTATTCATCATGTTGCTTCAAACATGCAATTAGATACAATTTCAGTCATGGAGGATGTCGCACGTTTCAGATCAAAACAAGGATTGTTTAATAAAATGTTTTTGTGGACAACAGCTGAAACAATAAGTCCGCTGTTATGGTGGGAAGGGTTATACGGTACTTCAGAATTATCAAAAGTGGCTGTGCGCATTCTTTCCGCTCCTTGCACGTCTGCAGCAACAGAAAGAACTTTCAGCACGTTTGCCTGGATTCACTCTAAGAAAAGAAACCGTTTAACCACTGAAAGAGCTGGCAAAATTACTTACTTGGCATATAACTGGAAACTGCTTAATAAGTCAGACACGTCCAAAAAGGAACATGTAGAGAAATCACGTGAAGAGGTGGAAATGATCCAAAGTACATCTACGAAAAATAACGAAGAATCTATCGAATTGGGCACCAGTGAAAGTGATCTAGAGTCAGATATCCCATACGAAGAATCAGATTTTGACCTGCACTTATCGCTCTCTGAGGAAGAATCAGATATTGAATAAAGCAATCTATGTAGTTGCAAATATTTATACTTTTAAACTGTAATGTTTACATATCAAAATAATGATTCCTTTTCAGGGTCTTTCATTAGTACCGATGTTTCCGGACCTGTGTTCATTAGAATTTGTGTGCTTCTTTTTGCGTGTATATTCATGTACCAAGCGTTGTTGGCGAATATTTGTAACAGCGTGTATATTATTCGAAATGGCTCATCTTCTTAAATTAGAGATTTAATAACACAGTAAGAACACACTAAGAAAGTATAGTGTACCTCAATTCAACATTTTGTATGTATGTCAAACATACACTGACAACCTTACGAATTTTTCGACACACTACGTTTGCATTCTGGCAGTTACCCAGCTAATTTGTTTATGACACTTAAAAATTTAATACCTTTATAGTGTCAGTAGCAGTCAAGTTTTTACAGACTCCACTTACGAATAAATTTAAACTGTTTAGCTGTGTAAAAGTATGATTTTATATCAAATGTTGTGCATACCAAATGTTTTTCCAATGTGTTTACTTGCATGAAGCATATTGTAAATATATTTACATTTATGCGTACTCTCTAAATATAATCAAATAACAAATACCGTTCAAAATATACATTTTAGAGAACCCTCTGGAGACAACAGTAATAAATATACTGTGATTATACAACGAATTACCTTTGAAATCATAATATAGTAATAGAATGCAATTTTCTTTGTAATTGTACATAAATTCCCGGGAAAATTCCCATTTTGGGAATCTTCCCGGGAATATTCCCAGGGAATATTCCCAAAAAATATCTTCCCGGGAATTTACCCATCACTAAGCGTGCTAAGTTTTCTTGAGATCGGTCAAACGGTCTAGGAGGAAGCGTTTTTCGATCATTATTCCTCGATGGTACATCGGATTTTTGATTTCGACCTATGTTGTCACTCAGCACGACATACTCTATCTGCGTGCTAAGTTTGGTTGAGATCGGCCAAACGGTCTAGGAGGAAGCGTTTTTCGGTCATTATTCCTCGATGGTACAAAGGATTTTTGATTTCGCTCTATGTTGTCACTCAGCACGACATACTCTATCAGCGTGCTAAGTTTGGTTGAGATCGGCCAAACGGTCTAGGAGGAGTTCGCGGACAACCAAACGGCTAACCCGAGTATAAGAGCTTCGCTTCGCACAGCTTAATGAGGAACATATTAATGTATTTGCACTTAACGAAACCGCCTTAAGACCGAACATGTTAGCCCATATTTCTGGTTATCAACTGCAGCGCCACGATTATCCCAATCATATGGCACGTGCTCAAGGCGGAGTTGCAATAGGTTCTTTTTCCAAATATCCAGTAAGAGCATACACTCCTCAAGTTTTTGCCGATATGCCGGAATACTTACTTTATTCTATATATTTTCCATCATTAATAGTTAATTTTAGCACTATCTATATTCGACCGCGCCAACCCATACCATTACAGTATTTTGAATACATAACCAATAACTTTCGTAATATTATCATCATGGCGGATATTAATATCCATAGTCGTAGTGCTCGCGAAAAGGCAAATTTTCAGCAGTTCTTAACTGAAAATCTACAGCTGCATCTTCATGTCCTTCCTACTCACACTAGACCAATCAGTCAGACTACACCAGATGTCGTCATCACATCTATAAATCTTATTAATGACTGCCAGATTGAAGTTCTCGATTCCATCGGAAGCGATTATCATCCAATTAAATTAACATTAACTCGAGGACAACAGCAACGACCGGTAATAGTCCCGCGAAGTGTCCCTAGATTTGACAAAGCGAATTGGCCTCATTTTCGGCAAGACATCGAACACTCTCTTTCAAGGTAACAGCACCAGTTACCGAGCCTGAGTTGGCTTCGTGTCTTACTACTCTCACTGAGGCAATACGAACCAGTGCTCATCATAATATTCCAACTGTTCAAGTAACTCTCCATAAGCCAAAATTACCATCGACATATGTCACTCTAATGCACAAGGCTCGTCAACATCTCCGTGAATACTATCGAACAGGGAATGATGTCTATCTTCATCAACATCGCCAATGTTAACGAGCGGTTCGCAACTATCTTGCTGCATATAAACGTCGCAGTTGGATTAAAACTTGTAATACCTTATTCGAAGAAGCATACCCATCTCGCTATTAGAAAAGGTTTAATCAACTAATTGGCAAGAATACGTCAACAACTTATCCTCTAATTGCAGATGGCACCCCTCTCTTCTCCGACGAAGAGAAAGCTAACGCATTTGCTAGTCAGCTACAGAGCGTTTTTACTCCAACAGCTGCCTCTAAGATCTCTGAACGGATAGACATCTCTTGCATTCCTACTTTACAACCTTCTGCCGATCATGCCATTGATCTGGAAATAAAGCCTTCCCTTGTTGCCTCATTCTTATGGATTTAGAAAAGGCTTTCGATAAAGTTTGGCATTACGGCTTAATTAAAAAATTACAATCATTTAAGTTTCCACTTTGCTATTTGAGGATAGTATATTTTTTCCTTACAAATCGCATTGCTTATGTTACAGTGGGTAATACTCTATCTTGGCCTATCTTTCCGCTTACTGGAGTTCCTCAGGGTTCGGCTCTCAGCCCTTTAATATATATCCTTTATGCTTCTGACATCCCTGCAGTTCCACGTAATGTTTTTTACTTTTCAATTTCCGAGGACACAGCTTTTCTCGCTCTTGGTAAAACTATCCACGAACTTAATACTCTTTTACAACGAACTCTAGATAATTACATCAGGTGGTGCAAGAGATGGCATTTAACTATTAATACAGAAAAGACGCAAGCAATCGTGTTTTTACCTCCGAACAGGCGTTCCAGAGTTTACAGAAATCTAAATCTCTTGCAAGTAAATGTTGATGGGTACCGAGTACGCCCTACCCCTACTGCTACCTACTTAGGCAGGCGTGGTCTTTGACTCAAAGCTCACTTGGAATGCTCACCCGAATAAGTTAACAGCTAAGACTAAAATTCGTTTAAATCTATTGCGTCGTCTCACAGGCACAACTTGGGGTCTGAAAGCTGAAGTGTTACTTCATACCTATAAGGCGTTTCTCCGTCTCATCCTCACTTTTGGACACACCGCCTGGAACATTGCTTCTGCGTCATATTACGAAAAACTCTGCATAATGGAGCGACATGCAATTCGGCTGGCGTATCGTATTAAGCTTCCTTACCCTACATGGCTTACATAGGAGTATATAGACTTCTCAAAACTCGCAAAACACCTCGCAGAACTACGACTAAGGTATATAACTTCACGTATACAAACAGGTCATCCGTTATTCTTGGACATTCTGCAGACTGATGCTCTTACTGACGCTACATTTCGGTATAAACACTTACCTTTAAACATCTTAGTATCTCTGTTTGTTCAAAATGCACATCTGACTGCTGATGAACGGGAAAAATATGATATTTACCTCATTAATGATCATCTTCCTCATATTTTTCCATATTAGCACAGTAATCCTCATTATTAACAAGGGCTTCCCCCTGTCCTCATCAGTCCCGAGTCGCCCCGGGACAAAAGATTTAACACTGCATCTGTCTTGCTAATACAACTATGTTTGTGTCGTCTCTGCACTTCATCTCATACCTCATCATCATCGCTCTAAATTCTATTACTTTAGTGATACATTTTGTTTTCCATCATCTTAATATCTTAGCACCTCGTATACATATGTATTTTGCACATATTTATTCTACTTTTGATTTATTGTTATTATTGTTATTATTATTATTATTTATCAGTATACCTAGTTTTATATGCCCACTTTTCCTCATGTTTATTTAATTGCACTTTGACCATTTCACAGTGTTTAACAATCAATGTATATCTACTGACACCTATGCCAAAGAGAGGGCGTAACCCTCTAATGGCTGGGAGTAAGAGTACCATCTTTACCAAAGCAGTACAAAATTGATGAATAAAGATTTATCCAGTTCACTTATTACCTTATTCCCATACCCCTAAAAAAAAGCGTTTTTTATACCTTTTATAGCATTTTAATAGATAATAATAATAATAAATGTATATTATTATTATTATTATTATTATTATTATTATTATTATTATTATTATTATTAGTAGTAGTAGTAGTAGTAGTAGTAGTAGTAGTAGTAGTATTTTAGTGTTGATTTATATTGTTTTTGCATATTTTCTTTATCTTTTACCCACTTCAGTTTTTAAGATTGCGACTTATTTTTGGACCTACAAAATATATGTTGTCTAATGTGAAATTTGTACAGGATATCAGTATTTGGGGAAGATGATAGCATTTCAATATATCTTATATATATATGTAAAACCCTCCAACATATCTGGGGGGAATAAGAGGTGGTGCCATAAAAGTGATCGAAAACGGCCAATATGAGTGTCGAATATGCAGTTTTTGTGGTTACTGAAATGAGCAGTGATACTTCGGATGCCGTTTGAATCCATGTTCAACCCTCATTATTACGCCTGAGGGGCTGTTGATATGTAAAAATAATTGAAAATGACTGATATTAGTGCCGAGTTCATAGTTATGTGAATGCTATACTGCTAACATATTATACTGCTATAAAGAATACCAAAATTTGGATGTTTGTTATACTGTAGCGAGTTTACAACACTGAATAAAATGTCTGATATTGTATGCTTTTATTTAATCTGTACGTTTATAATATACAATAACCTGAAGGAGTGCCATCCAAAAAAATATATCTTTATGCTGGGTTCACAACATTGTTAATCTAATGGTATCACAGATTAGATCAAACAATGTCATCCTCCGGATATTCGCGTTGTACAAAATACCAGCGTTTTTTGTCTATTAATTTAAAGGTGTAGAAGATACTTGGCGTCTATTTGTTACAAGAAAGTACCAAGATAAAGGGGCCACACTGTATATATTTGTTTCAAGTCCAGGTTCGATTCTCGGTGGGCATATCTAGTCGAAAAGTGTAGGTTTTTTTTCGCCAGCAATCCTGAGTGAGGTTTTCCTGGGCTTTCTTCAGTTACACTAGGCAAATGCCGGGATGATACCTAATAGGTGTACAGGTCCAGGCCGCTTCCTTCCTTCACCAATCCTTTCTTCCTCCCCTTTCCTCGGATAGTGTGATTGCTAAGAAATGTCATCTCTCATATGTGACAAGCTAACATGGTTATAGATGCGGGAAACCCAGAAGTCTTAACCTAATCCTATACTTGTTTCATACTAGTAGTATGTAAAATTTTCGTTCGAAGTTCGTAACTGGGATTTTGAGTGGGCCAGGTCATCAGCCAATGCTGACCCACTTATTCCTGATAGGAACTGACTGATTGTAGCTTAAAGATTCCTTTCATCACCGCGGCTAGATAAAATAAAGCTCCAAACTACTATTTAGCTTTGTGCCATCACTGTTGATATATTTCAGGACCATTTTCATAGAAAGAAAGTAAACTACTCTAGCGACTCGGTCACGAAGAGGCACAATAAGGTGTGTATCAGTAGTAATGTCTCAATCTACAGATAGTCATAACGATGAGTCACTTTAGCTGAACAATGCTATGAAAATGAAATGAAATCTTTGAGTTTACGTCCCACGGTTATGCCGGTTAGGCTAAAGGAGACGGTGATGATGAGAGATGAATGAAGTGGTGGAATGAAGAAAGTGGGAGGAAACGGGAGAACCCCGAGAAAACCCACGAGCACGATGTTTGTCCACCACAAAGTTCACTTGGCGGGGGCTGGGATCGAACTCGGGACCCCAAGTACCATAGATGAACGCTCTACCACTGAGCCACCGCGTCCCCAACAGCGCTATGCGTCTCTCAATAGTTGTATGCTATGAGCGGTACTGTGTGGTGAAAGAAGATAAAAGTTGCTGAGCAAACAAGTTCAGAACAATGTGTCTACATTATGTTGGGCAAGCATAGTAAAATGGAGGTTTTACATCATGCTCTAGACGAAGTTGTCAGTTGGAGAACAATATAGAACATGTCTCGAAAGGAACATTCCACGAAAGGAACATCCCCCCCCCCGCCTTTGGCACGAAAGGAACATTGGATCAGCGGAAGCTTCAGAAATTAAAGAAAGCAGCAGAAAATCGGATTGGAGTTACTACTTGTAAGGTTTGATCCAAATTCGAGGTGTGAAAAGATACTGTGTGCTGTACTTCATGAAACGGCCTGAAAAGACATCGATGTAATGTGAAACCCCGATATACCGCCAAGAAACTAAAAGAAATTTACTGTAGTTTGTTCACTTACGGTACTTAAAATAAAAAGCTTGGAATCACGTTGATGTCACCGATAGATCACTGCTTGTTCCTGTGACACTAATACACGTGACAATCTCTCGCCTCTTACTTCCTAAAAAATAATTGCTGAAGCATCTTTGCAAGTAAACTTCATGTTTAAGTGGTGTGAAATCTCCTTTGCAACATTTAATTTATGACTTTCCGTAAGCGGACAGCCTCAAATCCGTAGACATCCCACGGGCGAGAGAGAAATCGTAAATGGATGTAATTTGCATAGAGTAATGGGAGAATGCACAAAGAAACTTCCACGTTGAGGAAAATGAAGGAACTTGCGTTAAAGAACTTCCCATACTTTCAGTATTATGTAAATTACTTCCGAGCACATCTAACGTTTAAGAAGGAACTCGTCTTACAAAACTAGCGAATTGTAACATCTTCGTGTCTACTGCGAATTTACGTTATGTGAATGAGGTTTATTTAATAGAGATAAGTTTTACTTTACTAACTAGGTTTTATATATATATATACACTGTGATTTATCAACTACTCTGTTCTATTGTCGACGATTTGAAGTTAAATTGGACTAAAATTAGATTGCTTTATAAGAAATCGTTCTCCTTTTAATTGTAGTCTATATCCCGATATAAATCTTACTCCATAACAGAATCACTATCATGCACAGAAACAGACCTTTTCGTCTTCTTCTTTTATTTTGTAAATAAGAATACTTCATATAGTCTGGACACAGAATGGATATTTCGACATTGATGTACATGCTTCAATTTCTTGATAGAATTATCGTCCAGATGACACTAGAATGAAATTTACCATCAATGTAGAAGTTGCCACTACTATATTCAGCAAGCAGCTAAATGATTTACACACTATCAGCTAAATGTGGCAAAACTCTTCGTAATGAATGGCTAAATTTGTAGTTAGCAGAATGTAACATTAAAGAAGGCAGACTATATCATAAGTTTACATAAAGCATACCGCAATATTCTTCCTAGAATTTGTCAAATCAAACACTTTTACATTTAATTTATACTGTAAAAGAAAATTAAAGTGCACAGTGGAGATGCTAAAAATTGTTTTTTTTCTTTCGTTTCCAATTTTTGTGATACTTTAGGCTATATATATTCGTGCTTAATTGATTGTCCTAGTCAAAAGCACATTCGAAGCATTCATTCTCAAATTAACTGCGTGTTCTAGTTACTTATAGGAAGACGAATAATTTGGATGCGTCGTTAAACTGTAACATGTAAATAAGAATATTGTTGTTTGTAAGATACCGGTAATTGTTGATATTGTATGAGAGTTAGTTGGTTGATTTTAAGTTTAGTGTTCCTTTCAGCGTCGAGGCTATATGAGGTGTTGACCTACGGCTTAATTAGGACCACATGACTGCCTACTTGGAAACGAACCCGGGTCTACAGCACCGAAACTGAGCACGATAACCATATAGGCACGACGGAGCACAGTGAGATACTTAAAGACACATTGTGGTGTTACTATGTATATAAGTACGCAAGTTTGCATTTCCCTCACTTTTTATTCGCTACTCACAAACTTCAGTATAATGAATGAATATATCAAAATTAAAAATAATAATACTTAAGCCTTTAGATTTGTCGCAAAGAAAGTTATTACGTTGTATTCGACGGATAGATTAGTATTTCCCATCCTGAGCATTATATCAACCCGTTAATCTCAACAACACTGCAGATAGTCCATCAAACAAGGGTGATATCAATAATTACTCCCATAGAAATAAGTGGAGAACCGATTACTGATTGTCCATACATTAGGATCAATTGGGAATATCACCTTCAGTAACGAACTCAATTCCTGACTTAAGACTCTCAACATCCTGGCCAAAATTGATGGAGTCCATTAAGTTATACTTGAAGTTTTGTGTCTCTAGATATACACTTGGACAGACAGAGTAAACTTATAAAGCTATTTTTGGTAAACCTAAGTCCTTTAAATAATGGGAAAGTAGATTAGAAGGAAAGAAAGATGAAGTAAACTCTTTCAATTTTATGTTTTATGTCTATGTCTTGTAGACTAAAGTTGGTTAGATAATTAATGAACGTGAATGATTGCGAAAGAATTAGTGGAATGAGTATGTGGGAGGAAACGGGAGAACCCACAGAAAACTCACGTATATGATGTTAACCACAGTGACAGGCACAGGGAGTGGGCTATGGACGAGAAAATTCCTTCATACATCTACGAACTTCCCCTGGGCTTCGGTTGTGCTC
This sequence comes from Thermobia domestica, assembly GCF_964235325.1. Lineage (NCBI taxonomy): Eukaryota > Metazoa > Arthropoda > Insecta > Zygentoma > Lepismatidae > Thermobia > Thermobia domestica. The sequence goes on from NC_137463.1 coordinate 205,933,963, forward strand.
AACGTGGGTTACCAGTAGTGATGTGAGATGGAAAATTTTCCGCTATCTTTTTCCAGAAAATTTTCCGTTCTAAAGAAATATCAGTAATCACGTAACAATTCCTCAGCAATCGTAAAATTTTTTTGAATTCATGCATAGAAATGTTAAAAATTGAAAGATCGTTTAAAGAATCTGAAAATTTTCATGGCTCTGACAATTTTCAGTACTATGTAGGAACAAGTGAAACAATTTTTCATGAATCGAAATATTTTCTATCTTCTATGGAAAAATTTAAGAACTTTTTATGAGTCGGAAAATTTTCATCATTTTGAAGCAAAAAGTAAAACAACTTTTTCTGAATCGGAAAGTTTTATTGCTCTGTAGAAACAAGTGAAATGTATTTTCATAGATCGGAAAATGTTCATCCCGTTGTAGAAACAAGTGAAAAAAACTTTTCATAATCCGGACAATTTTGGATATTATGTATAGCGATCTTAGGTGGAAAATTTTGCATTATATTTAACTGCACATAAAGCTACTAAATTGAATTTCTGTAGAGGAAAATTAATCAGCAACAAATTATAATTTTCCAATTAGCTTTCGGGAACCGAAAAATTTTCTAATATTTTAAATTGGGAAGTAAAATTTTACACAGTGTTTCTCTCTCTCTCTCCTTCCTCTGCCAGTTCCTTCGTTGCTAAGCGGTTAGCATACGCGCCTTTGGCATGTAAGACCTGGCTTCGATTCCCAACGGGAGCTCATGCAGTTCGAATTCCACGTTAATTAGTTGGTCCCGTCTTATATAGTCTCGCTGCTGAAAGGGACGTTAAACTCAAAATCAACTCAATTCAACTGCTCTCTCTCTCTCTTTATGTGCGTGTTTGTGTGTGTATGTGTGTTTGTGTGTGTGTGTGTGTGTGTGTGTATCTGAGTGCGTGTGTGTGTGTGTATGCAAAGTGCAGCGAACATACATGGGGTTCATAGAGTACAAATATCCCATTCTATTATTTAAAATATCAATTTATTAAAAGTCATGAATATTTTCCGATTCATAAGAACATATTCCACTTATTCCTACATCGTTGTTTAGCCGTAAAATTTATTGGTAATAAATATTGTGTTAAAAAGTCTCATGAAGTGAAAATCTAACGATTCTTCATTTCAAAAATGTTTCATAAACTTCAATGCGTTCTTCCCTCAGAATCAACCTTTGATCTTACAATATTAGATTTCGTCAGTTTAATACGCATAAGACGGTTTTTTCACTTTTATGTAATTTTTCATTACGTAGGCAGTCCTACATGTGAAGAAATAGTGGAATTTTCTGTTTCTGAAACTGATAAATCCACAAAGGTTTCTTTTCAATTTCTTGTTATATTTTAAATATTGGAATGGGATATTTGTTTTCTACGAACTCGGTGTATGTGACCTGCACTTTACACACACAGAGAGATAGATAGATATATAGAGAGAGAGACAGAGAGAGAGAGAAAGAAAGAGAGAGAGAAACACTGAATATTTTTACTTCCCAACTTGAAATATTAGAAAATTTTCTGGTTTCCGAAAATTAATTGGAAAAATGATAATTTGTTGCTGTCTAACTTTCCTCTACAGAAATTCAATTTTGTAGCTGAATGTGCAGTTAAATATAGTGGACAATTTTCCACCTTACATCACTATACATAATATCCAAAATTGTTCGGATTATGAAAAGTTTTTTCACTTGTATCTAGAGCGTGATGAAAATTTTCCGATTCATAAAAATTCCTTTTACTTGTTTCTACAGAGCAATAAAACTTTCCAATTCACAAAAAGTTGTTTTACTTTTTGCTTCAAAATGATGAAAATTTTCCGACTCATAAAAAGTTCTTCAATTTTTCCATACAAGACAGAAAATACTTCGATTCATGAAAAATTGTTTAACTTATTCCTACATAGTACTGAAAATTGTCTGAGCCATGAAAATTTTCAGATTCTTTAAATGATCTTTCGCTTTTTAACATTTCTATACATGAATTCAATCAATTTTATGAATACCGAGGAACTGTTACTTGATCACTGATATTAGTTAAGAATGGAAAATTTTCCGGAAAAATATGGAAGAAAATTTTCCACCTCACATCACGGCTAAACAACGATGTAGGAATAAGTGGAGTATGTTTTTATGAATCGGAAAATTATCCGGAAAATTTTCATCACTGGTTACCAGTTCCTTCTTCTTACCGCAGTGTTACTTTCAGCTCCAGTCAGCTGCAGTAACTTTTCCCGGGCGCAATTTTCTAAACTCGACACTGATTGCCCATTATAAATGAGCATGACTGGAATCGAATCAAGAATCTCTCACACCAGTGATAAATCCTTTACCACTGAGCTACCATGACCTCAGAAAGAAAGAGACTGTCAAGATTCAAACTCATGGTTGCCTGCGGCTAACGAATTTTAAACTTGTTATTGACCTAATTCAGCAAATTCAACACATTTTCAGCTCGTTTTAAGATAAAATACATTAATATGGAAATAACGATTTTTTTTTTGCTTAATTTTGCATGACTACAGTGACAACATTTTGCATAGCTTGCAAAGAAAAACTATTTCACTCTTTCCCCCTCAGCGATTCACAAGCAGATTCAACTGGAGTGAGGCATCTGTCGGTAACACACACGGTGATTCTTTATAATACATTCACAGCTCACTTATATGTAAAAACAGCTGCTTTTTATTTTTCTGCATCTATTGTTCTTGGTTTGGTGTAACGCACGTCAAACGTCGGATAAAATGGAAACAGCATGGCTCAGCGCTCTGCTTGAAAACAAACAAGCAACAACTTTCATGTGACACACTGTATGCCTCAATTGAACCTAGAAATAACATGTCAACGTACAATCACAAACCTTCTTTTCTTTTTTTATTTCTTTTTCTTTAAAGAGGCATGTTTCTTTAGAACAGGGGTGGCCAATCGTTTTAATATTGAGGGCTAATTGGCATTTCACAAATCGCTGGCAATCTACTCATCTGTTCAGTACCGCTTTAGATTGAAGCATAAAATAAAAACAATGATCGATGCAGGCAGTAAGACACAAATCACGACAGGCTCTCTCTTACGGCTTACGGTTGACAAGTAGATTGCGGTCGACATGTTGGCCACTCTTGGTCTAGAATAAGATAAAATATTTTTAAACACGAAATTTAGGGATAAATCTCATCCAAAGAAAAGATAAGAATACATTAACAAATTTACTAATCCCAGACACCTGAAAAAGTAAATAAAACGTACTTATTTACATTTAATGTAGTTTAAAATATTACGATACAGAATCTACACTAATCATCTATACACAAAACAGGGTGTTTCTAAAGATTCTAAAGATCGTTTATAAAAGTTGGGAGTGAATATACTATATGTGGAATAAAAAAAAAGAAGCTAGGTAACACCCGTGTTATGTAACGTATTTCTTTAATTCTATATTTTCAATATTACTTCGTTTTAACTGTGCATACTCGTTCAAGAGCAAAATTGAACACTGGGCTTTTCAGACCATCTTCAAAAACTTTTCTTCGAAGTTCATTCTATCCACTGCTCCAGTTGTTCTCAACCTTTTTTTGACTAACGACACACTATATTGAACGTCTAGAAGATAGCGACACATTTATTTGAATTTTTATTATAAATAATAATATCTATTATAATAGTGAACCCAATTAGTTTTTATAATGACTATATAGTACTGAGCATCATTGCTTCCACCGGGGATGCTGACTGGTACAGTCTGTCTCGATTTTAAATAATTATTATTAAATTCTTCATGATTTTTATATTCTAAAATTTGGCGACACAACTTAGGGGACTGCGTGACACATAAGTATGTTGTGACACATCAGTTGGGAACCACTACACTGGTTTACATTGCTTTTTGTCATTGAATGTAGCCAGTCTTGAAATTGCATATCGTTCAAGGGTTTCTTCAGCTCTGGGAGCGAAATCAAGCGAGTAAAGTGGACATTCCCAGTGCAATCTTCTAAAACCCTCTCTTATCTGGCGTGGAACACGTGGATTTCTTTATGTTGCAGCAATCAGTTCTCTGGGCCTTCAGGTTTCTGTTGGGTAGCCACTTATCTCAGTGGATCGAAGAAAATGTTATAATAATGTTTTGTGGTTTTGGACTGGTAGTTAGTCCAATCAAGATTATCCCACCACAATTCCAGAATCCTCTAATCATTACCTTAACCATCAGAAGAAACACAACTGATCTTTAATCGGAAGGACTTCTGATCTGTAGCACTTTTATTTTCCGAATTAAAGCATGAAAGCGAAGTTTTGACAGTTGTTCTTACTCACTGTCAAACTAAGAAACTGTAGTGAACCGAGTACGTGAAATGAAAAATTCTATGAATAAAAAACTAGGATCATTATCTGTTCTTCGCACAGGAAAAAAGAAAGATTTAATAAATACAAAAGAGGAAATTTTGATTATTATATAAATTACCCATCTTTTCCTCTGTAGAAGCGGAATTTTCTGAAATGTTGCAACAAGCATTCGCTTCTTTTGAATGTAAAGTTTATATCCAAATTTCAAACTTCTAATGCAAACAAAATTCACACATTGGACATTTTCTAATCAGAGTAGAAAATATGAATATTAAAGAAATTGTTTCTTTTGTCCTTTAGGAGCGGAATTTTCGAAAGACCAGAAATACTATTCTATTATTTTTTAATTAAGAGTTTATTTACCGAATTTCATACCTTCAAATTAAACGAATTTTCGTACTTGCAACTTAAGTGAATTCTCATATTCTCTGCTTTATGAATATAAAAACAGAAACTAGAATATTATAAAAATTAACCTTTCTTTCTTTCTTGAAAATACGAATTTTGAAAACCGCTGAAATACGTTATGCCGATTTCATCTCCATAACTTCAAGAATTCTTGAGATACTCTATTCATTGCATAATAATAATAATAATAATAATAATAATAATAATAATAATAATAATAATAATAATAATAATAATAATAATAATAATAATAATAATAATAATAACAATAATAATAATAATAGCGGTGTCTGTGAACAAAAACCTTCAGATCGTAATTGAAAGTGACTACGTTTGTAACTCTTAATCTCTTGAACCGTCCGACCGATCTCGATCAAATTTTTGACGTAGATGCAGTTCTGGCCTGGGAGTGTTTTTGGCTATTCACTTTGACGGTAGAACTTAGGGGCGGAGGAGGGAGAATTATAAAAAAATAAATAAAACTTAATAACTCTTGAACCACCTGACCGATCTCGATCAAATTTTCAACACAGATGACGTTCGAGCCCGGAGTTTTTTTAAAAAATATTTTTATTGTGACGGTAGAACCTAGGGAGGGTGAGGGGAAGGGGATATTAATATATAAAAATAAATAGAACTTAACTCTTGAACCACCCAACCGATCTCCATCAAACTGTCAACATACATGACATTCTGGCCTGGGATAATTTTTATCATGCCGTGCCCCGCAACATGGAGAAGGGAGAGGGATATACAAAAGTCACCGAAAATGACCAATATGAAAGAGCGCTTGTCCTGCGGGTTTGCCAGTAATAATTAATCTACGTCAAAAACCCTTTATTTTTCGTTGTTATCTCCACAAAAGGAGTTATCTGTTCAAATTTCACGTTTGTAGCTATTGTAGTACGGACTCGATGGCTTGAGTGAGTTTCTTTTTAACACAATAGAATAGATGAAAGAGCAATATTTTAGCAAATGTCCTCCAGCAGGCACATATACAGGAATTTGTATCTGGGAGGTTCAAATTCAATACGAGGATAAATTATATTAAGATTTGTAAAATCACCCCTAAAATTAGACGAAATTAGCAGGAAAGTCAGGATTTGGGGTGAGGAGGAGCTCCAGGCCCCACCAGCTGCATACGCCCCTGTCCTCCAGAAAAAAACCTTAAAATGTATATTTTTAGAAATAGAAAAATTACATCTTTAATATGTCCATGAAGTTTCCATCACTACAGCTCCATCAACGTATATGCCGGTTGTAAAAAAGTCATACCTAGGTATAATAAAATACGTTTTTGGACCATCTTAAATAAAAGCTCGTAATCCATACCAGCTATGTAGCCATTATTGCTTCCCTTTACGCTATGTGCATTGTCTAGTAACTTCCTGATGGAATTTTACTTACCATTCATATTCACATTAATTATAAAGGAAATGCAAATTACTCCTTATTTGCTACCAGTGTTTTTATGATTATACTTACCTTCGTCTAGGAATTCATACTCGCCAAAGAACCCTTCGTGCTGAACAGCATGGTTGCTGCGGAAGACAATTTCAACCCCTGGTTGCAGTACAAGAAGCGGTGGAGGCAACTCCTGACCACAGAATCTTCCTCGAAATCGTTGCATGTTGTGGATATCAACCGTCAAGACCTCCAAGTAGTCAGATAAACACCTGCCAAATACAAGAAATCGGAAATTATTAAAGATATGGATGAAAAATTTTAAACACAACGGATCCAAAATATCTGCAAAATATTGTCATTTGTACGTATCCTGTTGTTATTTATTATCACTGTTATACAATACATGTCTCTGTTAATTTACATTTTTTTTTTAAATTGTTATACAATTGAAGTATGCTATAGATAAGTATGAGAAGTCTTATAGGACGGCTATCTACGTCTGTCGACAGGTATCAGAGCAAGAACGGTCAGAGATAATAAGAAGCAGTCTTCTGTTATCGGTTCATTGTTGAAAAAATGTATTCCATTTCCTCCATTAACCCTCTATTCAAACGTAAGGTTTTAGAAATCAACCACTTCCCGTTTCAACATCGACATAGAACAAAGCTGTAAAGATAAATAGAAGCAGTTCCTGAAATCGATACAATGCCCCAAGAATATTAAGTTCCGAAATAGTATAAATCTAAATACGTATGAAAGTGACTATGTTTGTGACTTAATAACTCTTGAACCACCCGACCAATCTCGATCAAATTTTCAACATAGATGAGGTTAAGGCCTGGGATGGTTTTTGTTATTTCAATTTGACGGTACAACTTAGTGAAGGTGGAGGGGGAAACATATCAACATGATCCAAAATGACCGATATTAGTATCGAATTAGTTTTGGGGGTCGCTGAGGAGAACAGTGACACTTCCGATGCCATTTAAATCCAAATTCAACCCTGCAACTTGGTGGAGATATATAAATATGATCGAAAATGACTGATATTAGCATCGAATCAATAGTTTTCGGGATCGCTGAGAAGAACAGTGACACTTCCGATGCCGTTTAAATCCACATACAGTCCCGCAATTTGGGGCAGAGGAGAGACTCTCTTGCCTCTCATACGGCCAACCTTATATGACAATGTCTTGAATTGGAAATCTGGAATATTTATGTTTTGGTTGAAGAATGCAAGACAAAAGAAAGTCTTTCAGAGAGCCTTCGGTAATAGCAAAAGTAACTGAGTATTATTATTATTATTATTATTATTATTATTATTATTATTATTATTATTATTATTATTATTATTATTATTATTATTATTATTATTATTATTAGGTATTCTGCCTTTCGGCAGGTCCTGGGACTAATGAGATTTTTTTTTTTCAATTTTAGATTTGGGCCTGGAAATGTTTCTTCCACCGTTGCCGATCTTCAGCTTCCTCTTTTAACTCCCAATATTTTCTCCTATCTTTCAAATCATCGATCAGCTGTGTTCTTCTTCTTCCTATTCCTCGCTTCCCTTCCATCTTTCTTTCTATGGCGGTGTGAAGAAGACAATATCTTCTCAAGATGTGTCCAATCCAATTGGCCTTTCTACGAAGAATGGTGGCTAGAAGTGTCCTCTTCTCTCCTATCTGTTTTAAAACATCTTCGTTTGTTGCTCTCTCTCTCTCCATTTTATCTTCTCCATCTTCCTCCAACACCACATTTCCAAGCTCTCCAAATATTTCTTCTCTAACTTCCGTAATGTCCAAGTCTCTGAACCATACAGTCCAATGCTCCATATACAGCACTTGACCAACTTCTTCTTAAGTTTAATATTGAGCCTGTTAGTTAAGAGTGGTCTTTTCTTGTTGAATGCTTCTTTAGCTATGACAATACTTTACCTGATCTCTTTGGTGCAGTAAGCGTCTCTCGTCAAAATACTTCCCAGATACTTGAAATTATCGACCTCTTCAAGTTCTCTTTCTTCTACTCTGATCCGTAAGAGCGTGTTTCCACGGGATATTCTCATGATTTTCGACTTTTCGATGTCAATTTCCATTCCATACAGTTTTCCAGTGTCAACTATTTTGTCAATCATCTCCTGTAGTCCTCCTTCGGTTTTAGCTATCATAATCTATCATTTGCATACCAGATCTTGTTAATGATCTGTCCTCCGATCTTGAAAAGTTTCCAGTTCCCATTAATGCTTCCTTCATTAAACATTTACTGTAAATGTTGAATAATTGGGGCGACAAACTACACCCTTGTCTGACTCCTCGTCCAATCTTCACACTATTTGTTTCTCCTTCATTCAAGCGCATCTTCACTCGTTGTCCTATATACAGGTTTTGAATGAGTCGTCGATCTCTCCAGTTGACTCCGATTTCTTTAAGTATTTTCAGAAGTTTCGTCCAATTGACTCGTTCGAAAGCTTTTCGCCAGTCGATGAAACACAAACACAACTATTTCTTTACATCAAGAATTCTTTCTGATATAATTCTAATCAATCCAATAGCATCTCTGGTGCTTTTTCCTTTCCGGAATCCAAATTGACCTTCCTCTAACCTCTCATCTATCTTGTTTTCCAGCCGCCTGTTAGTATGCGTGCAATGATCTTTCCAGTGTGGGAAATCAGGCTAATGGTTCTGTGATCGCTCCACTTCTTTGCATGATTTTTCTTGTGCAATGCAATCATTGTAACATCAAGAAAATTCTTTGGTCATTCTCCACTCAGGTAGATCTTGTTAATAAGTGATGTCAGTACTTTCATTGCATTGTCTCCTACTTCCTTCAGCAAATCTACTGGTATGTCGTCGTCTCCAGTGGCCTTTCTCCTTCGCATATCTTTGATTGCTTGTACTACTTCACTTTTCAATATACTGGGTCCTTTTTCATCATCATCTACCTCTTCCTCTGCTTCGATCACAATATCTTTGGGGCAGTTCTTCTGATCATACAGATCTTTTATGTATTCCTCCCATATTCTAAGGATTCTTTGATGGTCAGAGGTTACATTACCTTGTTGATCTTCGAAGCCGAACGTTCGTATACTTTTGTTAGCTCTCCCTCCTAATTCTTGTGCTTTCTGGTACATCAGTCATATCTGTCGCGCCGTTGAAGTTCCGTTATTTCTTCACATATCTGCTCCATGTACACTTCTTTCGCTTTGTCCGTTTCTCTTCTCAATTCATTATTCAGCCTTCTGTATTCATTGATGTCCGTGTTTTTTGCCCTTCTGCGTTCCTCCATCTTCTGAAGCATTGCTTCAGTTATCCATGGTTTTCTCGGTGCTCTTTCCATCCTACCAATGTTATTGTGGAGTGTGTCTAGTAGAATCTGTTTAACTTTTCCCCAACTATTCTCTATATTGTCAACCATATCTCCCATTGCACAGAATTTTTCTTCAATCTCTTCTTTCACATCATCATCGATATTTCTTAGTCGCTTTAAGTTCCATTTTCGATTTCTCCTCCCAGTTTTCTTGATCGATTTTAACCAGGTTTGCACTTCCTCCACCAGTAGATTGTGATCCGAATCAATGTCAGCTCCTGGCAATGTCTTCACGTCTCGTACATTATTCCTGAAACGTTGCTTCACAACAATTGATTTGGTAGCGTTTTTATCTCCTGGACTTTTCCACGTGTACAGGTTGGTGTTTCTTTTCTTAAACCACGTGTTCATCACCACCAGATCATGTTTTCTACAGAAATCGATAAGCATTTGACCTCATTCATTTCTTCTACCTAGTCCAAATGGTTCCACTACCTTATTTGCAGCTCCTTCTCCTATTACGCTGTTGAAGTCTCCCATTACTATGGCGTTGACCTTACCTCTTCCTTCCTGATGCAATATGTCACTGATCTGATCATACATTACTTCTACTTCATTATCATCATGGTCGGTTGTTGGCATATACACTTGTATTATCACAATATCCACTGGTTTTGCATGTAGTTTTACAAACATCAAGCGGTCACTGCACTATTCACTTTGGTTACACTTCTTGCTACTTCGTTCTTCATTGCTATTGCGACACCATTCTCGGCCTTATCGCCACCCGAATAGTATATTCTGTAATTTACCGATACTATCTCATCTTTCCCTCGCCATCTCACTTCACTCAAGCCCCCTATGTCCACTTTACATTTGTCCATTACCACTTTTAAATTGTCAAGTTTTCTTTCGCGTCGTAGAGTTCGTACGTTCCAGGTTCTCATGCTGAAATGAAAGTTACTATTTTCTCCTCTGATGATTCTTTCCGGAGTAGTCCCTACCCGGAGATACAAACGATGGACTATTTTACCTCCGGAATTTTTTACCTAAGGAAGAACCATTATATTTATTTATTTTTCTCCTTCGTCCCTTCTGGGGAAAAGATAATGTGGTAGTATTCCCATTTCCTTTTCACATCTCCATGCCGTTGACCATCTAGTGGTTCATCCGCCTTTTAGGACAGTTTCCGCTTCTAAGGACAAGAAGGCGCCCTGACCCCCACCCGCTCATCCGCCCTCCAAGAAGGCCGTTGGCACTTGGTAGAAGCTGATCCCTTATTCCGGGAGTCGGTCGGTCCCCACCTACGTTATCCAGCAAAGACATTGCCCGCTTTCTCCCGCGAGGAGGTGTAGGTTGGGATTTTCCCTTCGTTGAGAATGAGACCCGAAGGCTTTTCTCAAACCTCTCCAGTACTTTTAGAAAACTAACTGACTAACGGAACATATTACTATTTTTTTCTTATTTTAACCCAGTGAAGCGAGTAATTGACGCTAGTTACTACTAATTCCGGTTTCAATATTCGTATTCCTAGAGCAAGAACAGTAAGGGATAGGAAGAATGATGATTAATATGGTTTCAGTACTCCAGAAATAAGTTTTATCTCGGCACCTATCCTCTATTCAAACCAGAAATGGTGGAAATCTACAGTTTCCGGTTTTAACACTGATCGTCATAGTGATAAAACGGTAACAGACAGCTCTACGGTTTCCAATTTTAACACTGATCGTTATAGTAAAAGAAAGAAAACAGTGACAGACAGCTCCACTGTTTCCAGTTGTAACACTGAACGTGATAGTGAAAAAAAACGGTAAGAGACAGCGAAAAGCAGGTCTTTTGATATGAATTCTGTACCGGAAGAATAGGTTACACCTCCTACTTTATTAATCTATTGCTAGGAGTTATATTAACCCTAGGAGGACCAACGAGAGCTACAAAGTGCCACGTCTTCGAAATTTGGGAGTTTAATCGTGAATATGTGAGATTCTGTACTCAATATTTTCATTTCGTGTAAACAAGTTTATAAAATGTTTGTTTCCACGGGACAAATCTTTCTTCTTTGCATTTCTTTGGAAATAATAAGCGTTGAAAAATAGTGTCTCAGAATGCGCTGATGCTTGGCCCTGTGAGGGTTAACACTTGCCATACAGAGCAAAAACGGTAATAGGAGGAGTAAAACTTTATTCTTCAAAATGAAATCAGGTTCCGAAGAACAGGTTTCATTTCAGCTCTCAGTCTTTTGAAACCGGAAGTAGTAAAAACTAGTAGAGTTTCCGATTTCAATTTTGGATTCTTATATAGAAATATCTATGAAATATAGTTTGAAACTATTTTAGGTATGTATTAAGAGTCTGAAGGATATTAATCCAATGTTCTCGGGATTGCTGCCAGAGTGAGTGTTGCTGTGCTGAGCTTTCGTTACCATACAGCGGCAACATCTTCAGAGCTATGTGTTGAAGTGTGTTGGTCGTACAGATTATATTATGGTCTTTAAGAATCGCTGTGTTCTTATTGGTTGTTTTTGTTGGCCAATGTCATGCTCTGATTTTGCTGGTGGAAACTGCTCTCTGATTGGCTGATGGTTCTTTTGGTACTGAGAAGCTGGATCCAGATGTCAGGTAGATGATAACCTTCGTCTCTGTTGATGGATGGCTTGTATGTACGGATGAATAGAGATTCATGTATTTTCCTGTCCCAGAACTGTTTGCTTTTCTTTAGTACTTCAATTTGGCCGTATGATTGTATTGTATGCAGTGTTCGGCTATTGCAGATATTTCCGGTTGTTTAAGTCTGGTGTGTCGCTGGTGTTCTTTCATTCTGTCTTCAATGTTCCTTCCTGTTTCACCTATGTAAGTGGCGTTACATTCACAGGTGATCCTATACAGTCTGAAGGATATGTTCCATCTCTGATCTTATGCCCGCTGTTGCAACCAGAAGTTATAGGCCTATATATTTTACATTCGAATGTTTCAATATGGAATTCGCATAGTTTGGTAGCCTTTCATGAAACTAAACTTATTTGTTAACATAATATATAAGCATCTCAATACTTTTATTTCTAGGTCATTTCTCATCATTGAGTCCATACGAGACAGAAGCTTACAGATTGATGTAAGATTTTTGAGATGATGTATTCCACTGGTGTTCCTAGTAAGACAGAGGTTTTGGCATACTATTATACTACGTTGTGTGAAGGACCAAATAACATTCCAAGAGTTAAATTTCTTTGACTACCTGGAGACCTAACACGAAAGATCTATAACAGTAAATTCTTCATATTTATTTTAAACGAACATAGGATTATCATTCATTTAAAGCTAGATTGACACTGAAAAGTGCGTGTTGATTAATAACACGGGAACTTTTTAAAAAAGAATGTTCTATACTACATTGTTATAAAAAAAATTGCATAAATTACTGAAATTAGTTCGATATCTACTATAATGGATAAATGGAGCATGAAGGAAGGAATATAGCGTTCATATTACAACATCGGTTCAGATACGAAGTTCAGTGTATTCATGACATGTTGGGAGGAGTCCAATGCTACACGACACTACGTCTGCGTAGTATTGAAACAATATCCTTCTTTACCCGACAACATGATAGTGATTGTTAAGTACTGCCAAAGTAATATATTCTCAGAAAAAAAAAGAATATATTACTCGATTCTTTTTATAAGAAAAGGAAAAGTACAGATGAACTGCAACATAAAATCTTTATGTTACATGAACATTCTCTGCAAAAGAAGCATAGTTTTATTAAGAAAATGTACAAATATATTTCCAGTTACGACGTTTCCCGTTATTCCAGACCCGGTGGATCCCCCGCGTGGGTGCGCGCCTGGCTTGAGTCCTTCGATTAGGTAATCATCAGTCAATGGAACTACTACTACTCATTCTGCATATTAACAGCCGCAAAGGCACAACGTGGATGCTATTTTATGAAACCCTCCATTTTTATGGTTGTTCCCGAGTCCTTCCGTGGCTGTTGGGCTGCTGCCTTTCGGTGGTACAGCATTTTTCGCAAATTGCGTGTTTCGAATACAGTCTGATTGAACAACTCAACTGGAATGTCAACAAACGTGTTTTATTTAGTTTAGATACAAAAGCAAACATGCTTATAATGTTTCATATTTATGTATTTGTTTCATTGTTTCATTTTTGTTGTATGCATATATGTATATATAATATTTGCAAATAACGTCTGAGTATGCTTAAAACATATTGATTTTATTGTCCATATATTTACATCAATTAATACTATACATATTAGATACTATGATGACATGTAATTTCAAAACATTTCCCGACATAATTTCCCTTTTAGTGTTATTACTATATATCTTTCACCTATTGCCCCTTTGAGAAACAATTTGGAAACTTCATTGCGCTAAATGTTTTGTTATTGTCAAATTCCCTGTTTATCATCAACAAAAATGATCTGAAAAGTCATGATATTTAATTATAGTATAGGGTGGTTGGTATTGTAGCTAACAATTTAGGACGTAATTACAAAGACGGTAAAAATTTATAATAAATTTATTGGACCATAAAATAAACCGCTGTACATTCACATTTTATTAAGTAATACAATATAGAGTTTATAACCTTCATTGTATTTTAGAAACTGTATTCACAAAGTATTCTTTCTCCTAATGGATGTAAAGTTTGAGACGCGAGGGCAAGAGAAGACTCCATTGGGCACAACAATTTGTTCTATGGGATCGCGCATATTCCACGATGGAACAGTATTTTCAACTCATTCATCTGATGGCAAAGAGATCGCCTTCACGATTCTCCAAAAAGTAAAGCTGCTGGTTTCTCATTTTAAAAAATAATAAAAAAAGAACTGAAATTCTCATTTTCATTTCCTTCACAGCCGTAGTTGTACCAAACTCTGTTTGATTCCTCAGTTACTGAAGCGCCGATTTCTGAATAACATTTGGTTTAGGGGCTAAGGTGCACTAATATACGTTTGTGTTTCGTTGTCGCATATATAAGCAAAGATATCGAGATCCTATGGTTACTGACAAACTTTAGGAAGACTCAGTTCCTTCACTGCCCCCTTATCTCGATCGGCGCCCATGCTCAGTGTTAGAAATTAGAAGTAACGAAGGATAAAACTAGATAGAGAAATCAGCACAGTACTGTGGCAAGATCAGTATGACAGTCGATAATATTGCCTGCCTAAGAATATAATTATCAAATCGAATGCACGTCGCGATGCTAATCCTGTTAAAGCATGAGGAACTACATATGGAATATTATTTAAAAATTAGCTTTATAAAGTTCATATATATAACGTAACACACACAATAATAATACCACGATTTAACAGGAAACTATTCAAAGGGTTATATTTCGCTTGTAATTTCGAAAATTGGGAGAATAACTGAAAAGATGCTATATATCTTATTATTGCTTGTTTAACTTCCAGCCGTGATGCTCTGTAATGTTGAAAAATTAGTCCCGCGCGTATTCAGTGCAACGTACTGCTATCCCCCGACGACAACATTTATTCTTATTACGTTGTTTACACAGAGCTACAATTTATTAGGCAACTAAGCTGCTTATACATCGATAAATACTAACGGAATTTCCTCCATACTACTTTGTAAATGTTCAACAAAGAGCACAATTCAAACAAATGTTGAAAGGTTTGTAACCAAGTTGCACAGTAGTGGTTCTTAGTTTTCCTGCTTGGTGTTGCTAGCATCGTTAGTGGTTATTTTAAAACGTTTGAATTTCAATGAAGCAAGAGAAAAGAAACGCAGGAGAGAGGAAAAAAGCGAAAAAAGATACGAACAAAAGAAGATATGGAGATAAAACTAGAAGCTATTGAAGGAGCCCACGCAGAAAAATAGCACAAGAAAAAAGGGGGTAATGAAAAAGGAAATTTAACAAATTTTCAAATTTAAGAGGATTTTTTTTTCGTGTAAAGCAAAGAAGGGAAGAAACGTAAGAGTCAACTAGAACGAGAAAAAGTTAGGGTTCCATAACAATGAGTCCTCTTGTTGAATAATGAAGCAGATGGGATCGTGAAATCTCGTGAGAAACGAAGCATCCCGGGATAAAGCTTGCAAAGAGAACAAAGAGATGTATTCTTTGATCTATCCAAGATAGAAGAAATCTGCCTTCCGACTGTCTTTTGTTTTGACAGATCAATAATCAAGAAAGCATTTGTTTATTTTTTTAAACCACAACATATTTGCAGTCTTCAAGATCTTTACCATTCACCTGGTACTACTTAAAATTAAAATAAAAAATAAAAACTACGAGAATGAATAAACAATGAATAATTACGAAAAATTAGAAAGTAAGCCAGCCAGTCTTTAGGAAATGTCATAATGCTAGAATTACAAGTAAGTCTAGAAATCTATAAGTATAGCTATAGAAGCACATCATAAGGAGGGGTCCTAAAATTTTTTCACTCCACAAAAGGTTCTGGAAACAACTATTAGTTAATTTAATAATTTTTGTAATGGACTTCTTTCGAAAAATAGCCATACTGTTAACTGTTTACTTACACTATGTTTCCATTCGTCACCGGACACCCATACCACTATCAGCATCTTGTAGAGCCGTTTACAGCAATGTTAGCAATTCTTCGAGGAATATTTTCCACGAATTTGCTATACATGTCCACAGAAATATTCGTTCATTCATCCTGCAAAGCGGCAAACAGCTCAGTGGTGTTTTTCGGGCGGCATAGCCTGGCCCTGAAAGGGCGCTCCAACTTGTTCCAAAGGTGTTCAGTGGGGTTGAGATCTGAACTTTGGGTTGGCCAATCAAGTGTTCGCACACCCATGTACATGGAATCAATCTATTAAATAATAATTTGAGGCTAAATATTAAGCTTTTAAGGGCTAAATGATTGTAGGGAGTTAATCAATTAACACTTTAATCGAAACATGAGTTTCTGAGACCAAGTGGTAAATTTTAAAGCACAATGGTGGGACCACTGGTAGGGATGCGCACGAGACGAGTCGAGAAAGGATTTTCCTGACAAAATTCGAGTCGAGACATCACTTTTACAGCACATTTTCGAGACGAAACAGCCTCAAATCTTGTCTCGTGCGTATCTCTAACAACTGGTTGCTTGTAAAAGCTTATTTGTCTCTTTCATGAGCTAAATAAACTTAAACTTTTACGAGAAACTAGCAGTCCCATCAATGTGTTTTATAATTTACCACTGGCTCTCAGAGACTCATGTTTCCGTTAAAGTGTTAACGTGATTTTATACAGGATAGTGTCCTTATATTATTTTTGTCGAAGACAATTTCATTTATAAAATAGGGTAAGAACCCCGAAAATAAGACCCTAAAACTTGGGATGCTACATACTGATTAATTAAAGCATAAACAAATACAGTTGTTACTTTAATATATTCTGTGGAGTGTCTAATTTACTATACAAACTATTGGAATACATACGAACATAATAATAAAACATTATATTGAAAAATGTGACCAAAATTGCTACACTGTTATTTTTATGACGGGTATCTAATAAGAAATCCCAGCTTAAAAGAGTTCACCATTCAACACTGTGTATAATGCAAATCCTGTTATAACAAAAACATATAAAAGTTACATTTTCAATCTACCGTATTTTCTTCAGTTTTAGAACATACGCTCCGTAAAAATTTTTACACTTTTTGTACGCATTAAACTACAAGGACGTTTGGTAACATCTTTTAATTTGCAGATGTATACCAAATCAGTAGGAAATGTGTTCAAAATGACCGCACAATGCCAAAATGAAATTACTGGCTCTATGCACAATACTAAGTCACTCCTCGTTGGTAAAAATTTACTAGCACGATCTTGTCATATCATTTGCATCAAAAGAAAGGAAACAACTTTCACCATTGGATTCTAATTACGAATATGTATGTGCATTTAGTTAAGATTTATGAAAAACTAGAAACAATTTTTGAAAATGTATGAGTCCTACAAAATATGAACATTCTTCCAACAACTGAAGTTATGTTTCCTTTTTTTGTACAAAAACAAAGCCCCACATTGTATTTTGTTACATAAAACAGAAGGTAAAGATAAACAACGTTTTAATGTACAATGTAACTGTCACAATAGGGAACCAACAATGAACATCAATGCCAAATATTAAACAGAGACGACTTTGTGAATACAGAAACGTTGATACAAATGAGCTCCTAACATAAGACCCAATATTACTACACGGGTTACATTATGAGACCGGTCTCATATACTAAAACCGTTAAGGGTCTCATAATAAGACATTCGACTTATAAGCAAATGATTAATGCCATCTCAAATGTAATTGAAAAAAACACCGGTAACTCATTACATGTTACATTATGCATATACACTGGTATAAAAGCAAGTAAAGATACAGGGTGCGGCACGTAAAACCGGCCCATCGTAATATTCTGGTATATTGTGTTTTTGGGAACACTTAAATAATCTACCTTCCTACCAAGAGATGGCGTGTCGAGGTCGGGTCGACTTACGTGACCTGCAGCAGTCACGTGCAGCCCCAGCCAGTGAAACTTGTCGAAACCAGTTGAGAAAAAGGCCTCGTTGTGTTAAGCCGGGTGAGTGTCAGAACTGAAGGAGCCTGACCTGCAGAAGAGGGTGCATTTCTGTTCATGGCTGTTGAGCAATGTTGCCAGTGGTTTCTTGGATCTACTAATGCTTATCATGAGTGACGAGGCGTGGTTCCACCTGTCTGGGTACGTAAATTCCCAAAACAACCGGTATTGGTCGACAGAAAATCCACACGCAATCCACCAGGTACCCTTGCATAATGAGAAGATTGGTGTTTGGTGTGCCATTTCCGCCACACGCGTTATTGGGTCCATATTCTTTGAGACGACAGTGAACAGTGACGTGTATATGGGAATCCTGGAGGAGTATTATACACACTTGACCGAAGAGGAGCGTCAGTTATGTTACTTTCAGCAGGACGGAGCAACATGCCACACATCAGCTGCATCATTGTCCCTTGTACATGAGATGTTTACACCAGAGAGGACAATCAGCAAAGGCTTGTGGCCTCCTCGGTCACCAGACTTGTCCACGTGTGACTTTTACTTATGGGGACTGTTAAAGGAAAGAGTATACGAAACAAATCCACACACAATTGAAGAACTCAAGACCAGGATCCAGGATGTCACCAATAGCATTACAACACAAGAACTGACAAGGGTATATATGAATCTCCTCAATCGTGCTCACATGTGTGTTGAAGTAGGCGGAGGACACTTTCAGCACCTGCTGTGAAGGCTGCTGTGAAGGTGAGTAGTCATATTCAATACATTACATTTCATTTATGTGTTGTAGTTAATCATATTCAATACATTACATTTCATTTTATGTGTTCACTTTACTGGCCGGTTTTACGTGCCGCACCCTGTAGAATTAATATCAACTTACCTTCTCCATTTTCAGCGCCTGACGTGTGCAACGACTACCCACACAACGAGCTCACGTGACTTCCGGTGCTGTGGTGGGCAGTTTCCTTTTGTTTTAGCTCACTTTCACTAGATTGCAGCCCTTGCTTCACAAGATAAGTAGGAGTCTCAATTTAGGTGCCTATCCTCATATTTCGAGTTCTTACGCTATTAGTTGTTCCTCCAAGCCTTCAGCTTGTCTACAATTGTCTGCAATGTAGAGTAGTGATGAGCGCAAGAATCTTGGTCTTGCAGTTTTTGCAAGAGTCTTGCACAAATAGCGGTACTATTGATTTTTTATAGAATGTGAAAAGGAAGGGGAGAAATCATTACATCTTTCACTTGAATTTCTTGGCTTCAGTAAAAATGCTGCTGGAGTGAATGTGTTCCCAGTAGTTTATGTAATCCGTGTTAGTCGATCGACCCTTGTAGCATACAGCTACAGTATATCGTTTTCTATAATCGATTTTTCGCGTTTTCTGTAGTTTACTCGTTTTCAGGGCACACAGGTGTCATTCTAATCAATGCTTGTTGCATACAAAGAAATGTATCATTGGTGTTGGTGTTGGATGTATTCCTGCATTTTTCAATCCAATGAGGGTTACGCATCGAGAAATCAGACAATATTCTACAGTTGTGTGTTATCCGGAGTAAACTTAAAACTTTGACCTTTGAGCTGGTAAAGTTTGTAGGCTCATCCCGAGATAAATACGGCAAAAGAGGTATTTACAGTGGAGTCCCACTAATCCGAACTAATTGGGACCGAATCATATTCGGATTAGCCAGAAAAATCGCGGTTTGAAGCGGGTGAACAGTGCTATAGTGTTGTAATACATAGCGTATAGTATTTCAAAACATATAGTATTTTCTAACTACAGCATATGTACTACTCTACTGGAAAAATGTTAAGAATGTTGGAAAAACTTGATGCCTTTATTTTTCCACGTACAGTACGTAGTTAAAAATCTTTCCGTTGGGAGTATTATTATCTTTATATTTAAAGAAAGTTTACTTTGTTTTCTACGAAAACATGTACCCATTTTCATCCTTTTAATTATTAATTTCCTAAAATTGCATATTTTCGCCACAAAAATTCCTTCTGGAAATGTTTGCACTAACCGGATGTTCAGATTACCGGGACTCCACTGTATTTTTCACCCTTCAGTTGCTTTCTTGAGGCAATCTGCTGACGAAACGTTATAAACGTCCAGTAAGGAACTGAATGCGAAATTGAAAAGCAACAAGAGTAAATGTGCAAACTCCGTCTATCTTTGGTCTTCCTTTGGTTACTTACTGGAGCACAGAAAATGACAATAAATTCGAACGGTGTTTAGAAGACGACCGAGAGCAAAATTCTATGCACTGTTACAAGGTATAAGAACTTCAGTGCTTGATTTACTTTGTTCATAATTTGATTCATTTAGACAGCCCATGATTGGTTTTTCGGAAATCATAAAAAGAATGGTTGTGTCCATAAGAAGCGGATAAGCGAAAAGTAAATTAAAACATTTTATGGCCGCGGTGGCTCAGTGGGAGATTTCACCTCTGTTGCATGGGGTCGGTGGTTCGATCCCAGCTTGCGCCATGTGAACTTTTTTGGTAGACAAACACCGTGTACGTGTGGTTGCTCGGGGTTTTTCCGTTTCCTCCTACTTTCTTCATTCTATCATTCTATTTATTTCTCATCACCATCTCCTTTAGCCTTGGTTAATAACCGTGGGACGTTAATCTAGATATTTCATTTCATTTCAAAACATATTAGTGCTGTTCTTCTAAAACTGAAGAGAAATGTACTGTTGAATATCGGTAATTCCGTACTCCATAGGTGCCGACTACATGGGTATGGCCTTGGCTTCGAGGCTCAAGCTTCCGTTGGAAATTTTTGATGTGTGCTCATAAAATTAATATAGAAATAACATTTTCATGACATTGAAGAAAAATGAGTACATGTGGCCGTAAGTTTGATTTCATGAGCGAATGCTTCTACGTTGAATAATTGTTTATCAATATAACTTTTAGTCTCCTTAGGTATACGGCATATCGAGGATTGAGCGATATAACATTATACAACAATAAATAATCCATATTCAGAAGTGAGAGTGATTTTTGAGAGTTATTTAAAATAACTTGGAGTTTGATGCCGTTATTTTGTATTTCTAACGTAGGTCAAAAATATCTATATAATTTAAGTTTACACAAAAGATACGGACAGTTTAGTTTTCAGTTTTCACTCAAATTATTCTGAAATATTAATACGTTTGATTATAATTATTATTATTTTAATTTTTCTCTATCTTTTTGGCCAATATTGCTAAACATCATCATCATCATCATCATAGCTATTCTGCCACTATTGACAGGTCACTTGCTGCAAATGAAAAGTTTCGATGTACGTTGGTCCCGTAGCTTGTCTCTTCGTCTTGATGTAGTAATTTTCTGTTTTAATATTTTTCTTTAACTATAGTCTCCTTTTTCCCTCCCTCTCTTTCCTTCCACTATACCCTCTGGCACGTCCTTCATAATACGGTTCCAATGTTCCAACCTGAGCCAATGTTCCAACCTGTTCCTCTTTCTCATCTTAATTACATTTAAAATTCTTCTTTTCTCCCCTACTGCTACTATTTCTAACACATCATTCGTTTTCAGTTAAACCCAGCTAATTCTCTCCTTTTTTCCTCCATGCCCACGTTTTGAAAGCCTTCATTTCTTTCATCGCTTTTGAGTAATTCCATGTTTCTGCCCCATAGAGTACATATTAGAATCAGTAAAACAAAATCTCAATATTTAATTGGATGTTTGTTCAATACAAAGATGAGCTAATCGCGATTGAAAAGAAAAAATCTGACGTCTTCAGAGTGTAAAAATAATTTTGCAATTCATTATATTTCAGTAATCTGTGCCGTCTTGATTTTCTTTCATGCGTCTTAGGAGCAGGGTACCCAGTTTGGGAACTAGTGGAGTATTGAATCGGTTAAAAATTATAAAAAAGATTACGAAACGTTGCGAATTAGCTTTTAAAGTAGTGAAGCGTGGGCACCTATTGGAAAAAAATAAAAAATAAATGTCATGACCTATGTTGTACACTATCGTCATACTTATACGAAGGTAAACTATATTATATTTAGAAACATACATTGTATTTCTGTTACTATTGGCGCATTGTAGAATTTATTATCCCTTATATCCAGAGTAAAAATTACCTACGAAAAGCATAAGATTTCTTAAAAGCAAGACTTGCAAGACTTGTAAGCAACACCAAGACCAAGACCAAGACCAAGGGTTCCAGTGCAAGACCAAGGCCAAGACTGGATGTGGAAGACCAAGACAAGACTAAGGCCACCCGGGTCTTGGTCTTGGTCTTGCATTTTCTCATCACTAATCTCATCATATATTTTGGTATCAGGTATAAGGCATCGTAGACAGCGACAACTATTAGTCTGCTAACTATTGTGAGCTATTGGAAATTAGCATGACTGTGAGACTGAGGAGTCTGAAGGATTATAATAATCAAGTTTAACGAGGATTAAAAATATTACAATATTTTTCCTAGATGTTTATGCAATCTGTGACTCTTAAATGTTTTGAAGTTCGCATCATAGCGTTACGTTACACACACTGATGTGTTTTCGCTTGATGATATATTTGCAGATAATACATTCCAGAAATTAGTTATATCATGGGCATCTTGTGCAGTTAAATATTGGTCTAGGAATTAATTCGTGCGGTTTTACAAAAGATGGCGTAACTAGCTTATTGTCCCATAGTTTCGTTGATCCAAACATGCGTTGAAAACTACTCTCATTGAGCATCTTGTTTAGTATATGTCAGTTGCTTGAAGCGGAAACAACAACATTTTTTCTTCAACTGAAAATGGCGCATTTTGTGCCTGATAAAGTGTTTTTGCGGGGAGTTATTCTTCATTGCTTTAACATGGAGAAAAGTGCTACCGCAAGTCATCATATTTTAGTGGAAGTTTTTGGTGACCATGCTCTAGCTGAGCGAACGTGTCAGAAGTGGTTTGCACGGTTTAAAGGTGGTGATTTCAGCTTGGAAGACCAAAAGCAATTTGGACAGCCAAAAGAATTTGAAGATGAAGAATTGAGAGCATTGCTTGATCAGGATTCGTGTCAAACGCAGGACGAACTTGCAGAAGCATTTGGAGTTGAGCAAACAACAGTTTCCAAACGTCTCAAAGCCATAGGAATGATTCAAAAGATGTCTTATTGGGTTTCACATGAATTGAAAAGAAAGACGTTGAAAGAAGAAAAACCGTTTGCGAATTGCTGCTTCAAAGACAGAAAAGGAAGGGATTTTTGCATCGAATTGTAACTGGTGATGAGAAGTGGATTCATTACGAGAATCCTAAACGAAAAAAGGCCTGGGTTAAGCAAGGTGAACCAGGTCCTTCACAACCGAAACGAGATATTCATTGTGCAAAGGTTATGCTGTATATATGGTGGGATTTGAAACGTGTGGTGTACTATGAACTTCTGAAACTTGGTGAAACTATTAATGGACACCGCTATCGACAACAATTAATGCGTTTGAAGCAAGCTCTGGCCTGAAAACGACCAGAATGGAATAACAGGCATAATAAACTTATTTATCAAGATGATAACGCTCGACCATATGTCGCAAAACCGGTCAAAACCTATTTGGAAAATGTCGGATGGAAAGTGTTACTCCACCCGCCATATTCACCAGACACTGCTCCGTCTGACTACTACTTGATCGATTGCATGAATAACGATTTGATTGGACAACGGTTCACTTCTTCAGAAAATATCGAAAAATGGATCTTTGATTAGATTGCGTCAAAAGATGAGGAATTCTTTCGACACGGAATCCGTAAATTGCCTGAAAGATGGGAGAAAGTAGTGGCTAGCGATGGACAATATTTTTGTTAACGTATTCATTTACTTTGTTTTTGAAATAAAGCTTCATTTTTTATTAAAAACCGCACGAATTAATTCCTAGACCAAAATAATATAAGTTAAGTAGGAAGTAACTCCATTTCAAAGAACTTTATCTCCTTTCATCTGGATTTATTTTGCGTATGAATAGAACTATGTTACTTCTAGACATAACTCTGAATAATCGAAGTGCTGAGTTGTCTTGCACTGAACTTCAGATATTGCTGTTAACAAATACTGCAAATTTTACTTTTGAGCTCTAGCAACAGTAAACTCTGTCGCAACTATCAAATGGCGCGAAAGCTTAATCTTAAATTCAAGCAAACATAACTGTCTTAATTTTTAAAAAAAACTTGTGACTTACTCTTTACTGTTAATTTCCAGCAAATTGCCATTAGAATTGTTCGTATTGCTAAATGGAAACAACTATTTTAACGGATAAAAGTAGATTTAATAGCAAGTGACTTCTCGCCTACTTCTTATCTAATCTACTACTTGCTTAGAAAGTACTATAGTATTGTGATATTGAATGTATTCTCTTTTTTTCAGCAGCGGGATTGTATAAAACTGGAAGCCAAACCACACAAGATTCCATGTGGAATTAGATATGCGATTGCTGCATTAATAGAAGAATGTTTGCCCACCATGAGAGAGTTTAGCATGAGATATGCATCACCGTGAATTAAACCTAGAGCTCCCCTATCAATTAAACAGAACATGAATCAATGAGAAGAAAGTGTAATTGACAGGAGAATTTGATTTAATTTCTACTAAGGAGAGACAGTGTAGCAAGTGATTTCATTAAGTTTCATCGTTTCATTTATCTAAATAATTTACACTGTTTAACACTTTACTAACTCTTTCCGTTACGTATTTAAGGTGTTTAGAAGTTAATTCCATATATTTTTGTTGGAACCTTAATAACTGTTAAAATGTGAAGCTCAGTAGCTGTACTAAATTCAACTATCCTTAAAAAAGTTTGTACATAAAACCTTTAGAACTCGTTTAGAATAGATTCATACTATCTGGATATGCACAGCCTTGTCATTATATGCTGTTCCGTGAAAAATTAAATAAAATTTTGAATTTTCACGTCCCACGTTTATGATCTTTAGAAAAGCAGACTGACCATTAATGGAAGTGAGTGATCATGAAAGGGTTAGTGGAATCAGAATGTGGGAGAAAAAGGGGAATCCCGAAAAAAAAAACACGCAGACACGCTGTTGTCATCACAAATTTACATGGCCTGGAATCGAACAAAGTAAACTTCGCACGGCAGGTGAGAGATTTACTACTGAGTCACCGCGTTCTTCCCCTCGAACGTTGTTTCCTGTACATTTATCAGTCAAATACATAGAACTGAATTTTGCATATCGTATCGGTGAATACATTATCTATAGTAAATACACAAATCACTCAATTATTTTATGCAATATGAACTAACATCGAAAAATACTTATTACTGTGCAGTGGACAATTATTACTAATGAAATGAAATAATATCTTTCAGTTTTACGTCCCACGATTATGCCGGTGAGGCTAAAGGGGGCGATAATGATGAGAAATGAATGCAATGATAGAATGAATATAGTGGGAGGAAATGAGAGAACCCCGAGAAAACCCACACACGTGGTGTTTGCCCACCATAAGTCCACTTTCTGCGAGCTGGGATCGAATCAGGGTCCCCCAAGCACCAGAGGTGAACGTTCTACCACTGAGTCACCTCGGCTCGCACAATTCTTACTATTGACTTAAGAGTACCAGTATATTTATTCAAATATCAAGGTGAGTGGTCCATGCTGTTTTCGTATGAGAATAATATAGAGCTCCTTCGTGGCTAAGCGGTTAGCGTACGCGCCTTTGGCGTGGGAGACTCGGGTTCGATTCCCGGCGGGAGCTCGTGTGGTTCGGATTCCACGTTAATCAGTAGGTCCACGTCTCATATAGCCTCGCTGCTGAACGGGACGCTAAACTAAAATCAACTCAACTCAAACTCAACTCGTTTGAGAATACACTGCTGGTCTATACATACATATATATATATATATATATATATATATATATATATATATATATATATATATATATATATATATATACAGAGGTTGTTCAAAATACGTTTGGCCGATTTCGTTCCTTCCCCCTCCCGGGCAGAATGGACTCACCCGACCTGGCTCGTG
This sequence comes from Thermobia domestica, assembly GCF_964235325.1. NCBI lineage: Eukaryota > Metazoa > Arthropoda > Insecta > Zygentoma > Lepismatidae > Thermobia > Thermobia domestica. The sequence goes on from NC_137463.1 coordinate 205,959,957, forward strand.
GCGTCCTGCAGTGTTGTGCAGTGGCTTCCTGGGAACGGAGTTGTTTTTCCGCGCGGACGACAATAACGCACAAAACAGGACCATTGTTGTGAGTGTTGTATTAAATTTGTTTCCAAGTGTGTGGGTTTCCGCTCTGTGACAAAATGCCGCCCAAACTAAGCCGGTTTGGAGAAGGCTATGTTGAGGCTCTTTATGGCGCCCACTTTCGTGCTTCTGTCATTATAAAACAGTGCAAGGAGAATGGTTGCAACATCAGTTTGAGTGGAATAAAAAATGTTATTAAAAAGTACAAGGGCAATGAAGCTCCACCATTTAGATCACCAACGAAGTTGCCTGGAAGCGGGAATGCACCAAGGCCACCTCCATCATGCAGAGGATACTTCGCAAAATGGCAATGCAAGAAAATCCGCCAACACAAAGGTGTATGGCTAATCGTCTTAACGTGTCTTTGTGGACTGTGAGCCGGACGTTACACCAACTCAAACTGGAAAAAGTCATGAAAGCTCGCGGCCATCTTCTCACGGATGCCCACCAAAAGGAACGAAAGTGTAACGCCCGGAAGCTGTACGAACGGCATCTGACAAAACAAAGATGGATGTACGTCGTAACGCTCGATAAAGCATGGATTTACCTTTCCGACTGCGGCAAACTGAGAGCCATCATGTACCGAGAGAAAGGCGCCAAGAACTTCAGAAGGTGGGTCCGTATCTGCTAAGAATGTTCCCAAAAGGTTTCATGGTCGTTACTGGCTATTGTTACCGAGGTAAACAGAATATTCATAGGGTGACAAAGAACTGCAAAATAAATTCGCAGTATTTTGTAGATCGCAGTATTCAGGAGCAGATCATGCGGCCGATCTACGAACATGAGATTCCAACAATGTACGGAAATGACGCCAATCTGGTGCGCATTCACATGGACAAGGTCTCATTACATACCTCACAATCGTCCCTCGCATTCTACAGGGAGATGGAGGAGGCAAGTGGTATACAGGTGATACCTTTCAATGACGTACCTGTTAAATCTCCAGACGCAAGTCCTATGGACTATTGTGGATTTGGATTGCTGAAGCGGGCTTTGGGAAAACGGCGTGTGACAACTGTGGAAGGACTTTGGAAAGCTGTGCAAAGGGAATGGGACAAGATTTCCCTCCCAGTTCTTCAGAGAAGCCTATTACAGTGGAAATTACGCTGTCGGGCTATTGTTAGGAACCAAGGAAACACATCAAGCACTTACGGACCTGTCGCCATGGATTCTTCTAAATTTTAGGTAAGTCGAAATTGGCCAAATGTAGACTGAACAACCTCTCTCTCTCTCTCTCGCTATATATATATATAGGCCAGCAGTGTATTCTCAAACGAAAACAGCATGGACCACTCACCTTGATATTTGAATAAATATAGGTTTACTGGTACTCTCAGGTCAATAGTAAGAATTGTGCGAGCCAAGTGTGTTTCAAAACAATACCAACAACGTTTCGTAGATGCTTCCTGACACCAAGATAAGACAAAAAGTATAGACCAACCTTGGTGCACAAATGCTTCCTTTCGGAGTTATAGGCTGCCGAAAACGTGAAAAAAATAACTTTAAAGATCCATAGCTCCAAAACTATGGAACCTACCGTAATCGGGTCAAGACTTTACTATGGAACTAATATGTGCTCTATCCAAAATGCACGCCTCAGAATTCTGCAGTACTTCCGCAACAATTTTTATAGAGGTAGTTAGTGAGTAGTTCAGATTATATGCCCGTAACCAAACTGCCTGTACAAAAATTGTTACGTGGGTAATTTAAGATTCTGAAACATTTATTTTTGAATAGAGCACATATTAGTTTCTAAGTGAAGTCTTGACCCGACCACTAGGGTTTTGCAAAAAATTTTTTTGCGAATATTTATTGTGCCCCCCTACCATATTGTTACAATTACTGAGACAAAATTGTGTGCTAATTTTCAGGTCTGTAGGCCACGTTTTGACTCCCGCCCACCTCAAAGATAGTTTTCAGTTGAAAGCGCACATACATAACACGAAGTGACTTTTTTTAATGTTTTATCTTTTTTCTTTACAGATTATAACCAAGGCAGAAATGAGTAAAAGTATGGAAAAAGAACCACCTCAGGACGCGGTTCCTCCAATTTCATCGACACCAGACCGGCCAGTGCTTCGAAAGGATGACAAACAAATGTCTGAAGCATGGCTCTTAGGTAATTTATTGCAAAATTTGACTCCGAGGAAAGGATCTCAATTGCCCATCACTGGGGATGTGCTTCGCTACTTTCTTTTTCTCAATCGTGAACCCATGCAGAAAGATAAAAGAGGTGATGTTATAAAACACGTTATTCTGAAAGCTGAGCAATTTTGGGAACTTTCTGGCATTCCTGTCACTGCTATCAAATCGGGACATTCCAAAGCAAAACTCAATAAATTAATTGTGCAATACGAGAATCTGCGGAAACATGAAACAAGAAAGAACTTCCCAGCTGAGTGTGGAAGCTTTCTCAAACCTCTTCGTCTACTCTTTGACATAGCGCACGACAATGCTATTTCTATTATCGAACATGACAAATGTAGAACTAGGAAAATGGTTCTGGAAGATGTGCACTTCTTAGAAGATCAACGAACATGTCGGAGACGAGGTGGTCTTGATAAGACACATTTTGTGAAAGTTATGAGGAAATTATCTCATCATGAAAAGGTAATTGAGCGTGCTGCGAGAAAGAAGCGTCGCCAAGAAGAAGCTTCAACAAAGATAAGCACAAATACTACCCTGGAACTTGATGACATTGATAGCCTTGATTTAAGTGATGAGGATAGCTTGCAAGTTGAACCTGAACCAACTGACGATCTTCTGTTTGTATTTCCATCAGCAAGCAAGGGCGCAGCTGGTACAGTACTGTTCGTAGAAGAAGTACATTGATTGATTTGAAATTATCCAGAAATCCATTTACAAGCCATATCATATCAACTACGGGGGACAGGCTTAATCTGTCAAGTGGTCAACGAACAGCATTTGTGGGAGCAATTCTTACAGAAGAAGGAGTTCCATTGGAAAAATCTACTCTTTTAATTAAAAGCACATGGACAGCAGATAAAGAAGTTAGAAAATCATTCGCGTAAACAATTAATACTACGTTCATAGCACCGAAGCACTCAACACTACATTGGGATGGTAAATTGCTTCCAGACATCAAAAAAAGAAAACAAAGAAAGATTAGCGATTCTGGTATCTGGCATCCCAGGCTGTGAAGAAGGCAAAATTCTTAGTATCCCAGTAATTACAAACACAACAGGTGAAGAACAAGCAAGAGCTACGTTTTCCCTTGCAAATGAGTGGAATGTTTCAGATAATGTAAGATCCCTTGTTTTTGACACTACAGCTTCGAACTCAAGATGGAAAATTGGAGCTTGTGTTCGGTTGGAAAACCTCTTTGACAAGAAATTGTTTATGTTAGCTTGTCGGCATCATATAGTTGAAACAATCCTAAGTTCTGTTCACAAAGAATTGTTTGATGCAACATCAAGTCCTGAAAACTCCGAGTTTATTCAATTCAGAGACTCTATTTGGTCAACTATTAACACAGAAGCTGGTATTAGGACCCTGGAAATCAAAGACAAGAGCCTGAAACTCACTATGAAAAATTCTAAACAAGCACTAAAAAGAATACTTTTTACTTCAAATGAAAATAACTTGCTACCTCGTGATGACTATCGGGAGTGTGCTGAATTGATGTTGATACTTCTGGGTGAGATACCTGGAAGAGGAATACACTGGCTGAGAGGAGCAGCGCATCATGCTCGATGGATGTCATCCATTTTGTATCCTGCAAAGATGTTTGCTTTCAGTGCTCAAGCAGGATATAACAAGGACATGATTAGTAAATTGGAAGCACTATGTAAATTTAATGCCCTATTCTACGTTGTAAACTGGCTCTCTTCATCCATTAGGGCCAATGCAGCGTATAATGATCTCAAGCTATGGCAAGACTTGAACAAGTATTGCAAGTATGATCCACAAGTTGCAAATGCAGCCATAAAAGCCATGGAAAGGCACTTCTGGTATTTAACCGAAGAGTGTGCTGTGTTCACTCTATTTTCGAACAGACTTTCCTCTTCAGAACGATAATAGATTGCTCGAACATTGCTCCGAATTCTTCGGCCAAAAAAGTTTGAAAGGGGCCATCCAATTTTTCCTATTCTTAGCCAAAGTACAAAACTATCACCCCTTATTGGGCCTAAATCCTGGTTTTTGTTCCACAGCATGGGAATTGACGCTGACTGGCTAGGAAAACCTGTTAGTGAGTGGCACAATGATCCCGATTACCAAGAAACTGAGATATATGTGCAGCATGTCAAAGTGGTGAATGATATGTCGGAACGGGCTGTGAAACTAATCCAAGACTTCTCAACACGTGTTACCAATGATGAAACACAAAAACAGTTTTTATTGCACCTGGTCGAATATCACCGCAAACAAATACCTAACTTTCGAAAAGAGACATTAAAGAAATTGACATTCTCCTCCACAAAATCTTAAACCAAGTCATTTGATGTGATTCTATATATTATGTAGTACTCTATTACTAAACTTGTTTCTGTATGCAGCTGACCTTCTCTGTATAAAAGCAAGTCTTATACAAGTAAAATGCTGTATTTTTAATTTATGTAGAAAGATATTTTATTTGAATTCAAAATACATTACAAAATGTGTTATTATTAGTATATAAATTGTGCAGTTTCTCCTCTGCATAACAAATAGTCTTTTACATTACTGTACTTCTAATTAATGTAGAAACATTTGAACTCGAGATACAATGTTACCAAACTTGTTATTCTTAGTATACGCTATGTAATTTTTCTTCTTTGTATAGCAAACAGTCTTATACATTACTGTATTTCTAATTAATGTAGAAACATAATATTTTCTTTTAATTCAAGATACATCTACTATATATTACCAAAATTGTTACTATATATGTAGTTTGTCTTCTCTGTCTAACAAACATTTCCATATTGCTGGGTTTCAAATTAATGTAGAAACTTAGATATTTTATTTGAATTCATGGTACAATAATCTTTAATGTTATCAACTAAAATTATATAACTATGAGTACTTTTTAAAATATTTTCATTATTGAAAATGTTTTTACATAATTTTTTTTAGCCAAATATAAGCAATTATATTTAAATATTTAAGTCCATATGCTAGTATTTTGTAGATAAGACTACCTGTTACAATCATATTGTATAAATGCAAAAATATTGCATAGTTTTTTACGTTATCGTGTTACAAGTGAGAGGAATTACGCCCGAAAATACGTTTTTTTTTTTTTTTTTTTTTTTTAGAAATATGTTTTAAAATTTTCTGATGCTATTAAAAACCAATACATCTCACTAAAAGTGTCACTGCAAAAACAAAATTAAGAAAATTTTTAGCAAAAATCCTCCTATGTAAAAATCTTTTCACTTGAAAATGTAATCTAAAGTAAAAAAATGAGAATCTATAATTTCAAGATATTTAATGTTCATAAGGATATATGTATAAGTTAAGTAAATATTTAATCGTTGTTGGGCGGGGGTCAAAACATCACCAAATGACCTAAAATTTGGTGTGCATCCAGATTTTGCCAGTTGAAACAACATAGGAGGGGGGCACCATACAACTTTTAAACTTTCAATTTTCCCATACTTACATGCAATGCCCTACCGACCACGATAGGTCCCATAGTTTTGGAGTTATGAACCTTTAAAGTTCATTTTTTCATGTTTTCGCAGCCTGAAGCTCCGAAAGGAAGCATTTGTGCCCATAAGTTGGTCTATACTTTTTGTCTTATTTTGGGTCGGTGTTGTTTTAAAACACCCTGTATACTTCATAGTTTATCATACATTCTACCCTGCATCCAGAAAATGGAAGACGCCAAGGGAAAAATTGAATCACGTCCCGCTTTCAAACTCACTGCACCCATCCTACTTTTCTTGTCCTATTTTCCTCTCCTTTTGCGAAGGAAATACAAGAACACTTTTCCAAGAGAGAGAGAGAGAGAGAGAGAGAGAGAGAGAGAGAGAGACTCAAGAGAACGTAAAGTAAGTTAGTTCCGCTTAAGTTTTTGTTCTTTACACATACACAGACAACACTACAGGCTACAAATAGGACTTCAAAAAAATTAACAAGCTTAGTCTCTCTTATTCGTCTTTTTGTTCCTTTGTTTGCGGAAAAATATGAAGAATTCTTTCTTTAGCTCCTGGAAAACATGCCATTCCGTAAGCACGCAGTATTTTCTTGTTGTCTATCTTATAGGATAATCGTTCAACGTTCATCAAGACTTGAACAAGGAAACCAATTTGCGGCTAACAAGATTGGACCCTTCTCCTTTAAAACGAGTCTTAATTTTTTGTCGTTTTTTTTTTACATTCTATAAACTTTAGAAATTAAAATGAGGTCATTTTTGCTTTCGTTGATAGAGAGAACATGAACAAAAATAGTAGCTTTCTAAAGAATTGGGAAAAGGGAAACAATACGGAAGTAGAAAACTCAAAATAGAAAATAGAAATAAAAATAGAGCTATTTGAATAGTTTTGCAAATTCAGAAATATTTAAGATGAGAAAAATAACTGCAATGAGGAAGAACCGTACGGAGAAAAGAATTCGAGCAGAGGATTCAGGATGAAAGCCACACTCGAAAGACGCTCTCTCTTTTTTTTTTTAACGATCATTAAGTTTTTTTTTATAACGAAGTTGAAATGCTTATAACGACTAAACAAATGATAATAGTTAATAGTGCAGTTGTTAGAATGGTGTTAATTGCCTGTTCCATCAACATATTATTCTTTTTGATTGGAAGTCAAATATATTTCATATATTGATTGTAGTTCTGTATCTATAGAATACCGGACAGTCGAACGACAGTGAAGATATTGAGGAAGAAAATGTTATTTAAATACACTTGTATAAGTTACTAGTTGAACATTTTGTAATATTTATGGTGAAAATAAACTTATATATTTTAAAACGAAATATCACTTTGCTACCGCCAAAACTAGTTGAGTGCTGAAAATACTAATTTTTTGTGATATGTTTATAATTTATCAAATTGTGAAAATAAATAAGTTGTTAATAATGTAATAACTTCAAAGTCAGTGGTAGAAGTGAGACGGTATGCGGTGGTATGCCATACCACCTCTGTTTTTACAGTAATGAAGACATACCGTCTCTGGTTTGTCAGTGATCAAGACAATATTTACATAGCCGGTATGTTGAGTCAAAATCATAATAAAACCAATCATATACATTTTTTCCAAATATGAGAAAGGATTTGCACCCTCAGAAATGAGACATAATTTCTCGCTTTTAAGTTACTGTTTCTCAAAATGATTTGAGAAAGTCGAAATCTCGCTTTTAAGAACGTATTACTCGGTGCACAGATACGAAACGGGTGTTTTCAAATACGAGGATTTTTTCCTCGAATTTAAAAAAAACATTTTTAACAGTGTAGATTGTTCAGAAAGTAATTGCTCTTATAATTATTTTATGTTATTTTATATTTATTTATTTTTGAGCTCGGCCGGATAGTCGTGAGTCTACTATATTTATTGACATATTTATCATTGTAAGTTCTACATCAAGCTACAGTATTGACTACATTATTATTTTTTTATGTCAAGGCCAAGGCTTTTCAAACTAGAGATACTTTGATTCTGACCACAATATACTGTATTCGGGGTCGTCTTAACTCATCGGTCAAATAGACACTTGCCCGGGGGCCCCACGAGCATTAAGGGTCCAATGCTAATCTGTGTATGTCAAATGACTTACCATAAATAAATACTACAACACAGTAGTTTCACTACATTAAACTATTAAATAATATTTGCTGCAATGTTTTTATGTTACAAATGGATACAAACGTGATTTGTGTCTGATTTATTAAGCCTTGGTTAGTGTTGGAGTCGCCTCTCCCATAGTGCACCACATGCTTGTAGGCTCATCGATATTTTTCTGTAAGTGGTTGTCGTAGAGACCCAGCACACTGGTTTGTCCAGGTGTTCTTAATACTGTTAAGGCGACACTGACTGTGTTTGTAATATACGTACAGTCACGAAAGAAAGTACAGTGAAATCTGTCTACGTTGGCCACCATCGGTTCCACCAAAAAGTGGGCAAATTACACAGGTGGCCAACTTACAGAAAATAGGTGATTTGTGTATTTTTAGAATAGGATTTCTAGTATTACTTGATTGTAAAATTTTAATAAACAGTGGCACGACAGCTACTTATAAATAATGTATATAGAGTAATCATAAAAATACACAGTACTAGAAAATATTACTATAGTATGTTTAATATATGTGCCTGAAAACTAGTCTGGTACATTGGATTATTCGGATTGAAAACACAATAGCACAAACAACCATGAAATAGAAGCGTATGTATGCAGTTTATTGAAATTGATATTATAGCACACTGAGTTATTCAAATGAAAACAAAAAAGCTAAGTTATAAATTGAGAAATGTATATGCAATTTATATGACTTCTTTTCAGTTGTTACTGAATGGTGGTTTATTCTAGACGTATTTGTTTTATTCTTTTTGGCAGATATGCAAATTCTAATATTGTAGTTAACTACCTCTTGTTATGAGCTAGAAGTGTTTCCCTCGGAGCAAAAGATGTTTTGAGAGAATCTTGAGGGAATTCATATCTCAAAAACTCCGCTATCTTTTGACAAGCCGACAGGTGCCAATAGTTGACAATTGAGATGGTTAGTTTTAACCTTGAGAATTTTCCGGAATTACTAAAGCTCCCCACCGATGAGAGGAACTGATATAGCTAATGGTTTTACCAAAACAGACAGGCTAAACAAATACGTACAACCATTTCCTGAATTCCTGTACGTGCTTTTTCTTATTCACGTCTTCCTTCACCACCCCTTTATCAGGGTAGTGTTCTGGCCATTGACCTCCAAGAGCAAATCGCGAGAATCCTTGCTTCTTTTCTCCAGTCACAAATACAGAACATCTGTCTCTCATATGGGAATTCGAAAGAGTTAAGAAAAATAACAAAAATGTATTTTGCGTGGCCAAGATACGCAGGTAAATTTATCATTATCATCATAGGATAAACATTGCTTCAGTGTGGCCAACTTCCAAGATAGACAGGTGGCCAACTTATAGAGTAGTAAGTAACGAATGTCTTATGGGGAAATGTAGGTTCAAGACGAACTAGGCCAAGATAAGTAGGTGGCCAAGTTGGCAGGTTTCACTGTATTCTTCAGTTGACAAATTTCTTTTCTTAATAACTCAATAAATTAACCTATTACAGTACCGATTTTGGCAAGTTATCAAATTATCGTTACTATCTTATGAATAACAACAAAAAGATTCAAATTAATTCATTTGTTCCCGAGTTGTTGGGAAAAGAAAATGTGTCAACTGTCAACTGTCAAATACTTCCTTTTCCGTGTGTACAACCACAGGAAACTGTATTAGTTTGCTGTGGAGGAAAATCTACTGCGTTATGTGGAGGAATTCGAGAAATTGTTCTTGATTTGTTGATCTATTAAGTAGCTACGATTTTCATCTTTTGATTCGTATAAGCATTGAATTTTTAGTTCTTAAGAAGTGCACTATTAAATGGGCAGCAGGAGTATCATTGATGGCTATACACATTCAAATATTACTGAAAAATGATCTTGGTGCTTGGCATGTTGCTAAGAAACTTCTACAATAGTTAACTATTGGAAGCTGATTATTTTTTCTTTTTTTAAAAAAATCAATTATACAGTGCAATGAATTTTGTAAAGTTAATTAAGGGAACACAATTTGATGGCAGGAGAAAACATCGTTATACATTACCAACTAGGTTTTAAGAATATAGATAACATGTAAAAGGAATAATGTGGTATTATTGTCTAACTACTTTTCTTAATTAATTTATAAAACTTTAAATTTTAATTAATTTTATGCTCTTGTTTCTGGAAAGAAGTTGGAATTAACATTATCAATACCCGGAAAAACTCAAAAATACTATGAAAACCTTTTAAATTATTTTAAAACCTGAAGTTTACTTTTAATACAAAGCAAGTTTTAAGATGGATTGTAAATCTAAGTTCACATGTACATTTGTATTATAAAGGGTACAGATAACACTATTGGTGGCTACAAGCCAGAGGCGTATATAAATCCCTTCTTTCTGCAAGAACAGAAAGAATTCCTGTTTATCATATGAAGATACATTTCTAAATCTCTTATATCTTGAAGTGATATGAACTTGGATATTTGAGCTACCCCTTCCCCTTGAGCAATGTTTCATTATCTTTTTGAATAGCAGTATTTATGTCTTCTCCTTTGTTCAAGGCAATCAATGTGCAGAATGGTTTACGTTAAAATACAGTTTATTTTTTAAACTCTTTAGTCAGAAAAGACAAGGAAAGACCTGAAGCAAATGGAGAAAATTTCCCACCGAATACCCCATGAAATTTCACTGCCTACATTGAGAAAAATCCGTTATCTGGACAGTTGAATATTGTACAAATATACGGAATCCGTATGTTTACTAGGAAATCTGTGCGGAGAATACCTTATCCATATTCAACATACGCACTGCCCTTTTCTTGCTTCAATGCTATATCACGACGCTGCAGGATGTGTGTCATCTAGCAACCTTCCGTATATTACATGAGTATACGTATTCTACATACTTCAGCTGTATGTTACATACTTCGGGTACAGTACATGTTATATATATATATATATATATATATATATATATATATATATATATATATATATATATATATATATATATATATATGTCCATCTGTATGTGAGATCCTTACCTCCTTTCTCACAGCTCTTTTTTTTTATATACGAGAAGTAGCCTACGTATAGATGGAACACTTATATGGAAAGTATAAGAAAACACACGTTCTCAGTTATACGTTTTGCTGCAAAATGTTATATATAGTCTTACCTTAAGTTCAGAAACCACAAGATTTACGCATTAACATACGTTTTTACGTAAGCCACATACGTTTTTTTTTTCTCTGTGTAGGAACAAGAAATTTCAAATGCGTCACAAACATGTCTATTTACGGTACTAATTAAGACATATTTTGCAACGTAGAAGAAAGGAAGAGACATTTAACTTCTATACATTTTATGATTATTTCTTCCATTTTCAATAAAGGCTGATAACACCGCAATCCGTACTTGATTACGGCGCTGCATATTTTATAGGATACTTTCGTATTCATTGTGATTCAGATAAAATGAAGCCATTTTACATTTAACGGGATTACCGCTTCTTTTCCTACTTTCCGTTTCAATAACACTTGATTTTTTTTTTCTTTAGATCTTTCATGGAGTTAGCTATAAAATTACAATATAATTCCTCTTAAGCGACAAGCTATAAAAAGAAAATAGCGCTTAAAAAGGGGTAGATTAGTAGCGGAGGGAAATGAAGATGAAAATGCGAATTGTTCTCGTGTAACTTAATGTAGAGTAGTTAAGTTAGATTGACGCTCATTCTTTTGGATACGTTCGTTTCCCATAAATGAATGGGTGACAAGAATGCTATAACTATTGGTGAAAAGCCACTTTGCTTTACATTTAAAAAGGAAGCTGTTATAGTCTTGCAGCTAAAATCACGTTCCAAAAAGATTCTTAAATCCATCGCAAACCAAGTTTATAAGTTTAATCGTAACCCAATTCTAGTAAAATCATGAATCAGAAATAAAGTTCGTAATATTCGTTCTTAGCTGAAGTTTTTCTTTCTAGAAAGATTGGAAATGGAAATCCATTTACTATAGGTATATAGTCCGACCATGATAACTTAATCATTGGCAACTAAAATTTAAAATATCCGAAAAACTATTACGTAGTTTAGTGAAGAAAAAGAAGACAAAAATGTAAATATTGTATTTTAGGCAAACTGTTATACAAGGATATCAATGGAATGTTTTTTTCAGTAGTAACAGCTTATTAAGTCTTAACAATTGCAGTTCCACAATGATAGAGCGATTTTAGGTCAGACTACATCTTTGATACACAAAATAATATAATTCAGTGGCGTCTCCTGACATAATTTTTCGGTAGCTCACAACCGTTAGACAATTCTAACTCTAGAATTCTTTTAGTATTCTAAATAAGCAAAACGATAAAAATCAATAAAGATAACCATATATACTTATACATAATAAAGTTACCCATTCATAACAAATAGTCCATTTCATTTATATATAAAATCAATTCTGATGTTCCTCTTGGCAGTCAATTTGTCAGTAACTGTTTTGAAATCTAGTTTTTAGCATTTCTTCTCTGTTGATGCTATAGCTAATGCATTGAGACGACTCTGAATTATGGCGTTTCTTTAAATGCTTCTTATATTCATTAATATGATAAAGTAACTAAGTTTTTGGGGTGGACACAGGAACATTTATTATGATTTGCATGAGTTTTGTTGTGTGCTTGAAGATTAATAAACCCTAATGTCTTTCTACGAATTTACCATCAATTTCAAAGCAATACACTAATGGCATCTGCATTAGACTCGAAACGTGAGCTATTTTGTGCACTTGATTCACCAGGTATACTGTTTTTTTTAACGCTAACGTGCAATGCATCAAATTATTTTGACAGGTGCGGAAAGGTTTATCCATGTGTTCTTGCACTGTTGTTTCTATACACTTCACGACTATTTATTTTGTATTTACGTTGTCTATCAGAGGTTAGAAAATAACGGACGAGATTTATAGTTTAAAAATAAGATTACTGTAACGTGCTCGATGCTCTCCCACCGGGCATTAAACCCAGGATTTGTGCACCAACCAAAAGCATACGCTAGTTAGAATACAAATGAGGAGGGCAAAACATTTCATGAAGACAACCAAACGACGGAAAAAGTCAGAGTTACCTGAATCTTCCTATTCGTAATGGAAACATACAGCATGTTCGAACACATTTACAATTTGATGCAATCAATCAAAGTGAGTAAATGTGACTTTTTTTCTACAAGATTATGAGCCTTGCTCGTAAAAATGATCATACGAACGAGTTCTGGTGGAATACTTGGTATGTTTACCAGCCGCGCACCCAGAAAATTTTGTTGGGATGGGTTCAAAGTTTCCAACAGCGGGGTCCAATATTAGAGGCACTACGCAATATGTAGTATTACCACAGGGTAATTATACACCCGAAAAACTATAGGACCTAAGTATTTATTATGCTATGCCACCTATGTTCTCAGAAAACATGATAGATTGTTTTTATAAGAAGAGAAAGAATACAGATGAAATGTAAGATCAAATCTTTAGACTACACTTATCAATTCACCGCTAAACAATTATCATTTATTTATGAAAATGTATAAATAAATCTCGAGTTACAAAGCTTTGGGAGGAAGGATCCAGTCCCAGCACAATATAATTAAGTTTCTTACAATTCTTATGCTTCTATACCTTTTCATCAGATACTCCAAGTATTACACCTTTCAGGTTTATTGCTAATTACTGATAATGATGAAAATTCAACTATAGTGCTGATTAGGTTTAACTTGAACAATGGACAATTATTAAATTATATATCTCTAATTACAATTCAATCTTTGATCATATCACACGTTTATTATTACCAACAACATTTATACAAGCACTAAACTCTCTCTTAAATTGAGGAGCACTTATTCCGTCATCTTATCATATATTACTCAGCTCCTAGCACAATAACTTATTAGCTATTACATTCTTAATTATCCATAAACAACATTCTAACATAGATCTTCTTCTATTAAACATCACATACTTGGCGTTAAAAACTTGTGTTTCTCGTTGCCAACCAACTTGTGTTTCTCGTTCATTTCCCTACAATTACCTTTAAATAACAGGCAAGGAAAGCAAAACAACAGTAATTTCATTTCATAATTTCAGCCATTTATTGCTTTAAATCAACTTTGAAATTTGGACACAGTTTAATTTTCACTAAAAGATAATAGTTAACTTTGGTTTAATATGTCTGTCCTGACTTCTTTCTAGCCTTTCATAATCCATCAGCGCACTAAATGACATACAGTAGTTTGCAATTGCTGAACATAATTCTCTACACAATAGGGCAATAATAAAATTTTTGCTACGAGAAATCTTCCGAAAAATGCTTCCGTGTCAAATAGGCCTTAGACTCACTAGTATTGAGAAAGTACCTTAGGAAAACCGAACAGTTCAAACCTTTCAAGGATATAATGGATGATATACGAAAATACACGGCGTATGTCCACCTAATGTTTTTATAGTTCAGCATATATTTACTTTATTTTAGAAATGTGACGGAAGTATAAGGATGGGTATAAGCTATATTTTTGAAAACGACCAAGCGTATATCTACCAAAAATTCTAGCAACATAACTGAATGATATGACAAAGAAATAATCAATACTAGGAAACATATTTATAAGTCAATCAGTATACCACCACACAACACGTTTTTACTTTTGCACTTTGCAAAACATTGAGAGAATCATGTCTCAGCGCATCAAATACAATCGCCAAACTGAAGTAAGATTCACCAAGGATTACCTCCCAGATGCGTACATTCCCAGATGCGTACATGCCAAATTATTCCATCAGATTATTTTTATTATAAGCAATTAAGACAAAAAGAAATGCAAATAACTGATTGAGAGAAACTACCATATTCTTCTATTTTCAATTGGATAAGTTTATTCTTAGTTTCTGTTTAAAGCATCACATTACTGGAAATTCAACAACAGCTGTCAACACTGTTCGTTCAAATCTTTTGGACGTCGGGAAACCATAGTCCTTCCTCTCTGCTGCTCTCGCTTACCTTTCTGTGCTACGTACAGAGACCATCAATGTTGTTAGATTAAATTACTTACTCGGAAATCTTTATATTGTATCTAGATCACTTTGTTGGTATCTAACTACTACAACAGTAATCTAATCAAAATCAATACATCGTATATCCTCTTTGATTTATTCACTATCTGTACCTTTATCTTAGCTTCACATAAATCTCTTAAATCACATTTCTCATCATGATCATATCTTCTTGTAATCTTGAAATCCTGAATACTATCTTTCATAACATCAATGATCTAAACCTTCATCATATCTTATTCCTTACTGTTTGCACATATTACTCTCTTAACTGCGTAACGGTCTAGTATCATCTTTGTAAGCACTTTGTGCCATTCTCCATTATCCAATATCCAACAACCATCAAGCTCGCATTCGCTGTTGTGAATGTAGTGTGATGATGGAATGCATATACGTAAAGGAAAAGCAGGCGGAGAGCAAAACTTAGTGAACTTCTGGAGAGTGTAATGTTACACGAAACAAAAGAAAAGAAAGAAAGGTAACGCTGATATAATATTCTAAAAATTCTTGAATATCTTAAGAAACAATACACAATGTACAATATTAGGTGGTTCACGTGTTCTTGTAACCTGCATAGGGTGACACTATTTGTCCAGCTACGATGTAAAAAACTTTTACAGATTTCAATATAAGAGCAACTTTAAAACTTAAATATAAGTGTTACGCCCTCAACATTGAACACTTGAAATTTGCCTAGAAGTAACTTTCTGGGTAGTGGTATCACCAGTTTCATTGATATTAATATAGTAATCACTAGAGTTAGGTTTTTAAGGAACTATTTTCATAACAAAAAAAGGATGGAAAATGTGGTAATATAAGACGAAAATGGGTCATTATTTCCCTCAACTACTTTGACAACTACTGTCCTTCCTATTCGAAAAAAAAAGTTAAGAGAAACTACGTACATTTCTATTCTATAATCTCTCTTTCTCTCTCTATTACATGCCTATGCTAGCCGACACCACAGAAAGGAAAGAAGTATTAAGCTGTTGTACTTAACAATATTGAACACTATTTTGCTAAATACTGTATGTTTCCATTTTCAGATAAAACGTATTTGCAGGTGCTAAAAGTTCCTCATACAAGCACATTCTCAGAAAAAATGGGACAAATTTCACAGTGCCAAGTCTATATATAGACCAAGTAAAGTCGACAACGTCCGAATTTTTCGGAAGAATTACCTCAAATATTTTTGTTTGTTCGTTTGTTTGCTCGCAAAAGTATCAGAGAAGCATAAACTGATTGACCATATCAAAATTCTCAAACAGGAAGACCACAGACTCCATGATCCCCAGCGAGTAATGAAACAGGAAATCTGGAAGGATCAGTGCTGCGGTTTCTTTGTGGGCAACATTGTAATTCGGGGCTTTCAGAAGAACTTTAATCGTGGTAGAGACGAACTGATTTCGTAATATTGTTTTAATTACTAATGAACTAACAAACCGTATGATGGATATGTACCAGACATGTTAATTTTTTTAACTATAGGAACAAGTTTTAGTTGGTTAGCTACAGAAATCATGTACGAAAAGCCTGATCCGAAACCATCAAGACGTTTTTAAGAATTTAACTTTGTATTGTATTGGTATTAGTGTTCTCCAATTTATACATCTTGCACATTTCCTTACTTGTGAGGGGAAACATCAAAAGCTCAAAACATGTCTGTCCAATTGTGTATCTAAAATCTTTTTGTATGACTCCACAACGGAGTCCGACACTTTCCACACATTTCTTTGTACGATTTCGTGGCTCGGTACAGTATTTTCTTAAAATATTCTCATTGGTACTGATTTCCGTGTGAATTTTTTGAGAAATTCTTGACAATTGGGTAGTTTGTCTTATTGATTAAATACATAAATCAGTATCATATTCTTATAAATTTCGTCTTCAAAAATCTGTTTTTTTAAAGACAACTCATAATAGAGGTTGTGGGGCTTTTTTCTTTTCTTTTCTTTCTTTCCTTTCCTTTTCTTTTCTTTTCTTTTTTGAAGATTTTAGAACGTAACAGTGAAAAGGTGAGAAAAGGGGTTACAGGACCGATTGAGGGGAAAGAGTCAAAGAGTGGGCAAAAGGAATAAAAGACACAACAAGGGGGGAAAAGTAGCTGGAAAATTATACTGGAAAATTATATCTATTCCCAATCAGAGGCAACATTTGGTACAATAAGTATGAGAATCCTTTCTTGCTCTAAAATGAAAAGGTACGTACCTAAAAATCCTAACTCTAATAACATTATACCGGAGATAATCCACATTATAATGTTGGAGTTCCATGTGAAATGATGATTTGTCACGATGACATGATTTCAAAGACGCATATTTAATAAAGTTGATTACATTAACCTTACTCTTGTTCTGGTTTCTCTCATACATTTTATGATTATTTCTCCCATTTTCAATAAACGCTTATAATACTGCAATCAGTATTTGATTATTTCGCTGCATATTTCATGGGATATTTTCTTATTCATTGTGATTCAGATAAAAAGAAGCCATTTTACATTTAGTTATCTCTAATCATGTCTCGCCACTACACATAATAAGTTCTCAGTACTTTTTATAAACAAGGGTATAAACAAGGGTAATGAAAGCAGACCATTTCATATGGGTATGCACAAAGGTAATGAAAGCAGAACATTTTATATGGGTGTTCATAAAAATAATGAAAGCAGACCATTTCATATGGGTGTACATAAAAGTAATGCAAGCAGACCATTTCATATAGGTGTTCATAGAGGTAATGGAAGCAGACCATTTCATATGGGTGTTCATAAAGGCAATGAAAGCAGAACATTTCATATGGATGTTCATAGAGGTAATGGGAGCAGACCATTTCATACGGGTATGCACAAAGGTAATGAAAGCAGAACATTTTACATGGGTGTTTATAAAAATAATGGAAGCAGATCATTTCATATGGATGTTTATAAAGGTAATGAAAGCAGACCATTTTATATCGGTGTTCATAGAGGTAATGGAAGCAGACCATTTCATACGACTATGCACAAAGGTAATAAAAGCAGACCATTTCATATGGGTGTTCATAAAGGTAATGAAAGCACAACATTTCATATGGTCGTGCATAAAGGTATTGAAAGCACCATTTCATATGGGCGTTCTAAAGGTAATGAAAGCAAAACATTTCGTACAGGCGTGCATAAACGCAATGAAAGCAAAACATTTTATTTGGCTGTGCAAAAAGTAATCAAAGCAAAATCTTCCATATGAGTGTGGGCAAGTTAATCAAAATCCGTTCACCTTGTGGTTATAACATTCTCACGTGCTTATTTTATTCTGTTTTAAGTGTATTAAAATCAGATAAATAGTTTTTTTTTAATGAGTTGAATAATCACATACAACAAAATTTTAGAGCTATAGAAGTTGCAAAACAAAAATGAAACCATAATGTACATAGAACACTCGGCACACTCCATAACTACATTTATGCACTACAGTAAAAATATGCACTACAGTTTTATCGCGCCTTTAAACATCGCACGTACAAATATGTCCCTCGAAATCTATTTGAACTTCCAGCTTTTTTATCACTGCAATTTAGATCGAACAATACATTGCTTTTAGCACGGGAATTGTACATCCGTAAAGTTGAGCGCTGCAGTGAATTTTGCGGTTCTTCCCATGGGACCGTTAATAATTTTGTAAATAAGAAAAAAATTCAATGTTCCTGGACCGTTAGTACAAAACCTTTAGAAGGGTCTGCGTCGGTCTCTTCTAATGGGGAAGTCTGACCAAGATCGGCCCAACGGCCTCCGAAGAAAGTAACAAAACAGAGTAGATATGTAGGTTTCATGGGATCTACGCGGCCCGTTAAGAAAGGTAACTATAGGTCCCATTTGATCTACGCGGCACTCAATGTGTTAAGACTTTGCCTGTCATCTTAATCCTGAAAACACGTTTATGTATTCTCTGCTGTCCTCTACTTGTGACTCCGTTCACTTGAGTATCAATCGAGATAACAATGGCTCAAACATTAACAGAAAAATTACACTATTCAAGAAAAGTTAAAAATAATTGACTGTGAAGATGACACTGATAAATTGGACATTTCCGTGCTAGATGTAAAAATTAACGAAATTGAGCAGAAAAATAAGTGAATTGATGACATGGATGGAATGCTAGTCAGACTGTGAGCAAATTTATGAGTTGCATCTTCCTAATATAAAGAAACACTATGGCATAAAGAACTGCATTTCTTTAAGTTCGTCATGTTACGTACAGTAAGAATGTATACATAGCATGCTGAGTTGCAATTCATTACAGCAAAGTGTAATGTTATCAAAATTGTGAAAACTTATTTTATCTACCATATGATATTAAGTTTCACTACATTGTGGTAAGCTTATAACGCAGGTGTAAAGCTTGTTAATCAATACCCGTGATTTAGATGTTTCTACTCTAGTTTTGTATACCGTCTTTAGCTTGGACAATTTGATCCTCGATACATCAAGTATACTTATTGTCTTTGATAAAGTAACCGTGTGTAGCTATTACATAATATGTCTCCTTTGAAAATCGTTAATGTCTGCCATTTTTTACCATCAACCTCTAGTGTATTGCGCTTACAAATTCGCTTTATACAACCTCGCGTACTAGTCACTATCGCCGAAGGCACTAAGACAAAATAATAGCAGTATACGAACGTATAGTATTACTAATTCACAAAACTTGCGTTTTGCAGTACATGGATGCTTCCATTACTTTAAAAGCTATCTGTATTGCTAGTTTTAATGCAGTGAGATTAGGACAAATCTAATGACAAATTTGTCATCGGATTCTAGTAAGTCGTTTAGATATTGCATATGCATTAACACATACATATATGTGAAAAACAGATTCACCATTTAAGCTTTGACACGTAATGAAAACACATACTCTACAGTTCAAAAGTAAGTTCTTATTCAAATCTTCTTGTTTAATGGGAAATTGCGAGTGAGTTTTATTCTAAATTACCAAGCAGCAAGGGTAATACTTTGGTGCAATTACTATGATGGAGAGGATTTATTTATTGGCACATTTCCATTAACCATTTTGTATGCTGCTCTTGCCAGCGTAATTTTAAAAATACTTTATTTTTCAGTTCGCCATGACCATTCAATGTTTGTTAATAGAATCGGTAGTATTCGAAGTGGAACACGAAAGAGCCTACCTTACATGAAGAAGCAAATAATACCAGAAACTTTTATTTGTATTAAGAGTGGAGAAAACATACCATTACCTCATTCAACTTTATTCTTACCGTTCAGTTAGAAAGCACGGATCCTTTTCAGCCTTTTCACTAAGTTTCAATCTTTATTGAAACTCGCTAGCATTCAGTTGAAAGAGTTCTTCTTTAAAGGAATAAAAGCACAAATAAGTAGCCGAAAAATTGTTTCTGTTCATTTTGCTTTCTCTATTTAGTCTTTCACAAAATAGTTAACTTGCAGACTACAAAAGTTTCCAGTTACATTTTCGCTCTAAATAACAGTGATTGAAACGGGGAAAATACAAGAAAGAATATTATGTGGAAAGTGGAACAAAGCGTTCTTGTTGAAATTGGAATATTGTTCAACTAACGCTCAGAGCATTCAAGAAGAAGTCTTAGAATATTGCCTTCAATGAATAGAATGTTAACTGCTAAGGAAAAAAAAGTTTATAGCCTATACAATGCATAAAGAGCAAGGTCTATGACACTCGAGAAACTTAGTGTCACGTTATAGTTTGTCATAGCAGTGTTTGTAGTTTGAGGGAAATTTCTTAATTTAGGGAAATTTCATGGGTAAATTTAGCAAAAAGGGAAAAAGGGATTTTTTTTTTTTAAAAAAGTAGAAATCCAGGGAAATTCTCGATGAAAACTAGTTAACCAATACAAATGTTTAAAGTTTTCTTTGTTCTTCAGAAAGAGCCAATACAATAGCAATAGTGTGTGTGTGTGTCTTTTCAAAGTAGCATAATTTGTACCAATTCTTGGCTAGATGTATATATATTTGTAGAGAGTGATTTGGTTTGCAGTTCAGCGGCCCTTTCAGCAGCTAGGCTACATGAGACGTGGACCTACAGCTTAATGTGGCATCCGAACTACTTGAACTCCTACCGGAATTTTGTGAAAAAAAGAAGGAATAAGTAAAAGAAGTAGAAACAAAAAACAAGTGAACAAAATAAATGTGACTCACTTTTCTTTAATATAGCTAAACTGGTCTTATCACATATCTTCTGTCATAGAAATGATACTCAATAAACTAGGAAAATTTGATAACAGTTTCATGGAGTAACCAAACATGGTGAAATTGGTGCTTCGTGGCGTCCTGATAGTGGGAAATAGAAGGATTGTGCATTTACATACTGTTTAGGAGGGCCAACTTTACTATGAGCAGATGGATTTTATGTCAATTACAGCCAGATATGGAGTACATGTTGTATACGCATTCTGAAGTGCTACCCGCAGCAGTATAGGGGTACAGATTGCAGACAACGTCAGATCGGAGTTCTACCCAGTTACAAACTAAAACGTGTTAAAAGTAATTCATTCCAGATTCGTTTGGAGATCACAACGTTAGCTTGCATTTGTTGTGTTTTCATTTACTACACATTGTAGAGTGAAGAGTAAATATTCTCAAATTCTTACATGCTAAAGAAACTGGCAGCACAAACTTTCATACAAAATTAGACTTTGTCTGTACACAAGGTATTTCTGTTCGAGAATGTTTGGTTTATAGTATTGCACCATGTCGAGAAGATTGACCAAAGACCCTGGTCAAACTGCGGATACATCTTTGACGTTCAACATCGACCGAATGACATGGATACTTAGGTAGAATAATTTGTTGATTACGAACCAAATATCATCGCTTATGCCATCAAGTAAAGGTAATAGTTTGTTGATTACGAACCCAATATCATCACTTATATCATCAAGTAAAGGTGGAGGGAGGGAGGAGTACTCTGCCAGTCTATTAGTTCCATGTAGGTAGTAACATCGGACTTTCAGCGGACTTTCACACTGCTGGGAGTCTTCTTTCTTGCTTGAAGAATGTGCAGACATAAAAATGTTCTTATGCTTTATTGTCAATCAGCAACACCAGCGAACAACAGGTTTTCTAGGATGGCAGAAATAGGAGTTATTTAAGAGGACAGAGATAATTATGATCTGGTCCTCAGGAGGAAGTTTCTGATACAATACGATCTGGTCTTCAGTGATACCATGAAGTAATAATTCTTTGCACCATCGTGACAGTATGGATGAGATATATAACCATATAAGAGCATAGAATTTTAGTACGAATTGTACCAAACGTTTCGCTTCTTCTAATGGAGATTCGTCTGAAATGTACAATCGAAGTAGTCGGTAAGCTTTAGTTAGCAAATGAATAAGATGAAATAGGGTGAAATCAAACCAAGGTAAAGTAGATTAAAGTAAAGGAAAAAGTGTAAAATTTTTCCATATAGTTAATCATACCGTACAAACTTAGAATTTCCTTGAAATTAAGCTTACAATACAAATTTCATATCTATTTTTCTTACAACTCAATGGTTTAATTGCATTGTGTGCTCTTTGAACGCACCATATAATAAAGACAAGCTTCGGTAATTATTATAATACCGATGCATATTAGTAGTGAATTGTTTCTCAATTTGTTTCTCAACTAATATCGATGATTTTCGATTATTTTTACAAATCAACCACTACCAATTTCCCATATATAGAAAGTGCCCATCCCTAATAAAAGAGAATTTTAAAAATGCTAGGACATGTTGTGTTTAAATTTTCATAAAGAGTAATAACCTGAATTCAGGCTCCTTAAGTTCAACGGCTCGTGAGATACTCAATTTTTCACAAATATTCGAACTCCACTCCCCCATAGGATATGTACTATAATGAAAATGATATGATAACATCTAAGTTTGGATTGGAGCCTAACTATATACCACAAGTCATTTCATTTGATTTTACAATTTTGCACTGATGATCACGCACATATAGTTACATTCTTTTTATATAACAATCCATATATTACAGGTGATTCAAAAATATAATTTTTCCAGGAATTAGCTCCTCTAAAAACTCACAGGCTGTGTCTCGAAAGCCAAGTAGTAAGTCCTGTGGCAATTATTACAATTACAAATATCAATATCCAAAAGTGCTTAAAGTACTTTTTCATTTTGTTAAAAATACTTATCTCAAGTAAGTAAATAGAAAAAATGAAAAAGAAGGAAATTTGAGGCCTTGAAAGTAAACAGTTCACAAATTCACCAGTGTTAAGAATATGGTGTCCACAATGCACTGAGCAGAGTGGGCCGGTGGGTCGTAATGACTCTGTGGGTCAGAGTGGGTCAGTGGGACAGAATTGGTCGCAGTGGGTCACGACCTGTTGATCCACAACCCACTGACTCATTCAAAAATCTTGACCTACTTCATCTCTGCGTGGTTTAGAGCTCTCTTCTATGCGAAATACTGTGGTGAGAATGGTCCTTTTTTATGACCTTCGTGACGACTGTGAATCTGGCATTTACAATAGACTGAATTGCAACTTGGTTCGGAGTGGCACATATGAATAATAGATTCAGTCCTTCATAATCTTTGTGCTGCATAATGACGTAAATCAAAAATCAATTTATCAATCAATTATCATTAAGATTGTTGGACAAAGCGAAGTGGCCAGTTACGTTTTATTCCCGGAGGGTGCACATTTTGTCTTTTGGGAACCTGAGTAAAGGCTTGTATGTTGCATGAAGCAATAAATCCAGATTCAAATAGCTTTAAATACCGATCTTAAATTCTAATTGATCAACTAATTAGTAAAATGACTTGGAGTCAAAATCAGGACTACCTATAAAGGCAGTCTTAACTTTACGTGTGACATTCAAAGTTTATGGGAATTGAGAAAAACTGGCTCAAACTAATGAGAAACTAAGTAACTCTATGTCCTATGGAACCCGGAGGTTCAATACCGCGTTCACAAAGGCTCTCCACTGACTTTTATCCTTAGCCAACTGGATCCAGTTTCTATTGTATATTCCTATTTGTGGGAGATCTATCTTAATATTGTCTTCCCGTCTGCGCCTAGGTCTTCGTAATGGTCATTTCCCGATTGGTCTTTCAGTTAAGACTTTGAAAGCGTTTCTACTTTCTCCTTTCTTGGCTACATGACCTGCCCATCTGAGCCTCCTAGACTTGATGACCCTAATAATGTTTAGTGAAGTGTATAAATTATGTAGTTCCTTGTTATGAAATTTCTGTGCCATTCACCATTCCCGTTCCTCCTGGGTCCGAATATTCGTCTCAGGATCTTGTTCTCAAATACTTAATGAGAAAGTAGAAAGTATTATAAAAGCTTCGCTATTCATGTAAGAACGCTATGTTTTTTTTTATCAAAACAGTAATTTTTTCGGGAGACGGGATTGGAAGTCAGAAATTTGAAATAATTTAGAAGTCGGTTATGCTTTATTGAGAAAGAAGACAGGTGAAAATAGGAAGGTGTGCAGGGGCCCACCCACAGGCAGTCCACCAGATCCGGACCAACCCCAAAATTTTCTAAGTCGGTATAGATTTGTACACTTTCTCAATAAAACTATATTTGTTTAACAAGGAAATGATTGATGTAGCATAAAAATTTGATCTTACACTTCATCTGTACTCTTTCTGTTATAAAAACAACCTAGCTCTATCACTTTTTAAGAAAATATGGGTGGAAATATTTTACAATATTACTTGTCGCTTTTCGGGTGCAGAATAATACCCGTTCAATACTACGTAGACATACTGACTTGTATTGAACCCCTTTCTCCCAAACCATGGACTCTTCCCAACAAAAATTTCTGGGTACGCGCCTGGAAGCGTGTCATATTTAAAAAAGGGATGGACATCCCTCGTCAAATTCAACTGCTCTGCACGTTCGTAGAAAATGACGGTCAATTATAGATTGGAGTCTTTTCATTCAAGGAATACCGTATATATCTTTAACATTTATGATATCGAATGTGATTTTAGTGGCTTCTCTCCGTATTCTACCTGAAGGTTCTCTGTGATGAAAAAATGTATAATGCAACAAGTAATATTGGTAGTGTATCCTAATTATCTTCGTAATATAATATTTTTCATTTGATTCGTTCATTAATTTGCTTTGATTTCTTTAACTATCCACTTTAGCCTGTATATTTACCCGTGTGTGTGTGTGTGTGGTGTGTGTTTGTACGTGATGGGTGTTTCCTGATTCTCCTTGGCAGTGAAAATTCACTTTTGGCAACTTCAATTTCTGCTCACGAGAGTTGGTGGTTGAGAAAATCTTTTTCTCATGTATTTTCCACCTTGGCCTCTACGTCCGTTGTTAGAGAAGAATGGTAGGAAACTTCTCAGCAGAGAAAAAGTTTGGAAATTTGATTTTGTGCTTTTCCTTCTCTCCCTTTTTCTTACTGCATACGGTACACTCATCACTTTCGTTGATGCATTTCTCTTAGCCTCCAAACAGTAAATTAGCTTTTACGTAACAATGGGGGAAAAACAGCGAGAGAGCACTTTCTCTGGCCCTTCCATTAGGAACTTGGCCTAAACTCTTAATAGTAATAATAATAAGAAAAACATTGAAGTTCGCTCTCCTAAACAAAAATCATATAGATAAGTTTCTATATGTTGTATCCTGTTCAAGGTAAACAGATATTCAAGAAGGATTTTCAATCAAAGAATTATAAAATAAATGTTGTGCCAATTTCATATCATAACGATTACTTTTACCAGTTTGTTGTAGCCGTTTATTTGGAACTAGAGTCAATTAGCCGCTTCACTTGGTTAAAACAAGAAAAAATAGTAATATGTTGTGCTAGTCAGTTACTTTTTACTATTAGGTCTACTGAAGCGCTCTCTGATATCGATCATTTCATATTATCTCCCCCACCCTTTCCTCAAGTTGCGGGACTAAATTTGGATTTAAACAACATGGGAATCGTCACTGTCCATCTTAGCGACCCCGAAAACTATGGATTCGGCACTAACATCAGTCATTTTCGATCATTTTAAAATATCTTTTTTCTCCCTCTCATAAGTTGCACTGTCCATGGATTCGACAATAATATCGGTCATTTTCGATCATTTTTATATATCTTCCTCTCCCTAAAGTTGCATCGCAAAAGTGAAATTATAAAAACCATCCCAGGCCGAGCCTCATCTATGTTGAAAGTTTCATCGAGATCGGTCGAGTGGTTCAAAAATTATTAAGTCACAAACAGTCATTTTCAACTTTATATATTAAATAAATAAATATTTGATGAAACTGTCACGAAGATATGTATGCACGATAAAACATTACGATAATATTAACGATTTGGCAACATGAACTTTATCCAAATTATCCAAACCAGGAAGCAATAAAACGAAAACACAAAGCAGCCAACAACGAAGAACACTAAAGTCGCAGAATCCACACACATGCAAAGTCAACAAAGAACACTGATACAGACGATCCAAAGAACATGCAGCTACCAACAAAGAAAAACTCTAACACATCTAACACAACAAGTTAACTTCCAACCAAGATAACACATACAATATACACCTGCGTCATTAAAGGTGTGGATTCCAAGATATCAATGCACCAACTCGAGAATGAATTAACCAAACTCAACATTGACTTCGAACAAGGGCGCCCATGTTGTGATTTCCAAGGGGGCAAGTATAAGCGACGTTTCAAAAATAGTTTCAAATTTTGCTGTAACTAATGTAAAAATTCTATTGGATTTTCGATATTCTGAAGTACAATTTCCTCTATGGGAGACGGCAAGCGCCCCACCTTACCCCCCGGATGGGCACCCTTGACTTCGAAACATCACCCGGATTCAAGAAGACCATGGTCTTGTGCCACTTGTCAGACTTTTCTCCAAAAATCCAGAACAGAGCAACATTCTCATCCAGAACAGAATCTAATTGTTCCAGAATCTACTCAAAGTGGAAGCATTAAGAACACTCCCTACTCATCTATGTCCGAACAAGGAGATATGCTATAGATGCTGAGAAGCCCATGACGACCCATGCACTATGTCCATCAACCCTAATTTCTGCGCTACCTGTAAAATCATCGCTCATTGGACTGGCCACAGCAGTTGCCCTCGACGACCAACACAGAACAAATCTAACGCATACAAACGCTTATCCAATATTATCACTTCAAACACGAAACAAGCTCACACCACAACATCCGGCCCTTATAAGGACCGCAACAGGTATCCATTTGTAAAATGGACGCACAGCCAGAAGATAATGAACAGCCAATCGAAGAAGAGAAAGTCGGAGGAACACAGCCAATAGAAATCCTCACCCAAGAAGCCGTACATAACGACGTAACTTGACTTCACTCTCGTTCTGTTTCAAGCTATGAAACCCACATGAGGCAATGTTGGAGGAGTTTATGTGACTCTGAAGTAAAACAAAGTCCTTATAGAACTGGTCTAGACCAAAAAGATGGTATCTGCTCATGTAGAAATATATAGCTAAATTATTTTGTAATATTCTCTGTGAAACATATATCTTTATAAACGTACCAATAAGAACAACAAGATAGCGCGACAAAAAACCTTCTAAAAACAGGTAATACTCTTTTATGGGTATTTAGAAATATAAAGTTAATGTATCGCCGCCTAATGGCCAATTATGTAACTTTTGTGTGAAGCCCACATATAAACTTTTGAGTCTGTGGTGAAAATTTTAGTGAAGGACCATAAAGCCTGCGTGTGGACCTCGCCCGCTTAACCCCAAGAAATATATGCCTTTCTCACTCAAGAGAAATATATGGTAAGCATTACTGGTGTAATGGCATAAATGTAAAACACAGTATGGCCCCAGGGATCAACATCGAATTTAGCCATGGCAGTCAACATGTTAAGATTTTTTATAAGATTCTCCAGGGAAAGAGATTTCGAATACTCTGCATATTCTTCAAAATAATAATAGTTTACTGAAGAGTGAAAACTAAAACTTACGATTATCTCCAAAATGGCTTTAACGATTTTGTCTATACAGCATTTCATTAATAATTATATATTGTAGCGTGTCTTTTTGTGTGTGTGTGTGTGTGTGTGTGTGGAGAAATCAAGGAACAGATTATATACTTTTGGGGCTAAGTTTCTGTTTGGATGATTTTCTCAAAAACAACTCCGGTGATTTTGCTCATATTGCAGAAATAAATGTTTCATTAATAATCCTAGGAGATATTTTTTAAAAATAAATTTATCAATTACGATTTATGCCATTTTGTTGATATTTGCAAATAGATGTTTCATTAATAACTGTAATATATAACATAAGTATTCCTCATTTAACAAAATTCACATAAGATGGTTAACTTCTGCTACTAAGATTTTCAGACAAAGTTTTGAAAAGCGCCTTATAATTTTGTTATGTTTGTCACAAATAAATGTTTTGGTAATAACTGCATGATAATATGATTTATTTTAATAAATTGGAGCTAGAAAGTTTGTTCTGGTGTCATATATCCTTTATTAGTTTTCTTCCTTTTGTTTTGTTTCTACGTAGTACACATGGTTATTTTAAATTTCCGATTGTCGATTTTGTGACAATGGGTGACGAGTTATTGGAGGAATACGGTGTAGTGCAGGGATGCAAATAAGCAACAAAATTTTACTAGCCCAAGAAAAAAGCTACTAGCCCACATCCCACAATAGAATTCATTTACTTGCTTTCGGTATTTTAATAGTGATATTAAAAACTCGTCCGCATCGATGAACCACTCGCCCCGGGCAAGTGGTTATTTGCATCCCTGATGTAGTGCATAGAATTCTATCAGAGAACAACAGCATGCTCTGAAATAGTCTGCTTGCCACAGCACCTCTTGACCCAATGCGATGGCAGTGTTCGTAGTTCGTGGGAAATTTCTCTAATCTAGGAAAATTTTATAGGTAAATTTAGCAAAAAGGGAATTTTTGGATAAAACGTGAAAATCCAGGGAAATTCTCGCGCTGACTTATTGACCAATATAAATGCTTAAATTTTCCTTTGTTTTTCAGAAATAAATCAATACAATAGCAATAGTTTGTGTGTGTCTATTCAATGTAGCATAATTTGCACCCATTATTGGCTGAGGGTATTTGTAATTTTTGTTTAAAAAAGCGAAGGAAAAAATTTAAAAAAGAGGGAAAAAGGAAATGAATAAAACAAATGTCTCTTGCACTTCCTTTATACAGCTATATTAATCTTATCGCATAACTTCTGTCGCAGGAACTGGACACTCAACAAACAAGGGAAAATTTGATAATAAAAGGGAAAATTTTATGTCATTGGAGGGGAAATTTTCTTAAGGAAACCTATCAACAACTTATGCGATCTTGTACTTATGGTCGCTCAAGGAATATACACGTGCCTGCTGTTTGGACTGTAGAAATATTGCAATATTTATGACTCATTCCCCTTGTAATATCTGTTTTACACGCTACTTTTTAAAATGGTCTCTGTGCTAGTGAATGAAAATGAAATATCAAACATACTGTTATTATGACATTTAGGCTAAAGAAGAACGAATGATAGATGGAATTGAGATTGATGAATTGAATATTATTGTAAAATTAATGGAATGATATTATGAGAAGAAATAGGACAATTCTGTGAAAACTCAAAGACCCTGTATTGTCTGCCACAAATTTACATGAACTGAACTTGAACTAGGAATTTGTCCTACCTCGAGTTGCAAGCTATCCGTAAGCTTAAAGCGGGCTACACTGATTGAACACGTACAGATCACCGGTTCCTTATATCCAAATTTGTACATATGGAACTACCGTACTAAGAATAAGAAATGCATATATTTAAGAATAAAAATTGCAATGAAAATTTTTAAAAAGGCGTAACAGAAAACTCTTAGTGCTAGTTTCTTGACGGTTAGTTGAACAGAAGTTATGAACTATTAAACCTGTTCAAACAAAGAATTACAACGTTGGTTGCGATTTTAGTGCTACGAACATGGTTGGATTTAAGTTTGGTGGCTCTCTAAGCTATTGAAAGTAATGGGGCCCTTTGTGTGTCTAGATGAACGTAGCCACCCTATATACAGAAATGTAGAAACTAGTGATATTTTAGGAAGCAAACTAGCAGAAGGTGTCCCATTACTTACATCGTAGAAGCCTACATAACAAGAAATACTGTTGCTATATGTAAATCTTTTATTTATTGTTTTTCTTATATTTTGGAAATACACATTACACATCCAGTTTTTTCCTTTAATATTTTTAGTATTCTCAAGAGACTGGGGTCCTTGTACCGCTCCTTCTCGAGGTCTGTTTGTAAAGCTAAAGTTGTACTGAACCTAATTTTTTTTTTTTTTTTTTTTTTTTGAATATGCAATATGGCGATACTTTATTTTATACGTAGTCTATGAAATTTGGCCCGGCACAATCCGAGTCGCCACCCACGCTCGTAATAGCTTGAGAAATTCAGAAGAAGATATTGAAAAATTTGTAAATCATGACTTAAAGATACATACTTCTAGGAAACAAGCTTAGTATCTTAGTTCAAATTTTAGATATATAGGTTAAATCCAAAACAGACATAAAACAAATAAAACAGGAAACACACATGTAGTTTTTCCTTCATTTCACAAATATTTTACACAAAAATAATATACAATATAAATCTTTGACTGATCGTATCTACTAACATTTCACATACTTCAATGTTCCATGGTATCTTGATATATGCATATTCCAGCTTATCCATAATATTAAATATTATTATTATTGATAAATCTATTAATAATCACCGCCACCGTATAAATAACATTCTTCTTTCGTCTTGAATATTCATTATCATCATAATCATTTATTATATTATTTCTATTCTTACTCATATATCTATAAATCTTTTATTCATTATGGATTGAGTATAGCTCCCCCCAGTGATTTTTAACGAATCATAGTGATTCTAACGATTCATATTAGTTCATAATGAATCGGAATCATATGTTGTAAAGATTTAAGATGTAAATCTTGTGGTAAGGAAGCTTTAGTATAAGTAGTAGTAGTAGTAGTAGTAGTAGTAGTAGTAGTAGTAGTAGTAGTAGTAGTAGTAGTAGTAGTAGTAGTAGTAGTAGAAGCAGTAGTAGTAGTAGTGGTAGTTAGTAGCAATAGTAGTAGTAGTAGTAGGAACGGGTTAAAGCCCCGCAGGGGTTGGTTGGGTTCTGTTCTCGATATAAGTAGTAGTAGTAGTAGTAGCAGTAGTAGTGACTCTTCCAGTTTTGGTGACAAAGAACTGGGGGGAGCGGGCTCTACACAAGCCTTCATTATATTTTTATTTATATATTATTATTCTTTTTATACCTTTTAAATATTCAAATCACACACACACATATTATATATATATATATATATATATATATATATATATATATATATATATTTTGGGCGGATTAATGTATTTCATCAGTACTAATAACAATAACTGTTTCTGGAATAACATACATATATTAGCTTGATAATACTTCTAGATTGTAAATCATCCATCATCGTATCGGAACCTTTGCAAGCATTGATTTAATATTTATGTTTAGTTGAATTTTACGTTTATAGAAGTCAAATAATTAAAGTTAATTACATGAACATTTGGACATTTATTTAAATTCAAATTGTTTATTCAGTTATTCCATTTCTATTAATCGTGGCAGCATATTTACGGAGAGAGGGGAGAGGTAAGTCTCTCCCGACCTAAATTTTAACTTAATGCTGCATTTTAATTTTACTTCTCGTCTTGACAAAATTAACTTTTCTTTAATTACTAAGATTACCTGAAATATTTGTTTCCGTTTCCAGCACTTCTCAGCGGATTTTTCCGGTATATATCAATTTAATAACTCTTCACATATATATCCTTAGTTTATACAAAAGATGTTCTAGATTATTATATATTTAGTACGTTTTATATTTTCGATTAGAAAAATTTAAGAGAAGAACTATATCTTCCGATACAGACTAATATCCATATTATCACATACAAAATCTAGCAAAACTGTAATGCAGTGCTGATTCACAGTAGCGGGGCATTACACCCTAAGCTATACCTTTTTAAAAAAGTCTTATATGTAAATCCGGCACTAAATGTAGACACAAATATTGTAGCTTTAAAATCATATCAATATCTCGATAGGCATATGTACGCATCGTGGGTCGAAATTTACAAAAGTCACTCATATATTTTATACGCGTTTTGGATAACTTAGGATTCCACCTAATAATCCGTTTCTTTTAAGTGTAATTCGGGAGGCAGAATTTTTTTCTTAAAATTCGGGATGTCCCACCTAATTCGGGACAGGTGGCAAGCCTAGACTTTGACTTTTGAATTTAGCATCCCTTTCAGCAGCGAGGCTATACGAGACGTGGACCTACAGCTCGTGTGGGATCCAAATCTCATGAGCTCCCGTCGGGAATCGAACCTGCGTCTCCTACGCGAAAGGCACGTATGCTAACTACTTAACTAAGGAGCTCTCCCTGTATTGAATTTTCTCTGTATTGAACTATAACATGGATCTCGTTGTAGACTAATGTCCAAAATTATTGTCGCATGTCTACAAATATGTTGTTGTAGGAATAGGCCTATAATTTGATAACGAATTCGCCCGATATTTCTTATAATGTTAATATGTGTATAATCAGCAAAGACATGTATGTGGCACATTTCATGGCAAAGGAGCTGTAAATAAGAACAATAAAACGAAAATAGAACTGTTTTCAGTCATTCTAATTTTCGTATTTATAATTCTTTTCCTATGAAATTTAACACATTTCCCGATTACACTCATAGTATCAGTATTAAAAGTACCCTGCAAAATCATTATCAAATTATATTGTTACAAGAAGACAATTATAGATATACGACAATCATTTTGGACATGATAGCACTGAGAAAAAAAGTTGTAGGTGGCGTACTTAAAAAGATAGATAACATGATTAATTCCTGTATTTTTTGGACAATGTACAGCAGACGTATAACTGAAAACACGTTTTGTAATACTTTCTGTATATGTAAGTGTTCCATCTATACGTACTTTCCGTATGAAACAATGTAGGCGGTCAGGATCTGACATACAAATGACGTATATATAACATATAGCTGACGAAGGTATCATAAGTATATGCATGTGATATACGGAAAACTGTTAGATGTCAGACATCCTGCAACGGCATGATGTAACATCTAAGGGCAGTGCCTATGTAGCATACGGATAACGTATGCTCCGTACTTATTTCTATAGCAAGCAAGAGGATACCGTATATTTGTACAATATATCGCTGTCCGGAGAACGGATTTTTCTCTGTGTGTACATTCTACCTCTATACACAAGAAGTACTGACTGACTATTTTTTTAACGTGTACGCCAAACTGATTAAGCTAAAAAAAAATGAAATTTGTGAAGTGCATAGGATTTGTGATGTAAGGTATCACTAAGAAAGAAGTTTTGGAAATTCGACATGGAAAGGGGACGGCCAATAGGGGTAGCCATTATTATAATAAGATGTCCATATCTCGTCACTCCTTAAGGTTAGAGACATGAAATTTCGTATTTTGGACTTTTCATGTTATATATATAAGTCACTATGTTTGTGAATTATAACTCTTGAACCACCCGACCAATCTCGATCAAATTTTCAATATAGATGAGGCTCGGCCTGGGATGTTTTTATCATTTCACTTTGGGGATACAACTTTAGGGAAAGGAAGATATATAAAAATGATCAAAAATGACCGATATTACTGTCGAATTCATGGTTTTCGGGTTCACTGAGATGAACAGTAAAACTTCCTCTGCCGTTTAAATCGAAATTTAGCCTACAATAGCAATATTTAATTATTATTAATAATTTTTCTTATTTTAACGCAGCGAAGCGGTAATTGACGCTAGCATAAAATAATTACTGTTTCGGCTTATTATTATTATTATTATTATTATTATTATTATTATTATTATTATTATTATTATTTATTTATTTATTTATTTATTTATTTATTTATTTATTTATTTATTTATTTATTTATTTTTTAACAGATGACCTAGAAAGGAAGGGAAATGGTTGAGGGTGGTTCACTAAGTTATCCGTAAGAGCTGGCTAAATCTTGTTCGGGACTTCGAGTTCACATAAATTCTATATGAAAAGTGCAGAAGGAAGAACAGAAAGTAACATGTAGGGCATTGCTATTATATGTATATTTTACAATCTGTCTGATTTTGTATTAACCAAATACTAATGAAAGTGAAGCTGTATCATTTGAATAATAATAATACTCATCATTTGACAACGTGTATTTGAACGATATCGAATTATTTATTTCCAGCTTACTGCATTTCAAAATTATTCAAGTGCACTCAGATTGAATGTTCGATTAGTTTTTATGTAATTAAACGCTGAATTATTTATTCAACTGTGGTCTTTAACCACGACTTTTACTCAACCACGATCTTCAATGAGGATTTCCAATATGCAATGGAAGAAAAAAAAAAAAGCCTCTTCCCCAAAACATTATATATATATATATATTAGTATTTCCATCGCTCTGCCTTAATTAACCCATCCCTTTTAATTATTTGATCATATCAATATACTAATACATAGGGATATAGATATGTCTATAGACAGTTTTGCTGTATAGAAGTAATTATGACTGCTTTATTTAATGCAATAAATATTTCATAAGAGAATAATTCTTCCAAATCAATATAGCCTAGTCAAACATATACTTTACCTGTAGATATGAAATTATATTTCGATTGAAAAATCTGCAGATATATTGTGAATGTATATTGAGAAGAAAAATAGTTGAGGATGTTCCAAAGAGCATTGTCAGAACGAACTTAAAAAGAATTATTTTTTTTTTTCAAAATTTATATGAAATTGAATATTAAATTTATTTGATTAACTAATGACGCAATAATTATTGAATCAATAAATGACGCAATAGTTATTGAATCAATATTGGCATTGATAAACACTAATATCGTGTCTCTATGACTTACGCTTCCCGAGATATGGTCCCTTAAATCTCCCGAAATCGGAACTTTTTTTGGCCAACATCTCGGGAACGGTAAGAGTGACGCGAAAAATTCCATCACTTCTTTGAGATAGTTTTTGATGCTCCATCGAATGGGAGGGCTCAAAATTGAAAACTTCGCAAATAACACACACACACACACACACACATATATATATATATATATATATATATATATATATATATATATATATATATATATATATATATATATATAAAATCCAGTAACGAACTTTTCAAGTTAGCTGATAATGTTGAAAAATCATTAAAATGAGCCTTCCTCATTATCGCGGGTTAGATGCATAGTTTCGGGCTTCATATTTTTGGAGCACAAAGCCTTGGGGGATATGCTCTCCCAGTATGGTTCGAATTCCACTTTAAGCAGCTTATAGCGACTCAATGCTAAGCACTAGGAGATTAAACTTCAATCAAGCTATTAATCAAAATGTCATCCTACCAATAGGTCTTCTCTTTGACTAATGGGGAAATAAGGAGAGGAGGGGTTCATTGGTTACAGTGGTACACTCTGTAATATACTATGCATAATGGTATTTGGAACATAGTCATTCTTTACCTTTTTTTTATTTGTTATCGATTATTGCGTTTTAGATATAGTAAGACTACCTAACGATACTATAACATTATAAGGGTTCTGGGTTCGATTCTCGTTGTAGAGACTCTGTCGAAAAGGTGTAACAATTTTTACAGCCCAGCTATACTAAGCGAGATTTTCCCTAGTTCTTTTCTAATTCACACCAAGCAAATATCAGGATAGTACCTAACATACAGGTCCAAGACAGCTACTTTTTTCGCTCTTTCCCCCCTTTCCCGGATAGTAAGCTCGCCGAGAGACGGTATTCCTCATACGTGACGGGCTTAAGGCTATAAGATACCGGTAATGCCCGTAAATATGTATAAGTAAATAAATAAATATAACATTAGCCTCTCTGGTAGTCTCGTGAATGAAGCATGCGCCTTTGGTGTACGTAGTCCTGAGTTCGATTCTCAATGGGAAAGCATTACAGTACTCCGGATTCCACCTTAAACCGTAGGTCGACGTTTTACATAGCCTTGGTGTTGCAAAGAGATGCTAAATTTCAATAAGCAAACAACGACAATTTAACCAAGTCTGTTGAACACTTTTGAGCATCAGGTTATGTATACCTTTGCAAATTACAGCTTTGTCAGATTAGTACCTACATTTTAGAAGGATACATATTAAGTATACTGACAAGGTACATTCACGAAATATCCGCTTGGGATTCGTGTAAAATTGATTCAAATGTAAAGTTCTCTGCGGCCCAATGTGAATGATACTAATTTTAGCGGTCAATACCGGTAATCTGCATATTTATGGGCCTTCCTATGTCCGGAATTCAAACATATACTACTATAACGCTCGGACACAAACTTGCTTTTAGTATATTTAGATGTAGCTCGACATGAATGTGGGCATATGGAAAACAAATTGGATCAAGTACTACTTCTCTGCCACATGTTTCCCATCCCGGATGCGCACGAGTCGACTCGTCTGTCTCGACTCGTCTCGAGAAAATGTATCGACTCACTCTAATTCGAGACGAGACGTCTTGAAATTCGAGTCGAGACAAAATATACAAGTTAAAATATACGCACACATCAGCCAGAACATTATGACTGCCTATCTAATTTTCAGTTTGTCTACCTTTGGCACGGATAACAACGGCGACGCGTCTTGGCATGGACGCAATGATCCTTGGTAGGTCGCTGAAGAGAGTTGGCACCGAATGTGCACACACAGGACAACTAATACCCGTAAATTCCAGGGAGGGGCGATGCGCTCTGACGTCACGTTCAATCACATCCCAGATGTGTTCGATTGGGTTCAGATCCGGCGAATTGGGGGGACAGCACATCACTTGGAACTCGCCCCTGTGTTCCTCGAACCACTCCATCACACTCCACGCCTTGTGACATGGTGCATTATCTTGTCGAGAAATGATCGTCATGAAGGGGTGTACGTAGTCTGCAAGCAGTGTGCGATATGTTTTGGCCGTCAGATGCCTTGCTCGAGCTCTACTAGACACATGGATGCTCATGTAAATGTTCCCCAGAGCATAATTAAGCCGCCGCCTGCTTGTTTCCGTCCCACAATACAGGGGTCAAGGAGCTTGTTTGTGGACTGTATTATTTTAAACACAAAGTTTGTTGTACAATATACTATTTATTATATTGTAAACACACAACTAAATACACTAATTGCTATGCATAAGCAACTACACACTATGCAGTCACACACGCCACGTTGACACTTATAAAGAACTATCAATCATCCCAGTGTTGCCAAATACAAAACAAAAGAATAATGAAATGCGGCCGAACATACCGCCCACCTTGAAATATCATTTCAACACTACATATTATTCTACACATTGCTCTACACTACACATTCTACATATTATTCTTCATTAAATGGAAGAGGAGAAATTTTTACAATTGGTCGTTTGAAGACACCTTTGCTAGTTTTAATAGTAACAGTTTCAACAATATTATCTACACCAGGATGAACAGCAACTACTCTTGCTAAATTCCAATGTTGAGGAGATGTCTTATCTTCCTTCACTAATACTAAATCATTGACCTTGATATTAGCATGTTTACACCACCATTTTGGCCTTTGTTGCAGCCGAGACAAATATTCTGTTTGCCAACGGTTCCAAAAATGTTGGACAAATCTTTGAGTTAATTGCCAGCGTGACAAATGATTGATTTTTAATTCACACAAATTTGGTTCAGGTATTGCTACTAATGCATCGTGAATTAAAAAATGACCAGGAGTTAATACCTGATAGTCATTAGGATCAGAAGATAGAGCAGTTAATGGTCTAGAATTTAAACATGCTTCAATCTGACACAAAACTGTATACATTTCTTCAAATGTGAGTATAGTGTTACCAACTATACGTCTCAAGTGGTACTTGACAGACTTTACACCAGCTTCCCATATGCCTCCAAAGTGAGGTGAGGATGGTGGATTAAAATGCCAATTTATAGATTGCATACTGAGGTAATTACATACAGACTCTTTTGAATCACCATTCGTTACAAGTTTCAGTAAGGATTTTAATTCTCTGTTTGCACCTATGAAATTTGAACCACAATCACTGTAAATATCAGTAGGTGTTCCCCTTCTAGCTATAAAACGTTTCAAAGCTGCAATAAATGACTCTGTTGAAGCATCACTTACCAATTCTAAATGGATTGCTTTGACACTAAAACAAATGAAGAGTGCTACATAACCTTTGAACAATTTTGAATTTCGACTTTTCATATTTTTTAACATTAGTGGACCAGCATAATCTAAACCGCAATGCAAAAATGGACGAGTTGGTGTTACTCTACCAACAGGAAGTTGACTCATTAATTGGGAGGCTGTTACACTTGACTGTTTGTGACATATTACACAACTTTTTACAATTTTCCTTACAAAGTCACGACCACCAATAATCCAAAACTTTTGTTGCAAAACAGATAAAAGTAACTGTGAACCTGCATGAAGATGCTTTATATGTTCAGATTTTACAAGAAGTTCTGTAATTCTAGCATGTTTTGGAAGTAAGATAGGATATTTGAAATCGTATGTTACACTAGCATTTTGCAAGCGACCTCCAACTCTCATGACATCATTTTCATCAAAAAATGGATTTAAACACAATAGTTTGCTATTATAAGGCAAAGGTTTTTTCATACGTAAGTATTTTATCTCAAGTGGATATTCTGATTCTTGAGCTTGTTTTATCCAATGCATTAATGCATTTGACAACTCCTTTGTAGTTAATGGTCCACTACATCTTAACTCCTGTTTACTTTTACTATTCCTAATAAATCTTTTACACCAAGCAGTAACACGAACTAACCTAGATAATGATGAAAATTTATCTACTATTGTACAGTCAACCTTAATGTGCATGTTAACAATTGAAGACTTTTGCTCACATTGAACAGAATCTAGATTTTTGCAATTAATATTTACAATAGGTAACTCTGATTCCATCAACCACTTTGGCCCATTCCACCATAGTGAATAAGACTCTAATTGCGACGGATTCAAACCACGAGAACTACAATCAGCTGGGTTGTCTTTGCTCGATGTGTGCGCCCATTTAATAAAAATTGATTGTTGAATCTCAGATACTCGGTTAGCCACAAATGTTTTCCATTTACTCGGACACGAAGAAAGCCATGCTAACACAATAGTAGAATCTGTGTAACAGACAACCTGTTCAAACTTGATTAACATTGCCTTAATGACCGTATTGACTAATCTACATAACAATACTGCAGCACACAATTCTAACCTAGGTATTGATATTTGCTTTATAGGGGCAACTTTGGTCTTTGCAGCAATCAGGTATACTTGCACATTTCCAGATGTATCTATACAACGTACATATGATACTGCAGCATACGCCTTTTCACTAGCATCTGAGAACCCAATTAGATCATATTTCACAATATTTTCAGAAGAAATACACCTTTTGATCTTAATCTGTCTCAACAATGGCAATTCTTGACAATATACTTCCCACGAGCGAGCAATATCATTCGGAAGTACATCATCCCATTCAATTTTTAATTTCCATAATGATTGTAGCAACAATTTTGCAACAATGGATACTGGAGATAATCAACCAAGCGGATCATACAATTTTGCAATATCAGCTAGTAACATTCGTTTTGTCATTACTGACTTAGAAGTGGGAACAACAATAGAAAATGAAAATGAATCACTTGATGGATTCCACTGTATACCTAAAGCTTTTACATTCTCATCTTCATTAAAACAAATTAACGACTGAGTTTCTCTTAAGTGAGAGGGTATACTATTTAGCACATTCATGTCGTTAGTAGACCATTTTCTTAATTCGAAACCACCTTTGTGTAATAATGCTGTTAATTCTGAGTACAATACCATTGCCTCACTACTATCAGCTGCACCTGAAACTAAATTATCAACAAAGAAATCATTCATGACTAATTCTGCAGCTCTGGGATAACAATAACCTTCATCTACAGCTAACTGTTGCAAACACTTTACAGCCAGATATGGAGCCGAACTGGTTCCATAAGTAACAGTTAACAATCTAAAATCACTAATAGGTTGGTCAACTGTTTCTCTCCACACTATTCTCTGGTAATCAGAATCAGTTTGATCTACCTTAACTTGTCTGTACATTTTTGCTATATCAGCACACAATGCAATTGGATGAGTTCTGAACCTTAATATTAATGGGATACTATCATCTTGTAATTTTGGACCTACCATTAAGTTGTCATTGAGAGATACTCCACTGCTAGTTTTAGCACTACCATCAAATACAACCCGCAATTTAGTGGTAGAACTACTTTCATTTAAGACACAATGATGCGGCAGATAATAAGATTCAGATACAAGCTTATCAAGTTCTACATCAGGAATTTTTTCCATGTGACCTAAGTCTAAGTACTCCTTCATGAAATCACAATATTGTTTACATTAATCAGGATCTTTCTGTAACTTACGTTCCATCTGGCATAATCGCTTTACTGTTGTGTCCCGTGATACACCTAGAGGCTCAACATTTTCTTTAAAAGGCAATTTTACAATGTATTTACCATCAACATTACGTTTGTAAGTTTCAGCAAAATACTGCTCACATTTTTGCTCTTCAACGGATAAGTGTTGTACAGTTGGCAACTCCTCTACTTCCCAGAATCTTTGCAATGTTTTATTGAGATCAATAGAAACAAAATATGACTGAACACTTGATGTGTTATTCGTTAAGTTAATCTGACCACACAATACCCAACCTAACACCGTTTCAATGGCAGACGGAGCTCCATTCGTACCTACGTGTCTCCCACTGAGCAACAATAATGGGAAAACATCAGCACCTAATAACACATCAATAGGGCCGCTTTTATTAAACTGTGGATCAGCTAAGTTTACTTGTTTCACAATTTCCCAATTACCTATATTTTGAATAGTTACTCTGGGTAAGTTACTTGTGATTCTTGGACTACTATTGCTTTAGTATGAATATTATTATTACTGTACAATGACTGAAAACACAAATCAACTATTGCATGAGAATTTCCAACGTTAGAACCAGTAACACCTGATATGCTCATGTTTATTTTCTCTTTGTTTATGCGTAATTTCTGGACGCAACGTTCAGTTACAAACGATAATTCACTACCACAGTCGATAAGTGCACGAAATTGTATCAACTTATTTGCATTATATTTGATATTTATGACAGCGGTGGACAACAACACCTGAGGAATTAGTTTTTGATTTATAGAATGAGAACAATTTACTTGATCTACTTTATCCTTCTTTTCAAAATGCAATAAAGTATGATGTTTTTTGTTGCAAGTGTGGCAACCCTGCTTCACACTACACTTATTCACGGAACAATTTAAGGTCAAACAATTGAAACAAAGCGAATTCTTTTTCACAAAACTATGCCTATCATTCACTGACATATTTATGAACTCTTGACACTTATATAGCTTGTGGTTATTTACACATGATACATGACACAATTGGACTTGAATGATGCACTAACGTGTTACTTTTTTTTTTGTTTGTTTTTAAAGCAGACGTGTCTGCCGGTGACCTTGCACTCACTGCAGCTAACGCTTTGGCACGTTGTAATATGAACTCTTTCAGCTGGTCGAAAATTGGTTGTTCGTTTTTCTTCAATGAAAGCTCCCATTGTTTTCTGGTGTTCTTATCTAGCTTCTCACCTACATGGTAAATTAAAATCACATCCCAATGTTCCACTGGAAGGCCCAAGGATTTAAGTTCACACACACACTGAACACTATTGTCAACCAATCTTCGTAACTCACCTGATGACTCATTCTTCACAGCTGGTTGAGTAATCAACTTGCTCAAAATATGATTTGCTAGCTCCCTCACATCTTCATATCTTGATTTAAGTAACTCCCATGCTACTTTATAGTTATCATCAGATATGGAAATAGACTGCAACAATACAGCAGGTTCCCCTAATACAGCTGTCTTCAAATACTGCAGCTTTTGAGCATTTCCTAACCGATTGTTATTATGAACAGCAGCAACAAATAAGTCACGAAACGATAGCCAATCTTGCACTCTACCACAAAATGTAGGAAGTTCTAAGTCTGGCAACTTCACATCTGTGCACTGTTTATTAGATGTATTTACCTGTTCAGTATTAGGTGACTGCATATTGTACAAAATTTCTAAGACAGAGTCCAACTTATTTTGCACTTCATTAAATTCTCCGTCATATTTTGCAAACTCACTTTCACCACCCACAGAAATGAACTTTGTAATGAGCTCTGTGCAATCGCTATGTAATTGCGTAGCACGTTCAGTGTACAGCTTGATACTGAAGTTAGGCTTGTCTTTAGTCTCGTTCACTTTATGTATTAACCTTGTCACTTCACGTTTCAAGACAGTTTTCTTACCTATGAGTTCTTCCATTGTTATAATTCTGCACCACTTTGACAATGCACTACAAAATGAAGATACTGCTCCACAAGTTTGCAAACCATGCACATGCACAACTGGAACAAAATCCGGTCGGTAAGGACCACTTTAATGTTTGTGGACTGTATTATTTTAAACACAAAGTTTGTTGTACAATATACTATTTATTATATTGTAAACACACAACTAAATACACTAATTGCTATGCATAAGCAACCACACACTATGCAGTCACACACGCCACGTTGACACTTATAAAGAACTATCAATCATCCCAGTGTTGCCAAATACAAAACAAAAGAATAATGAAATGCGGCCGAACAGAGCTATTCCCTTGGAATACGACGGATTCGCACCCTCTCATCGTCATGATGAAGAAGGTATCGGGATTCATCAGACGATGCAACACTCTACCACTGCGCCAAAGTCCAGTGGCGATGGTCACGTATTCATTTCAGTGGTAGTTGCCGATGCCGTGGCGTTAACTTTCGCACATGGATGGGGTCGTCGGCTGCGGAGGCCCATCGTTAAGAGTATTCGGTGCACTGTGTGTTCAGATACACTTGTACTTTTCCCAGCATTAAAGTCTAATGTTAGTTCCGTCACAGTTCGCTGTATATCCTGTTTTACCAGTTTGCCCAGCCTACAACATCCGACAATGAGGTGGGGAGAAGCGCCCAACCCCTCGATGTTTGGACGTCGTTTCCTCTTGGTTTCGCCACTTCTTTAAGATACTCACTAGAGCACTCCTCGAACACCCGACAAGCCCTGCAGTTTCCGAAACTTCCGTGCCGAGTCTCCGGGCCATTACAACCTGCCCTCGGTCAAACTCAGATAGATCGCGCGCCTTCCCCATTCTACACACGGCCAACACTCTCACTGATACTACATGGACCGTACGTGTTTCTGACTAGCAGGCATTCCTCGGCAGGTGACGTTGCTATCGCCTGGACAGGTTTATATCGATAGTAGGTAGGTGGTAATAATGTTCTGGTTGAGCAGTGGAGCTGAAAATTAAATCTTGATCTCGAAAGATTAACTATTAAAATAATGCATTCTGTACCTTTGAAAAGTAATAAATGCTGGAGTTGGTTTCAAGGCAGTTTCCGAATGAATACTTTCTTCAAAATAATATTAAAAATTATACAAAGATTTTCGAGACATTCGAGTCGAGTAAAAATTTTTACAAGCAGTCGCTACTCGACTCGAAAATTCGAGTCGAGAAATACGTTTGTCTCGAATTTTACAAAGTGTGTCTCGACTCGTGCGCATCCCTACTTGGATCCGCCATTTGGATTCAACTTTTCGTTTTTCAAATGGGAATAGGTGCAAGTAATACATCAAATTCATACGTATACAATCTTCTCGGAAATTCATTGGTGTAGTGAGTTTTACCGTAGCTTGTACCACCTGTCATTGCATGTTAAATATCAGGCATTTCACGAATATTGAACCGAATAGAAAGTTGAGCAGGGTCCCGTGTGTTTATGTAAACTTTTAGGTGTTTTATCAGTGACAAAATATTCTCTGACACACACACACACACAGACGTCAATACGGAAATGATACTTCTTTCCCCAAATCTGGTCGTATCTAGATTTACTTTAGGCATTTTGACTGTAATACAATACTTTCTTGTTATAGTATAACATGGTAGTAACAACAATCACTCACAGAAATGTGATAAGATTAGGACACCAATGCTGTAAAAAGATTGTTTATGCCTACACTATTTTTTCAGTTAGAAACTGTTTTCATTTGTCAACATCAAAAACGTAAACGTTCTGATATTACTCTGCCATGTGTATTCGCGAAGTGCCAGGAGGGATTTAACATGCAATACCTGCCAAATGGTACGAGCTACGGTAAAATTCATATCATCAGTGAATTTCGGAGAAAATTGTATATGAATTTGATGTATCACTTGCACCTATTATCATTTGAAAAACCGAAAGTTGATCCAAGATGGCGGCCGAGGTGGGTAAGTGAGTCAGAGAAGCAGTAATTGTTCCAATTTGTTTTGAATATGTCCACATTCATGTCCAGTTATATCTAAAGAAACTAAAAGCAAGTTTATGTCCGAGCGTTGTAGTAGTGTATGATTGAATTATGGACATATAAAGGCCCATAACTATGCAAATTACCGGTATTGGCCGCTAAAGTTAGCACAATACACAGTGGGCCGCAGAGAACTTTACATTTAAATCAATTTTATACCAATCCCGAGGGACACTTCGCGAATGTACCTCGTGAGAAAAATTCGTTATCCGGACAGCGATATATCGTACAAATATACGATATCCTTATGCTTACTACAGAAATCAGTACCGAGCATATGTTATCCGTATCCTACATATGTACTGTCCTTTTTCCTGCTTAGATGTTACATCATACCGTTGCAGGATGTCTGACATCTAACATCTTCCGTATACTACATACCTATAC
Source organism: Thermobia domestica (assembly GCF_964235325.1). NCBI lineage: Eukaryota > Metazoa > Arthropoda > Insecta > Zygentoma > Lepismatidae > Thermobia > Thermobia domestica. The sequence goes on from NC_137463.1 coordinate 206,004,809, forward strand.
GTAATCTTATGTTAAATACGTCAGCTATATGTTACATATGTCCATCTGTATGTGAGATCCTGACATCCTATATACAATTCTTTCATTTGTACGGAAAGTATGTTTATGCGGAACACTTGTACGGAAAGTACGTATAAAATACACTTTTTCAGTTATACGTTTGCTGTACGTTAAGTCCAAAAGCTACAGGATTTACGCATGTAACCTACGTTTTTACGTACGCCACATACGTTTTTCCCTCAGTGTAGGAAACAAAAAGTAAGCATGGGTAATACACGGCAATCTTTCAATTACATGAAAAAAATTAATTCACATAATGTCGAAAACTTGTTCATTATTGTTAACTTCGGACGAAATTGCCACAATGTTCACTGGATGTTCATCTATTTATAATCCTTCATGTATTATCTATATATATAAAAGAGAACGCACAAATCCTTTGTCCGCTCATCACGCTAATACGGCTGAACCGATTTCTTTCATTTTTGGGGGGTTCTTAGGATTTGGACCCTAGATGGTTTTTATCATATCACTTTAATTTTTAATTACCAGTGTCTTGAGATAATTGACCATTCAAGTGTCCATCCTTTGTTAGTTATTCATCATAGGTAAAAATAAACGTATTTATATGCAACCCGCATGACCCTGTGACTCGGCGGGTTAACATAAATGACAGGCGTTATAATGGTTTTTATCATATCACTTGAAAGCGAAAAAGTAAAAATTATCTAATTAACAAAGTTTATTGCGTTCGGGGGTGACCGCAGCGAAGCGGGGCGGGTTAACATAAATGACAGGCGATATAATGTTAACATTTACTGCAATCTTCTATGGTTTTTATCATATCACTTGAAAGCGAAAAAGTAAAAATTATCTAAGTAACAAAGTTTATTGCGTTCCGGGGTGACCGCAGCGAAGCGGGGTGAACGCTGCTAGTAAATAAATAAAACAATTTTAGCACAAAACATAAATCTAGAGCTCCCTCGTAGGTAAGAGATTAGCGTACGCGCCCTTGGCGTGGGAGATCTGGGTTCGGTTCCCGGCGGGAGCTCATGTGGTCCGGATTCCATGCTAATCAGTAGGTCCCGTCTGATACAATCTCGTTGCTGCAAGGGACGGTAAACTCAAAAATCAATCAATCAATGAAAACATTAATCTATGTTTGTCAGTGGAGTACTGCAAAACAGTAAAACTGACAATACCTTTCAACATACAAAATCTTCACAATTTCATCGCTAGATCTCAAGGAAGTATTGATTCTTTTTATATGCGAGCTCGAGTAAGTTTTCTACAGTGAGCCTACTACCAGTCGTGTAGATATCTGACTCATACGTTCAGGGGTGTAATTTCAGACTTCGCTTGAAGGGGCAAGAGCACCAGCAACATAAGACTTTCACGTTTTGTACCAGTATATTAGTAAACAATCGATTCAAGTATATGTAGTCCTTAAACTCTTGGGGAGGTCAATCGCTTCCTCCTGCCTTCCCTAAATGACGACTTTGCATACGTTATACCTCAGCTAGGCTCCTGTTCCGTCCGGTTACATTCATATGGTCACAGTGCATCTGATTTTTTTTTACACTGGTGACTACGGCTGATTCGTCGGCTGACGGTGTCCGCTGGCTGCATGGTCACACAGCAACCGATCTCTCGTCAGTCAGACAGATTTCTTGTGAGACACAGCATGGACGTGGAATTACTAATCTTAGAAAGACCTTATTAAAAATATTGGCGAATATGACGAGTTTCACACGCTATTTCCAAAGCTTGTGGAGCAGTCTCAGAAATTCTTTCAGTATTTCAGAATGGAAAAGGATACATTTTGGTACATTTATAGAAGATTCGATGAACACGCAAAGAGAAGCAAAATAATTTTCAACGTCAAAAGAATAGCTTGCTGTAATACTAAGGTAAGTAATCCGAATTCATATTATTAATAACATCTACTAGTATCTAGGAATTTTTCGTTATTCTGTCGCACTTTTGGAACTAACTACACTTACAATGGATTAGCGTAACTACGAGAGTTTTCTCGAGGGAGGCGAGACCCATTTTGTCTTCAAGCTTGTTTCTTTCAGGAAAAAATCGGGAGTATTTTTAAATTTTGAGTTCTAATACAGTTAATAACATAGGTTTCTCCATATTCTTATACAGTATTCCTTTGACAATTTGCCGGGGGTATTTTTCTATTTCCGGGATGTTACCCTTACCGGCTCAGTTCCTGAAAGAAACGCTGATCTGTAGTGTTTTAAAAACATTGGAAAACACCTTTCCACTTATTACAATGACACTGAGTTAACTTCAAAGTGGTGATCTCAAAGCTATCCTAGTTCATCCTTATAATTACATAAGCAATTATCGAAATTATTTGTATTTTGTTGCATTTTTGGTAAACGTATTTAAATAACAGTGTAGTCATTAAAAGGAGTTGGATACTTACACAAGAATGCTAAAAAAAAAAAAGACTGTAGCCAGTGGCGTATTTACAATTTTGTTTCGGGGGGGACTTTGCCTGAAAATGTGAAAATTCTGCAAGATATTTCATATACTTTACTATAGTAAGTAAGATTTCGGGGGGCTTAAGTCCGGAAGCCAACCTAAATACGCCACTGATTGTAGCTATCATGCAAATCACGAACGTAAGTTACCATTAAAAATCTAGATACGTTAAACTTGCGAAAATGAGTTAGAAATAGACCTTTTAGCACATGGCCACAAGAAATAATAAATTTATTTAAAATTTTAAATGGCTGGAATTTAAAAGGTTTTGTTTGATTATGTTGAGTTACAGGATTAGGATTAGAATTTAGATATCTGAGCTTTTGGCATCCATAGCCATGTTAGCCCATCACGTATGAGGGATGACGTCCCTCGGAGATCACACTATCCGAAGAAATGGAAGGAAGGAAGCGGGCTGGTACCTGTATGTTGGGTACCATCCCGGCATTTGTCTGATGTGAATGAGGAAAACCCAGGAAAACCTTATTTAGGATCGCTGTCCTGAAGAAGGTTTTACACTTTTTTGACCGAGTGTCCCCACCGAGAATCGAACCCGGGACCGCTCGCACCAATATGTTGATTTACAAATTGATTTTTGAACAGCTACTACATCTGTTAAAGCAACCGAAATAAACATAACTAGACGAAAGCTGGAAAGAAAATGAATTATTTGAATTATGACTACATTTACGACAGTATTTACTTGAGAAGAAGTGAGAAATTTTCTCAGTTGTTTGTTACTTCCATCACGTTATATACGTATTGTAACTCTAGGTTACTAGTTTTAACCACCATGAAGCTTTTACGAGTTATTTACAGGCATTGCAGTTTCGCCCTACTTAAAAATAACTAAATATTACCCTAATTCTAGTTTAATGCCCCACGATTATGCACCGAGGCTGAGAGAGACGGTGGTGATGATAACGAATGAAATGGTAGATATAAGAATGTGAGAGAAAACGGGAGAAACCCGAGAGAATCCACGCTTATGGTGTTTGTCCACTACAAAGTTCACTTGACGCGCGCGAATGTATCAACAATATTTATTTTACTTCGCTGTACGTTTCTCGTGCTCCTTTTAGATCAAAGAGGGCCAAAGATGAAAATCAGAACTCTATGCGAGACAAAATAATTTATTAGAAACAACAAGGGCGCCGATTTCTCTGTAACTTTGGGGGGGGAATACATATAACAATACTTATAAAATTAAAAATTTATAAAAATACATGGGGGCCCAGATAAGCTTTGGGGGGAGGGCGGGCTCCCCGGCCTCCCCAGGATCGGCGCCCTTGGAAACAACAATGGTATATTTTACAAAATCCTGTTAAAACTAAGTCCTATTAATGATTTGTTTCTCATACTGCTTTGAATTGGAATAGGCCTACATTGATTCTCAGAACTGAAATTAAATGTTCGTCTGTCAGTGTGCTTCTACTGCAAATCTTTCGAAGTAATTCTATTCTTTTTTTGAGTCGTCAGATTAGGAATCATATCGTGGGACCAGGTAGAATATTTCTGGGAACCGTATATGGCCAGTGGGCTGTAGTTTGCCCATCACTCTTTTAGATAATCAAATTTCCATTGTTAAATTTTGTAAAAGTATAATATTCTTTCTTGGCCTCCGTAGCAACCAACCTGTTCTGTATTCATTTAAAAAATCATGAAAAGTTCAGCATATAATATTAAAAAAAAATAATAAAAAAAATTAAAGAATTGAGATTTGAAGAAGTACTTTGTGAAATGGATAATGTGTTCATACACTATTGCTGAAAACTAAATTGGAATTTGCTTGGTAAAAATTGAGCACAACAGGTGTTCAAATATCCAATATATGAAACAGCAAGACATCCACATATGTTTGCTTTCTTTAGATGATTCACATATCCTGGACGTGTTTCGTTATTTCCACCTGTCAATGCCAATTTTGAAAAGAAAATCGTTCTGTGATCTGTTACTTATGACGTTTTATTTTCCCGTATGTTGCAGTAATTTCTTCACCTGACAGATGTCAGACATCAAAAGTATTTGTTCTATTGTCCCAAACACACTATTATTTGTCTACAACTCTCACACAGTTTCCATCAAGAATCACGCAAAGATATCTCCCAAATCTATATTAAGAAGAGAAACACTTGTGGATCTGGCAAGACGATTTTAGAGCTCAGGTAAGACTAGTCTCCACATGTTTTGTGTCAAATTATATAGATTCATACATAATCTGCCAGTTAAATTACCGAGCAGATGAATTCGATTTAATAACAAACTAGATCTAAAACTGTCTTCATGATTCAAATCTTTTATTTGCAAAGTATTAGAAGAAGGTGAACTCACTGGTGCCTAAGTGGTTAGCGTAGACGCCTTTGGCGTGGAAAACCCAGGGTCGATACCTGGCAGGAGCTCTTGTGGTTCGGATCTCACGTTAGGTTGTAGGTTCACGTCTCATATAGCCTCGTTGCTGAAAGGGACGCTAAACTAAAATCAAATCAAATCAACCAAACTGATGTTATCTTTGATAACCAAATGTCTAAGCCATACTATTAAGTTGGAAACGTCAAATTTGGACAGGCAAGGGATAATAAAGGAATTGTCGAAATGCGTATCTTAAGGAGAATAGGAAAAAGGGTTTTATTTTTTACGAGAATATAGGATATCAAAAGTTTCTGAAGTTGGGGGAATGAAACTCGGCAAATAAACTTCTGATAACAAATAAGTGTTTTAAAAATTAAGATCTTAAGTTGAGGAAGGAAATGAAAGAGGCAACAAACGTAGTAACCTAATTTTCCATTTTATTCTACGGTATATTCGTAAAATGCTCAAGGTGATTATTCACGTAAGTTGAAGCTTGTTTACATAAACTCTTTATTTTAAATATGCGAACACGTGTTTCAACGTTTTTACGGAAATTCTGCTCCCAAAAAGGGGAAGGGGGAGAGGACAACTTCTATAATATTCTAATTTTCTATTTTATGTTAATAAAATCCTCAATGGTGAGGGTTTTTCTAAATTTTTTTGAGTTGAGGTGAAAATTCAGTATATAAACTTTTTATTAAAAATAAGCGAACAAAATGAAGCATGAAATATGTTTTGCTATTCGTCCAAAAATATATGGGTGATACTTCTTAAACGTTAATTTGAGCTGTAACAAAGTAAATTATGAGATGGGCTCTGAAATTAATTACTTTAAAGAAATCGTAACACTTTTAATTTCTCGTGACCCAGCTTTAAGTACAAGACGGTACACCTTTGCATCCATAAAGTTTCACTGTGTTGATTGGTCTGTAAATACAGTGTATACTTATAATAAAGACTTGCTATAAAATAAAATCAATGAAAAATATTTCTACATTCGGAGAAATTTACTGATTTTTGGTATTGTAGATTCCCGGTCACAATTAAATAACTATCCACTATACGACTCAGGCCCGAATCCGCGGGGGACATGGGGGCACCCCCCTAAATTTTTAGTGGCCACCTCAGATTTTCACGGTAAGCTTACAAAAGAACTATAATATGGTGATGAACTATAATACGTTTGGATCGTCCTCCCCTAACTTCTACCGCCCCCTACATTTTTGGGCTGGCTACGGATCTGATATAACTTTATTAGATAATGGTCAGCGAAGCTGAAAAAGAGAAAAAAAAAGTTTCATTAGAGTCCAGCAACCAGACTTACAGACAAGAACTCTGTGTATAAGACAGGCGATTCGAGACAATTTTATGGTCGGAACAACTTCAGAGCAACTCACATTCTTGACTGTTTAATTGTTGAACATTTATTTATTCAAACACAGAACTGAAATATTCAGGGGGATCTGAAGGTTGTCGCAAGGAGGCTAACCCACCTGATTACTTCGCACTATGAACCTGACTACAGTACTAATAGTTTTAGGCCTATCGGATGTTTCTCCCACTTTTTCTGTCTAAAAGAACAAATCTAACATGTAAGATAAAACATGTAATCTCAAATATACATTTAAAATTAAACGATAATTGGATTAACTACTTATGAATTATTCTTTATAGTCCAGTGAAACTACGAACAATATAGAGGAAGAGACTATATGTTAGTAGCATTGTAAACACAATAAAAATGTTGATAAAGTACCATTAAAAGTTGAACGTGAAGTAAAGTTGTTATAAAAAAAAAAAAAAAAAAATCGCTGTTCACTTTTCCTGTTAAAGTTCAAGCTACGTCTAATGGAGTCGAGTCCAGTGTTTCCTGGAGAAGTTTATTGATTGAGAGCTTCCGTTCAATATTTACAAACTTTTGAGAGTTCACAGTAGGAAGTCTGTGACATCAAGTCGTTAGAAGCTTTGGATACAAACAGTTTGTGAAGGACATATCAGAATGTCCTGCTATTGTTTCTATTCAGTTAAAAAAAAAAAAATGCAGCTGACAGGAGGATGTACAAAAAGTTGGATGGATGGCGTCGTTCCAACTTTTAACCAAGAATGGCAATTTCTTGCTGAAACTGTGCAATGTGTAGGTCAAATGATTATTATAAATTGAGTGTGTGATATAATTATTATTATTCAAGTATATTCATCTCTATTCTAAGTATACAATCAGTTCTATAAGTTAAACATTAAAAATGAAATGAAATGAAATCTTTGAGTTTTACGTCCCACGGTTATGCCGGTTAGGCTAAAGGAAATGGGAGAACCCCGAGAAAACCCACGAGCACGGTGTTTGTCCACCACAAGGTCCACACGGCGCGAGCTGGAATCAAACCAGGGACCTCAAGCACCGGAGGTGAAGGCTCTACCACTGAGCCACCGCGTCCCCCAAGTTAATCATTATTCATGTAGGGTGAAACCGAACATTATCCGTACCTTTAACTACTCTGGTAGGGTCTCCATCATAATAAATTATGTTATTCTCTAAATTTAAAGGTGCTGAATAGATTACGCTGGTTCTTTGTCTACTTTCATAGTTTGGTGTGAACTATCATTATATTAATAATAACATAAATACTGTGACATTTTAGTCACCAGAGTATAAATGTTAGTACTTTTTTATTGAACGTCGTAAATGGTAAACTAAATTTATATTTATGGTTTATGCTTTTATAAATTTTATGTTTTATATATAGAAGGCTCAAAATCGTCGGTAAATCCACGTACAGGCGTATTTACATGCTTTTTATTTTACAGGAAAGCAATTTGAAATTCTTTGTAAAACGCTATACCTTAAATACTATCTTCAGAAACACTAAAGTCAAAGCTTTCTTGCTACACTGTTAAAAATACTTTCTTAACTCTGAGAAATCGTTTCTTATCTATGCACCGATAATATCTTTTCTTAGAAACTAGAGTTTGAAACTTTCATTAATGAAAAATGAAGAAAAGTATATGTGGTTGTATAAAATGAAACAAGAAAGTATATTGTTACTTTCATGATGAATGAGAATTGCCAAACCTCATTTCTAAGAAAATATTGTCTCGGTGCACAGATAAGAAACGATTTTCCAAATTTAAGAAACTATTATTAACAGTGTACAAACTTTCGCAACACTGTGGTGAAAATGAAATGTATAGTAGGGTGCAGTGAAAAAAATCAAAAGTGTGCAATTAAATAACACTAGGTGTCAAAAGTTGTGTATTGACTAGTATAACATTCGTGATTTTTTTTCTGAATTTTTGTACTTCGTCTTCATTCCCCGCAAGGGCCTTAACATTTTGCATTTTTTTAATGAAAATTTGAATGTTTTGAAAATATTGATTTTTTTAAAGAAGCTGCCCAGTCAAATCGAACTAGGTGACAAAAGTTGCATAATGACTAGATTGACTACCCCATTCATGATTTATAAAATAATTTGCATATTCATTCCTCACAAGGGCCTGAAATTGTGCAGTTTTTTTTTTGGAAATTTTGCCTGAAATTTTGCAGAATATGTTCTAAGGCATATTCTACAGCATTTAGATGGCGCAACAGTGGGTCCTCAAAAATTCTCGGAAACTATTGGAAAAAGTTTAGTCAATTGTGAGGATTTATCAATCGTTAATTTTCAAGTGATTTAAGTTTCCTTGCCATGGAAGAAAAAGACGTCAGACACCGTAACACAGACCAAAGATATATGTGGGATATTTGGAAAGCAATCTCTGCTGGTGAGTGTTCACCGAATCTTGTCCTAGATAATTATCCAATGCAAGATGAATCACTACTACTAACATAGTGCTTAAAGTGTACTTAAGCACTACTGACCCATCTTCAAACTTGAAGGAACTCGTTACATTCATCATGAAAGTGTATGCTCCGATGTGGTTTTACATTAAATGTAATCCTACTTTCAAGGATGCCCCTGTGAACTTATAACGTACTATAGCTTTTTCACGGTACTTAAGCAATGAACTGAAGCTCATTGTAGATAGGACAATTCGGCCAATGGTTTCTTCGCGTATCCTGCGAATTTACTGGTACCTATGCTCGCCGATGATCGAAAGCATATTCGAGAACTAGTTACGCGTAGAATCCTTGACACAAGGTCAAAAGCTCAAACCAAACACCTCCTGTACGCAAGTTCAGTATTCCAGCAATCCACTGTAGTGGTCAGGATTTCATTGACCTAATCAACTGGCAGGAACGCAAAGTAACCCTGACGAGACATTTGTCGGAGTAGGATCTACAGAAATGTGTAACAGGAGGCTCATCTGTCCTTCCACCTGTTTTTCATTTGACATGTCAAACCCAAGCAGTTGAGAGGTGCGTTAAAACTGTTACCGAAGCTTCGTCTGAAGTGTGTAGTGTCTTAGCTCGAGATGGATTTATCAGAGCAAGACTTTTGGATATGTCAATTATGCCTATATTCGAAACAAAATCTGAATACAAACCAACGAGTTAAAGAGATTTCCAAAGATAGGGTGGATGGGAGGAACTCCTCGTGGCAAGTTCTCAGTGGTTTTGGGAACCAGCAAAGAGCAGCATATCAAAAGTAATTTCAATGGAAAATTGTTAAATTTACATAGTGTATCTTAATATTATGTTTAATATATTTCAAGATATTACTGTGAAATTGCATTTTAAAACTTCTTGGAGGTAACGAAGATTAAAGAAAAATATTTTTAAAAATAATAGCGAATTATGGTAGTCACGCAAAGGCTTGAACTCTAATAGGATATTATTTGACAATTCTTGAAAATTGTCAATGTATGTATTCAATGAATTTTGAGATTTACTGTATAAATTCCAAAATTTTAAGGCCTCTGTAGATAATAAGATAAAGCACAAAAATTATTTCAAAACCATGGGTGTTATGGTAGTGAACACAACTCTTTCTTAAGCAAGTGTGAAGTGATTTGGCGGATTTTAAAACCTTTTTAATATTTTAAGTGGAATTTCAAAATTAACCATAAAAACTGCAAACTTTCAGGCCCTTGCGGAGAATGAATATGCAAATTACTTTAAAAATCATGAATGGTGTATTCAATCTAGTCATTATGCAACTTTTGACATCTAGTTTGATTTCCTTGGGCAGTTTTTAAAAAATTCAATATTTTCAAAAAAATTAAATTTTCATAAAAATTGCAAAATTTTAAGGCCCTTGTGGGGAATGAAGATGAAGTACAAAAATTCCGAAAAAAATCACGGATGTAATACTAATCAATACACAACTTTTGACATCTAGTGCTATTTAGTTGAACAACTATGGATTTTTTCGCTCCATCCTAATGTGTAATCCTATGACGTTATTCGAAGAATTTCAAAATCGCTTTTCTGTAAAATTAAAACCATGCAGGTACCTGTACGTGGGTTTACCTACAAAATGTTAAAACTAGAGAAGACGTTACCTCCTGCAGCTAGTATATTTTCAAGTGGGAATGAAATTACATGTTATATAAAATACATCAAAAGTTGAAAATCGTCAGTGCCGTGCCGTGGAGAATCAGAGTCTTGGACGAAAGTATACGACGGCGTCCCCCTCTTACATATATATGAATAAGGCCGACAGTCCAGCCGCGAAGTACCACAATGGTTGGCGTGAATTTTCAAAATTTTCAAAAATAATCCCTGCTTTTTCTTGATTTTGATCACTTTTTATTATTTTTCTTTCCATATTATATATATATATATATATAGATATAGATATAGATAGATAGATAGATAGATGTTTTTTCCTCCTGAATTTTGCGCCTCCTTACTTCGGCGCCCGGGGCCGTCGCCCCGCTCCTCCTACGGCACGGTACTGAAAGTCATCGAAAGTCATGAGAATATCTTGTGTGTACGTGCCCTTATGGGTCAGAATAGAACAAAGAGAACTTGAAGAGGTTGATAATTTCAAGTATCTGGGAAGTATTTTCACAAGAGATGCTTACTGCACCAAAAAGATCAGGTTTAGAGTTACCATAGCCAAAGAAGCATTCAACAAGAAAACTTTACGCTTAACTAACTGGCTTAATATTGGACTAAAGAAATTGGTCAAGTGCTATATACCGAGTATTAGATTGTATAGTTCAGAGACTTGGACATTACGGAAGTTATAGAAGAAATATTTAGAGAGCTTCGAAATGTGGTGTTGGAGGAAGATGGAAAAGATAAAATGGAGAAAAGATAAAATGTGGTGGATTCTCACAACTTTGTTAATTGCACTTAATTCAGTTGTGCTCTAAACGTTCTTAATGGAATCTACCATAGCGTAGCAAGTTAAATCCTAACAGATGCCACAAAATTATCAGGTCTCACGATCTCTCGAATAATCTTCATTACGTCTGTACTATTGTTCTGACATCTGTTGTACAGGCCTCAGTTGCTGTAACAAAACAGTTTTATTTATCGCTGTTTTAAACTGCAGAATCACACGATTGATGGTGGGTAATGGAATCTGCTTCTATAAAGCAATTTGTTTCTCGTTTATATGCTTTTGAACTGTTCAACATCAATCCCTCCATTCTGTGGCATCAAGACTCGAGTTGTACTGCTAGACTGGATATATCACCGCAAAACAAGCTTTCAAATAAATGCATACTAGCACAGTTATCACTAAAACAGCAATTTTTATCAAATGTAGCATTTCCTTAGTTGTAAGTTATCTTTACCTACCTCCAAGTCTATATATACTTTTCCTACCTCCAAGTTAAACGTGGCGTATTTGACTGATCAGGGGAGCTCATGACATGAAAACATGATTATTATTAAAGGGTGGTCCAACTACAATGCACGATGTTAATTATGTGTCATACCGTAACGTCAAGGTTTTTGCCCAACTTAATTTCACATTTCTTTGTTTCAGGGTTTGGCAAAGTCAACCATGGAGAGGTACACAATTGAGCAACGCGTGAAGATTATTGAAGCCTTTTACGAAAATGGACGTTCAAATCAAAATGCATTTCGTGATGTTTTTGGTCAGCATAATCGACCAAATGTGTCAACAATCGGGAGAATTGTGCGCAAATTTCAGAAAACAGGGTCTGTAGGAAATGTGAAGACAGCTGTGCATGCTCGCCAAGTTCGTTCTGCGGAAAACATTGCTGCTGTTCGCGATAGTGTGGCAGAAGAGCCGCCAACCTCGACTCGTCGTCGTGCCCAACAATTGAATATCTTACGAACATCACTGATGCAAATTTTGAAGAAAGATTTGAATTTACACGCTTACAAGGTTCAATTGACTCAAGAGCTGAAGCCTACTGACCATTTTTAGCGTCGTCAATACGCCGAATGGTTGGTTGAACAGACACAAGTGAATGGTGACTTCACAAAGAAAATCATCTTCAGCGACGAGGCACACTTTCACCTCAGTGGATTCGTTAACAAGCAGAATTCGTCAAATGAGAATCCACGAGTAATTGTTGAAAACCGATGTATCCACAAAGAGTGACTCTTTGGTGCGGGTTATGGGCTGGCGGTATCATCGGGCCGTACTTTTTTGAAAATGAGGTCGGTCAAGCAGTTACCGTGACTGGTGTTCGCTATCGCGAGATGATAACGGTCTTCTTGTGGCCAGAAATTGAGGATATGGACCTGGACGATATGTGGTTCCAACAGGATGGTGCCAAGTGCCACACAGCCAACGAAACATTGGCTCTTTTGCGCGAAAAATTCAATGGCCGTATAGTCTCACGTGGTGGCGATGTTAACTGGCTGCCACGATCATGTGATTTGACACCATTGGACTTTTTTCTGTGGGGATATTTAAAAGAAAAAGTGTACGTCAATAAGCCAAGAACAATTCAAGAGCTAAAGGATGCGATAATTCGGCACATTAATGATATTGAACCTCAATTATGTCTCAGGGTCATTGAAAATATGGACCATCGAAAAGAAGTCTGCCACCGAAGCCGTGGCGAGCATTTGGCCGATATTTTGTTTCAAACATAATTGTCATAGATTCTTCTATCATAATAAAAAATATTAAAATTATTCTCTGAAAACTTTGCGTTTTATTTACAATTAACATCGTGCATTGTAGTTGGACCACCGTTTATAAGCGACCTACTACAATCATTGTCCTAATATTTTTTTTTTTAAACGATAGTTGAATGTTTTACGTATTGTACTTTAATCTATGAAATTACATTAATGATTTTGCCAATGTTATGTAAAGTTATAAACTAGTGTTCTAACAAACGGAATAGATCTTCTTACTATAAGAATACCTATAAGTTTCTTTTTCTCAATAATGTAGCCATATTTTATTTCTAACATTTTCTTTATTTTTGTTACAGTTTCCACCACCATGCACTTTCTGTCGCTGGTGTTGTTCTCCCTCTTGCCATTGTCGGCTTACCTCACAGCGCTTAGGCCTAGAGGATTATGTAAGTATATATATATTTACACATATGAATCTCACTCATACATTTCTTGCAAAAATGTATTCAAATGATAAGTGTGTTATGTTCATATATTGTTTACTGTCCATGGGAGTTCTCAGCAGTTTTCATTTTAGGAATTCACATAAGAAAACATTCAACCTACAATATATCAATATAAAGTATAGATCTAAGTGTTCTTCTAGTGGTATATTGGTGAAGAGCTACTTACCACAAGAGCGCCGATTTCTCTGTAAATTTGGGGGGAGCGGGCATTCAGATGCAGAAGGTATATATATGAAGATTTTAAGGCAAATTGCACTCAAATTATGCCAAATATTGTATATTCATAAATACAATAGGGGGGGCCACATGAGCTTTGGTGGGCCCGCCCCCCCAGGATCGGTGCTCTTGACTTACCGCCACAATAGTAGTACTCGTCTACAATAATTCTAGAAGGAAAATACCAATTTGGTCACTTTCTTCTTTGACGAGCATAGCAGAGTGGCTCATAAGAGGAGACTGAACACTTCTAATACTAATAGATACGCTTTCCGTTCACAACAATTTTTCGAGACTAGGCAGACCAAACTCTTACAGTTTGATTGGTTGGTGGATTGGAGTTTACTTTCCCTTTTCAGTACCAAGGCTATAATGAGACGTGAGACGAACTGCTGTAGAGCATTTAAATTTTAATGTTCACTGACCGGGACAATATGAGTCAAAGGCGTGTGTGTTAGCCACTAGACCAACGGAGAGGGTAACTCCTGTAACGTAGGCAACCGTAATAAAAAGAGTCTGGTTCTAAATCTGCACTCCAACACGTCTATTTTCCCGAATATTTGTCGAGTTAATGCTTTCTTTCTACCTGTACTTGAGATATTATTCTGAGGTAAATCACATGGTTAAAGGAAGAAAAGGGAACATACTGAATGTATACTGTTGTTTATAATTCCAGAGAAATGACTGTAGACAGCCGTTTCATGCTTCGAATGATTTAGATCAGTTATTTTAAATTACATGTCCTCTTGAGGTCACAGTTTGGTTCTCGCGTTCTCAATGGTACGGAAGGAAGGTTGTCACGCGGAGCAACAGGTACACAAGTTCAATACTGTGGTCAGTCAAAAATGAGGTCACAACATTAGCATGATGTGGCGGTGCGTTTCCTAAGTAGAGGATGAAATTACCATTTGTAATCGTTTCTCAGGCAACTTTGACAAAAATTGTCTCCAAAAGTGTAAAAAAGCCCGTAATTGTATGATCGTTCGGAATAGGATTTGACAATATCATTCCCTGGAACTTCCAAAAGAAGCGTACAGCACCTTCTTATTAGATACACTTGACAAAACTTTTGGTGGTGATGATGAATCTGTATGTTTCCACTGCATCGACGCCTTTTAGTTTCTGAATTCATTCATTGTCACAATATATTCCAACCAGTTGCATCCCTCTCTCCTGAAGCGTGTGATATTTGCACCACTTGATCAAACCCTTGCTTGTTTTTGATCGTCATTAAACATTCGTGGATCCCAGGGAGAACAAACTTTGCTTAGGCCCAGTTCGTTTATAATCCCATTCTTAGCTTCAGTGTATCACAAATCTCCTGCATGGTGACACTGCTTTTTCCATGATGAAAGTTTTAACATGGGCAATATTGACCTCAGCCAATGCTTTTTTGGACGCCTAGACCTCTGTTCATCTTCCACACTCGCTCGTCCTTCTTCGAGCTCAGACACCCACTTCCGAACAATGTTTTCTGCAAGAGCGCTATCACCATACACATGCATCGTCAAATTGGCGATAAATACACTAAGAAAAAATAGTATGTGGAGTACGTAAAAACGTATGTTACATTTGTAAATTCAGTAGCTTTTGGACTTAACGTACAACAAACGTATAACTGAAAACACCTGTTTTATAATACTTTCCGTGTAGGTGTTCCATTTATTTGTACTTTCCGTATGAAACAATATAGGCGGTCAGGATCTTACACACAAAGGGACATATATATATATAGCATACACCTGACGAATGTAACATACATATATGTAATATATGGAAGACTGTTAGATGTCAGACATCCTGCAACGGCATGATGTGACATCTAAGGGCAGTGGGTATGTAGCATATGGATAACGTATGCTCCGTACTGATTTCTGTAGTAAGCACGAGGATTCCGTATATTTGTCCAGTATACCGCTGTCTAGATAACAGATTTTTCTCAGTGTATCGGCTGCACAACATCCAGTTTCGGTAAGGAATTTCATAATCACCTCTTGCTCTTCAACCAAAAATTCCATGTCCTCGAGCAGAATCAGAAAAATGTCTCTCGGTCATGCACTGTGACTCAACTGCTGAAACCTAGTAAACAAAACATGCACTGCTTAGAGACGAAGAATGGAGGTCTCCGACGCCACAGTTGCTTTCCTGACATGATAAAATATATGGACTTGAGAACAAAACGGTATGTACTTTTGGTGTGCACCTCGTCGGTACACGCTGGCTTATAAGTTTTGGTGAAATGCATTTTTAATGTAAAGGTAAAATACAAATCAAAAGTATATATATATATATATATTTTGGTTTTACGAGAGAGACATAGTTCACATTTCCTGCTTCCTTTGTAGTCGTGTTCTAGGTACTTCGTACTCATTGCACGTTTCGTGTTAATAATTTGGGACTATAAAACCTTGCACTTAACATTTAAATCTCCCATGTTCAGATTGATTTTGGTTTATCTGTACGAGGAAGTTTCTTTACCTATCTGGTACGTTTAAATCTTTTATTCAGTTTCCGAATATCTGCCTGAGATGGCGGTGCAATGTTTGGAAACGACCCACAAAAAATTAACATTACAATATTTATTTACGTGTTTTCATCACATTTTCAGTACAAAAACACACTGTTCTGTAAATAGCTTTCTATTCTATTGAATGCTTATCAACAAACACCATAAAGTAAAATATTTTTTACTCTATGCTAGCACTAGCAGGAGCAGAACTCACATCAACAACTTCACTGCACACCAGAGACTAATAACTGGGGAACTTTTGCTTCAATCTAGTAGCTACTATGGTAGTCAAACCAGACTCTAATAACTGCTAGTGCTAACTTATGGGTCGGATGGTAGAATAATTTGATCATTTATTGCTAAAACGCTATGTGTTTTTGTTGCAGGGCAACCTGTAGAGCCATGCCCGGACGTTAACGTGACAACCGAGGAGTGCGCAGAACTAGCGGAATTGTATGACGAATGTAAAACCCATGATGACTGCCGACCGGAGTTCATGGTTTGCTGCAATCATACCTGTGGACTGAGCATGTGTCGAAGCCCTCCGTTCTACGAGTTCTTGAACCCATTCGTTTTCCAGAAGTACACTGAGGGGCCTAACTAAAAGAAAAATTTTCACCAAATATATATAGAGATATATCTTACTTGGTTATTTGTGAATAGGAATAACATGTAAATCGCAAATTGGAGTACATTGGAAAAATAAAATAAAATTAAAGTATTTCTATTTACTATATTTTGCACAGATTATTTACCAAGTAAAATACGTATTGTCATAAAAGAATATCTTCTATTTGTATATATGCAGAGTGTCTCAAAAGTTCCCTGACATTGGGTAACTGTTATTATCAGAGTTACAACAAAATGTAAGAGGAAAAATCATATCCAAATATGATATTTTCAATCTAAAGTGAAGGACATTTTTAAATCGGGTGAGCCCTTTGGGCTGTACACTCTTTATTCGCCCAATGTTAAACGAAAATGCAACGTTGCCATTAACCTGAACCCACAAGTGAATAAGGTCACTGTCTCTAAAGCTAATATGTCAATGGCCAGCCCCCATTTCAAACAGTAACCTCACTCACTGATGTTGTGGATCCAGGTAAGTGGCAACGTTTCATTTTCATTTAACATTGGACACATAAATAGTGTACAGTCCAAACGGCTAGTCCGATTAAAAAAAAATCCTTCACTTTAGATTGAAAATATCATATTTAGAGACGGTTTCCCCTCTTACATTTTGTTGTAACTCTGATAATAATAGAGTTACCCTATGTCAGGGGACTTTTGAGACACTCTGTACATATATGTCTAAGTCTCACCTCTAATTGCTGTTAAAATGCATTTATTATGTTTCTATTGTAACCAATGAATTGATTTGAAACATTTTGTGCATAACTTAAAAATCAGAAGCCTGCACATCACAATGTTTCACATGCTTACATAGCAGATCAAGGTCTACCGTCATATCAAGATTAGTCATTATCGCATGAATTCGACTTATGTACTTTTTTTTTTTTTTTTTTTTTTTTTTTTTTGTAAAGGGGTAGGACATATATTTCCTTTACAGTAAAACTTCATTCAGCAGCTACTAGAAGAGCGTCAAGTTAGTTGTCAGAGTGGAACATTTTTTTTTCACAATTTGCTGTTTCTGGTCCTAAGTAAGTAAATTAAAAAAATAAATACAAACCTGCAAATTATGCTCAAATCACTGATTCACGACCCCCGTTTCATGAAGGGGAGAAAATTGTTCCAAATTTGTTGTAAAATAACGTCATATAAGGAATATATCAAATTTCCAGTCACCCTGTATATACATACGAAGGATGACCCAAAAATAACCGGAAACGTAGTCCTGCGCATTGTATACTGTAGTACGAGGTTGCGCCACTAGGCGTTGTGGGAGGATCTTTTCTGACTGCATATGTCAAATGGCGTCAACCAACGAAGATGCGTGTGGTTTCTCTGACAGTTCTGTGTGTGTGTGTGTGTGTCTTGTAGTGCACTCCTGATACGAAGAAATGGCAGAGTTTCACGAGGAAACTATTGTGATGATGCAAACAGCTTACAAAAAAAACATGCTCTCAGTAAAACACAAGTGTACGAATGGTTTGTTCGGTTTGAAAGGGGGTGGGGATGACCATCGAAGATAATCCCCGTCTCGGTCGTCCTTCAAGTGCGCAGAGGACAACATCGCCGAAATGCTTGATCTTATCAGAGAAGATCAACGCAGAACAATCAATCAACTGGAAGACTTATCCGGGTTATCCTGAAGCTCCATTCAGCGCATTTTGGAACATTTTAAAGGAAAACTGAATCACTGAATCTTTTCTGTTGGAATGTAAAATATTCGAATCTCCAAAATTAATTACCGATTATTTCATACAAGAACCACTCTTGAAAGATCTGGCTTAGGTACCTTGAAGTCAAACATTTAACTACTTTAAAATGGCGGAAATGGAGGTACTACTTTTCTTTTTATCAGATTTCTCTTTGTAACTTTCATTAGATCTACGCCGCTCGAAGGATGATTTATCATGGATATTGTGATAAAAAGGCCTTGTGTCCATCTTAAACACAAAGTAAATACAACTTTCTTTCAAGTCTGTCTATAATCTTTATAATAAATTAACTAGAAGAATATTATTTATGATTTCAGTTGGAGTAGTAGTCTGAAGAAGGAAGTGATATACTTCCGAAACTGTAACACTTCTAGTTAATTTATAATAAAGGTTATAGACAGCCTTGTAAGAAAGTTGTATTTAGTTTGTGTTTATGATTTATTAATATTTATATTAATGTAATCGGCTTGATTTGATTTTTTTATTTTTAGTTTAGCGTTCCTTTCTGCAGCAACACTATATGAGATGTGGATCTATAGCTTAACGTGAAATCCGAGCCACATGATCTCCCGGCGGGAATCGAACCCGAGTCTTCTACCCTTCGACTTAAAAGGATGAGGAAATATGGATTCCAATAAATGTGAATCGTCCATCTTCTTCTAAATGCTAAAATTTAAACATTCTTAATCATAGAAGTTTTACTCATTATATTGTCGAACATGTATTGCTTATAAAGGTGATTACGTAATTAAAAAGGAAAAAATACTCGTTCTGTTTAGCAATGTAATAATTCCTTGCAAGAAGTATCTTCTCGCACAACAGATGCTGTTCCTCAGTATAAAGGCTGAAGATTGTTTTATATATCACTAATATTGAGAATACAATAATTCACTTTTGATATACAGTATTGTAATCCTTCAAAGCGTTTCGTTTAAGTATATTGATCAGTTTGAGATAGGTAACTGGTTTTGACATTGATTCATGCGAGATTCTTTTTATTTAGTATTATTTCTTCAACTGTAGTTCTATCTACTCTGTTTCCTGATTTTATTGACGTATACAGATCAAATATTTTCAGTCAAAGTTTTGTAGTTTAGGAAGTCTTCAATTTGTATGCTTTGAACAATGTATAGATGTGACTGGCAAGCTAATCGCAATGCAGATATTAACTGATGAGTGAAAATATCTCCTGCAATTGAAATTGCTTTTGGAATAACAATTCTCTTTACTTTGTCCATAGTTAGATTCAGGCCCGTATCCAGGGGGGTCTAGGGGGCTGGGACCCCAATAAATTTTTGCTGGCCCCCTAAAATTTTCACGGTAGGCTTGGAAATGAATCATAATATGGTTGGATTGGCCCCCTAACTTCAGCCGGGACCCTCTATATTTTTGGGCTGGCTACCGGCCTGGTTAGACCCGGAGAAACATCAACTGATTTTACCATAGATGTTATAAAATAGAGCATTCTCCTATACAACAAAATCTTGAAGCAATACGTCAAGTTTCGCCATTCTCCACTTTGCCCACTCCGCTGAATAAGATCGCAATGTTTTGAGCCATCATTGATGGCGTAAACGAAAGTAGCAAATCAAATGATGGCAGAAACGATTGTAGCCAATCAGATGAGCCGATGCTCGGTTGTTTTTTGGCTTCATTGAGTTAATAGGATGAAGATACATATGGGCAGATCCTCTATATAACGTCCTTGGATTTTATTAAACTTTCTGGAAGCCAGGTTTGTCAAGTTCAGTGATACCTTGTGCATTTCTTTATTTGAGAGCCGTATGTAGTCTTCTCTGAAAAGGTGTCAAGGAACGTAGGTCTACACACTGACACCCGACACAACTTTACTAATGATATTAAGTATTATAATAAATTGTTTGCTATACTCAAAGATTACTATCTGTTCTTCTTCTCTTACAACGTTAAAGTGTCACAAGATACGAGGTTTTTGTACCGTTTTGAAATTCGACTGCTGCAGCGCTGCGGTTAGCATCCTGCGCATGCGCGCTGTGTACCTACATCTGTTGGCAAGCCAGATGCCATAGACTGAAAAAGTGATGTCGTCATTTCTTCTTCGTTACCATGGTGATCGCCATGTTTTTTCTAAACAAATGTATGAAGCGATAGGACTACTACGAACTATACTGTTAATACGAACACACAGTTAATAATAATTTTAGAATATTTTGAAGACAAAGTAATGTTGGCAGGAAAAAATACAGATTAAGAATATGGGTCCACTATATTTAGAAAATTTACGAGTGAAATTTTGTAATTAACGAAGTAACATATAAGGAACCTTTTTCTACAGCGGCCTCATCTCTAGGTAATCTGATAAGATAGCAATTGCATAAGTAATATCAGTGCCATTACCACGTAATGCACAACGAACAAAAGCAACTATACACAATGTAAAAGCAATCAGGTACAGCCTGATGAGCTGTCGTCACAACGAAAATGGAACAAATATACGATTTGTCTTAAAGTAAATATAATTGTCTACTTTGAAAATACTTTTAATTATATTGGGCATTTAGATATTTTACGCCCACCCTTTAAAATATGAGTGCATAATATTACAGTGGCTACAAAAAAAGACAATCAATCAATCAAAACAAAGAAAAAAAATTAAAAAGCTTGTTACAATATGTGTTCTGACAATTTTCAATCTGGACCAATTTCTGATCGGTTAACATGCAATAGATCTTTCCTTATATTTCCTACTTACCTTAAAAATATATGCTGACAGTATAACAAGAAAACATCCATTATGAGTGGTCCACCAAAAGTTTTAAACACTGTTTTAGTAGAACTACATGTTTTGAATGTAATGTGTGATACTGATAACGCTAAATAAAAATTTTCCAGAATTATTTACATTTAATATCCGATAATAAATAAGGTAAATATATTTTGACACTTAACCCAACTCCAAATGTATAAATCACAAAATCTGCGATATCAGGCGAAACATTTCACTTTCAACGCTTGAAATATTTTAACATATTATTTACTTAATTGCTTGCTTTTTCTATGTTTTCGTAGTTTGATTCATTAGAATAATTTTTGAACATATACAAGTTTTTTTTTTTTTTTTTAACTCTAATGTTTGCAATCTGGAAGTTAACATGTCACTGTTTTCGCTTTGTACTTATGCTCTTAGGCTATGTTGTTTAGAAAAAAAAACAACTACGATCACCATGGCAACGAGACGGATGTGACATCATCACACTATTTCAGTCTATTACTAAACATTCGACCGTGTTTACGTTTGTTTATGAGCAGTTAAAATGCCTCCGTCGATTGTGAACCCAGTCGACTGTGAAATATATGCTGTGATTCGTTTCCATAGTGCTAAAGGTTTGAAAGTGGCTGAAATTTATCACAAGATTAGTGAAGTGTACGGAAAAAATATTATGAGCGATGGAATGGTATGGAAATGTTTTATAAATTTTAAAGAAGGACGTGCAAATGTTTATGATGAGGAATGAAGTGAGCGACCTTCTGTTTTCACTGAAGACTTGGTGCAAAAAGTGATGAAACCATGAAAGGTAATAAACGGTATACGATTTTGTCGTTATCTGTAATTCCTCATACTGTTTTCTCCATACACTTCACTAATCTGGCGATGAATTTCAGCCTTTAGCGCTAAGAAAACGAATCACAGTGCCTATTTTACAGTCGGTGGGATCTCAATTGGCAAGGCATTTTAACTACTCCAAACAAACATAAACACGGTCGAATGTTTTCGTAATGGCGACTGTGGCTTGCCAACAGATGTAGGTTCACAGTACGCATTGCTGGATGCCAACTGTAGCGCTGCATCAGTCATATTTTGGTACTTACTTAAAAATCTCGCCTCGTATATGCATATTCCCTTTGCAGATGTAAATTCTTCATTCTCTTAAAACGTGAGGTGATCTACCTATCTTCATCTGCAATATGTTTTTTTTTTTTTATACCTGCTGCATGTATCAACGTGTATATCAAGAATAGAAATGTTCCGCTGTTGAAAGTAAGAAAGATATAAATCACCTGATGATTAGTGTATGTGGCTGTTGCAATCTGTGCTGCTGAAAAGTGATTACGAACAAGAAGCATCGCCATGAGGACGAAAGAAAACGATCAAATTTGTACTTACAGTGCTCACAATTTGGTGAAAATTAGGGTCCTGATCTGAATCATAAGAATAAAATAGTGCGATTTAATCCTCTTTGTCGATATTTAAGTAATGGTCGGAAAATGTCCCTCTTTTTCACATCTTGACCTTCATTATCATGTGTAACTGAACATATATATGTCTTTAATTAGATTAATTGAACATCTCCTACCGTTTTTGTTCTATGGAAATTTGTATTGAAATAGGATGTACTAGGAAATTTCACCCGCTTTTGGCTTCACTAGATTGTCGCGGGTTGTAACGATATGTTCTTTTGAGACCCTGAATCGAGTGCAGAAAATTTGATATGGGAGACCCGAGTTCGATTCCTGATGTGAGCTCATGTGGTTCGGATCCCACGTTAAGCTTGGTCTAACTTTGATCTGGAAATTGACGCTAAACTCAAAAAATACAATCAAATCGATTGCACAAAACCGTTTGTTGCTATCTATTACCATTTGTGTTCTATGCCGATAGAAGTTGAAACAGGAGATGTTTAATTTCAATCACTTCCAGTTTGAATATAGGCTTAAAGTAGGAGTCAAAATCTGTTCGTGGGAAGCTAATTCGATTGCAAAAATCTCAATCTCGATACCTCCTACAGTTTTCGCTCTATGGAAATTAGTGTTGAAACCGGAAGTAATAGTAAATTTAAATCACTGTCGGTTTTTGTAGGGTTGCGGGTTGGGATTGTACTTTCCTTGATACCCTAAATCAATTGCAGAAAATAGTTTGTCGCTATCTATGGCTGTTTTAGTACTATTGCGATAAACGTTGAAACCGAAAATGGTTACTTTGAACCACTTTTGGTTTGAAAAAAGGTTTAATAGAGGAGATAGAAGGGATGTTTTTGACGAGCTGAATCGCTTTCAGATAATCGCATCTCGATATCCCTTACCGTTTTTTCTCTACATAAATCAGTATTGAACCCGGAAGTAATTGTAAATTTGAAGCACTTCTGCTTTTGGTAAAGTGTTGTGGCTAGTAATATTATGCCATCTTGAGGCGCTGGATAGTTTGCAATAGACGAGTTCTCGCTATCTATTGCCGTTTTAGTTCTGTCGCGTTCAACGCTGAAACTCTAAATGACCAACTTGAATAACATCCAGTTTGAATAGAGCTTCAAATGAGAAGATGGTATTATTTCTTGGGACGCTGAATCGATTGTAAAAATTCGCTTCTTGATATATTTTACGGTTTTTGTTCTATGGAAATCAGTATTAAAACTGGAAGTAATAGTAAATTTGAAACAGTTATGGTAATAAAAGAGTGATGTGGATAGTTATGTTACGTTGTCTTGAGACGCTAAATCGTTTGAAAAAAAAAAAAAAACACTTCTCGCTTTCCGATACAGCTTTCGTTCCATGGTGATAAACGTTGAAATCGGAATTGGCTAATTTGAACCAATTAGGGTTTGAATAGAGGTTTAACGGAGTTAATAGAAACATTATTGATTACAAGAAGCTGAATCGAGGGCAGAACGATAAAAAAACTGTCTCCATTGGGAATCGAACCTGGGCATCCCAGTTGGTAAGTAGATGCCTTACGGCTACGTTAATGTGGCTCTACATATCTTCAGTTGCACTTCGAAAAGTATGTCAAACGAAAAATGAAACTTTTACGACATTATTAGGATCATGCTATTGTCCTTATAAGATTGTAATATTATTAGGATAACGCTAATTTGTTTTATAAGATTGTAATATTATTAGAGGCACGCTAATGGAATTTGTAAGATTGTAAGAGGATCATGCTAACGTCCTTATAAGATTGTAATGTTAGTACGTTCGTCCGTTACCCTACACGACAACTCTTGTACGAAACCGAATTTTTGAATCTTATTTCTTGGCAATAAACAACTAAAGTGATTATATCGGTCAAGTTCGTTAATGTAATTAATCCACAATCATCTTCGCAGATATACGATTACTTTAACAGTGACTATCCAAACCCCATACATGAGAATACGTGCTAAGGTATGACATTTTTGAGATTAAAAGGCGATTTTTTAACATTAAAAGTTTTTCAGGTTCAAACTGTTTTTGAGGTTAATTTTTTTTTTGTTAAACCTCAAAAAATTTTGGGAAGGTTTAAAGGTCACATAAGTAGTAATGGGGTGACTTGGCCTCACTTTTTGGCCCCTGGGTCCCTGCCTCAGGACCCATGGTCCCTGGCCGGGGTCAATGACCTAGGGGTACCTAGGACCACCCCCCTCTAAATTTTGGCAGGGGTACCTTGGCCCACCCCCTAAATTTTGGCAGGGGTACATAGGACCACCCCCCTTAAATTTTGGAAATTGCCAAATCTAAAAATTTGGTATGGTAGCCTAGGACCATAGTATGTACCTCTATTAGTATTGGGTGTCTATGTTGTTCCCTTTCATGGGTAAAAAATTGCCAAAAATTCAAATTTCGGAGGTTTTTGACCTAATTTATCCCCTTGGATGAGGTGTTATTACCCTATATGGTTATATGGGCGTATACAGGGGTCCATTCCCTTTCATAAGACATGGGTATATTAATGCACCCCTTGAAATTTTTGGGAGGGGTACCTTGGCCCACCCCTTCAATTTTGGAAATTGCCCAATTTCAACATTGGGTATTATAGTACAAGACCCTAATATGTACTATGATAAATTTGGGTGGTCCACCTCATTCCCTTTTAGGGGTACATAGGACCACCCCCCTTAAATTTTGGAAATTGCCAAATCTAAAAATTTGGTGTGGTAGCCTAGGACCATAGTATGTACCTCTATCAGTATTGGGTGTCTATGTCGTTCCCTTTCATGGGTAAAAAAATGCCAAAAATTTAAATTTCGGGGTTTTTTGACCTAATTTATCCCCTTTGATGAGGTATTATTACCATATATAGTTATATGGACGTATACAGGGGTCCATTCCCTTTCATAAGACATGGGTATATTAATGCACCCCTTGAAAAATTTGGGAGGGGTACCTTGGCCCACACCTTAAATTTTGGAAATTGACCAATTTAAACATTGGGTATTATAGTACAGGACCCTAATATGTATCATGATAAATTTGGGCGGTCCACCTCGTTTCCTTCCAGGGGCACAAAATTGCCAAAATATAAACGTAAGCAATACGTTATACCACGTGTTTGATTTTTGGTCGATTTTATCCCCTTTGATGAGATGTTATTACCTTATATGGTTATATGGTCATGTATAGGGGTCCATTACCTTTCATAAGATATCGGTATATTTGTACACTCCTTTAAAAATTTGGGAGGGGTACTTTGGCCCACCCCTTAAATTTTGGAAATTGCCCAATTTAAACATTTGGTATTATAGTACCGGACCTTAACATGTATTATTATGATAAATTTGGGTGTTCCACCTCGTTCCCTTTTAGGGGTACAAAATTGTCAAAATATAAACGTAAGCAATACGTTGTACCACGTGTTTGATCTTTTGGCCCAATTTATCCTCTTGGATGAGGTTCTATTACCTTATATGGTTATATGGTTATGTATAGGGGTCTATTCCCTATCATAAGACATAGGTACATTTGTGCACTCTTTAAATTTTTTTGGGAGGGGTACTTTGGCCCACCCCTTAAATTTTGGAAATTGCTCATTTTATATATTTGGTATTATAGTACCGGACCTTAACATGTATTATTATGATAAATTTGGGTGTTCCACCTCGTTCCCTTTTAGGGGTACGAAATTGCCAAATTTTAGTACAACCACGTGTTTGGTCTTTTGGCCCAATTTGTCCTCTTGGATGAGGTCCTATTACCTTATATGGTTATATGGTCATGTATAGGGGTCCATTACCTATCATAAGACATAGGTACATTTGTGCACTCTTTAATTTTTTTTGGGAGGGGTACTTTGGCCCACCCCTTAAATTTTGGAAATTGCTCATTTTATATATTTGGTATTATAGTACTGGACCCTAACATGTATTATGATAAATTTGGGTAGTTCACCTTGTTCCCTTTCATGCGTAAAAAAAAAATTGCCAAATTTTACTACAACCACGTGTTTGGTATTTTGGTTCACCCCTTGGATGAAGTCCTATTACCTTATATGATTATATGGTTATGTATATTGGTCCATTCCCTATTATAAGACATGGGTATATTGATGCACCCTTTAAAAAATTTGGGAGGGGTATCTTGACTCATCCACTCAGTTTTAGAAATTGATTAATATAAGCATTTGGTATCTTCGTACAGGTCTTCAATATGTACCACTATAAATTTGGATGGTCCACATCGTTCCCTTTCATGGGTAAAGAACTACCAAAAATCAAATTTCGGATGTTATTGACCCCTATTTAATACGTTATATGGTTTATTACCTCTATATGTTTATGTTCTCTTTTAAATTTGGGAATTATCAAATAACAAAATTCGGTAAACGTTTTCTAGGACCCATTGGTATTCCTCTTATGGCCAAATATTCAAAATTTAAAGGTTATTGACCGGCTTTATTATTGAATAAGTACAGGATTTATTACTTTTTCATAAGACACAGGTGTATTTGTGTACCAATCTTAAATTTTGGGAGGGTACATTTCTTATTGTCATATCAATAATTGGTAATTGTTCTTTGGGTAAATCATTGTGAAATATGAGTATGATCACGTGATCAGTTATTGACCTATGATGAGATTAGGACATTGGTACATTTAAACTTTGTAGGATAATTTGAGAATGCGTCATTGGTATTGATTATTCCCCGCCAAATATAAACGTAAGCAATACGATGTACCACGTGATTGACCTTGATGAGGTAGTGTACAGGGATACATAGCTATCCTTATTGAATCTTATGACTCATAATCTTAAGGGAATACATGCTACAACACTGGCAAAGTTATTGTTAATGCAATTTCATTGGTTGATCACTATCTTTCGTGCAATCTGATTGGTTGATCACTATCTTTCGTGCAATCTGATTGGTTGCTGATTTTCAAATCTTTGCTGTATTCAGTTTTAAGTTTTGTTGTTTGAAATTTTTTTTGTTTCGAAATTTTTTGTTTGAAACTTTGGTTTGAAATTTTTTCGTTTGAAATTTTTAGTTTGAAAATTTTGTTTCTAGTTTTGTTTTAAAAAATTTTTGTTTGAAATTTTTGTTTCAAATTTTTGTTTGAAATTTTTTGTTTCAAAATTTTGTTTGAAATTTTTTTCGTTTCAAAACTAAAAAAATATTTGTTTGAAATTTTAGTTTAAAAAATGTTCGAATTTTTTTCTGTTTAAAATTTTTTGTTTGAACATTTTTGTTTCGAAATTTTTGTTTCAAATTTTTAAGTTTATGCACTCATTAGTGAAGAACCGAAACTGCTTAGAAGAAAATTTGGTTTGAATTTTTTTTCTTTGAAAATTTGTTTCGAAATTTTTTCGTTTCCAAATTTTTTTGTTTAAATTATTTGTTTCGAAAGTTTTGTTTGAAATTTTTTGTTTGAAACTTTGGTTTGACATTTTTAAAAGTTTGTGCACTCATTAGTAAAGAACCGGAACTGTTCGAACTAAAACCTCTGGCAACATTGTGGTGCAATAGTACACGTCAGAACATGGTGCAATAGTACACGTCAGAACACGATAATGCAACGTCATCAGTTTTGCATCATATATAAGTATCGTTGGAGTTAGTATTCATAATAACGTCATCATGGCTACTTGTCTGCAGTTTCTAAACACACGTGATGTGATGAAATCATTTACCAAGATTACTGATTTACAACAGAATGTACCTCATAGAATCTTAGCTAGCCAAATGATACCTACAAAGTTTGGATTAAGAATCGTAGTGAAGCTTGAAAATGATAAGAATATAATTTTACCAGCAAGATATTTTCCCATGGAGGCATCAAAACAAGAAGAACTGCTGCGTTTCTTAAATACTGGATCTGTATCTTTATGTTACAAAGGATTCTTGGGTCGAAGTCATCAATTTGAATTTAGTACATAGCCGGATTCGTCAGCAATTGTGATAAAATCATGAATTCAAACGTCAGCACATTAGACATAGTTGTATGAATTTGGTTGGTCAGCATGACGTCAGCAACTGTGATGAAACCATGAATTCAAACGTCAGCACATTCCTTCCTATGACGTCAGCCGTAGTTCTATAAATTAACCAATACACTGTCATCCCACGAAATCATTTGAGCAAGTGCTTTTCAGGAGGAAAGATGTGTACTTCTAACGATAAAGAGTTCATCTTCGCAAGCTATTATCCAATAAATATATTTCAAACAAAACATGTGATGATTGGTATCAGTGCTAGAACATTTGAACCAGTGATTCGATTGGGCAAAGCAGAACAATTTGGTGTACAACTGACCTGTGAAGAATGGCAAATATTATGTTCACGAATCGACCAAATGAACGATTATTTTCATGATGAGCTAAATGTGACCATAGTCAAATCATTAGGCTCAAATCATGAAGTGGTGTTGCGTACAGTCCTCGAAGAGAAGATGGTGCTGTTACGTAAAAAGAGTACATTCCATGTCCCTCGCAACATGGTGTATCTAACACAAACTGAATGGAACAAATTCATCAGCGTATTTCAGTGTGTGAAACATGCAGTGGAAGTGTGCAACAAAACCAGTATATTCCTGAAAAAGTACTATTTTGAAAAATGTGTTATGCATATTGTACAACATGTATCTAGATATTGTGATGGTTGTCAACATCGTTCGTGGGTGCATACCTGTATTGATAAACAGTTTATTTGTGATCAAATGGACATTGAGTTTCCACCAATTGATATTGCATTAGACCTTAAAAGACTTCTACTGGAATTAAAATTATATGCTAAAGACAAACTAGTGCAAGAAGTTCAAAATACATTGTATCGACAATATCCAGAACCACTATCTGGTATGGATGTATGTGGAGTGTAATAAAATGATCCATTTCAATGAATTGTGTTTTTTCATTTCAAGTACAACCCTATGTTCTGACGTGTACTATTGAATCACAATGTTGACAAAGGTTTTTGTTCTAAACAGTTCCGGTTCTTTACTAATGAGTGCACAAACTTTTAAAAATGTCAAACCAAACTTTGAAACAAAATTTTTGAAACAAAACTTTCGAAACAAAAATTTTCAAACAAAAAAATTTCAAACCAAATTTTCTTCTAAGCAGTTCCGGTTCTTCACTAATAAGTGCACAAACTTAAAAATTTGAAACCAAAAAAAAAAATTGGAAACGAAAAATTTCAAAACAAAAATTTCGAACAAAAAATTTTAAACAAAAAATTTTCAAACAAAATTTTGCAACAAAAATTTTCAAACAAAAAAATTTCAAACAAAAAAAATTGAAACAAATTTTGAAACAAAAATTTTTAAACTAAAAAAGATTCAAACCAAAGTTTCAAACAAAAAATTTCGAAACAAAAAAATTTCAAACAACAAAACTTAAAACTGAATACAGCAAAGATTTGAAAATCAGCAACCAATCAGATTGCACGAAAGATAGTGATCAACCAATCAGATTGCACGAAAGATAGTGATCAACCAATGAAATTGCATTAACAATAACTTTGCCAGTGTTGTAGCATGTATTCCCTTAAGACTATGAGTCATAAGATTCAATAAGGATAGCTATGTATCCCTGTACACTACCTCATCAAGGTCAATCACGTGGTACATCGTATTGCTTACGTTTATATTTGGCGGGGAATAATCAATACCAATGACGCATTCTCAAATTATCCTACAAAGTTTAAATGTACCAATGTCCTAATCTCATCATAGGTCAATAACTGATCACGTGATCATACTCATATTTCACAATGATTTACCCAAAGAACAATTACCAATTATTGATATGACAATAAGAAATGTACCCTCCCAAAATTTAAGATTGGTACACAAATACACCTGTGTCTTATGAAAAAGTAATAAATCCTGTACTTATTCAATAATAAAGCCGGTCAATAACCTTTAAATTTTGAATATTTGGCCATAAGAGGAATACCAATGGGTCCTAGAAAACGTTTACCGAATTTTGTTATTTGATAATTCCCAAATTTAAAAGAGAACATAAACATATAGAGGTAATAAACCATATAACGTATTAAATAGGGGTCAATAACATCCGAAATTTGATTTTTGGTAGTTCTTTACCCATGAAAGGGAACGATGTGGACCATCCAAATTTATAGTGGTACATATTGAAGACCTGTACGAAGATACCAAATGCTTATATTAATCAATTTCTAAAACTGAGTGGATGAGTCAAGATACCCCTCCCAAATTTTTTAAAGGGTGCATCAATATACCCATGTCTTATAATAGGGAATGGACCAATATACATAACCATATAATCATATAAGGTAATAGGACTTCATCCAAGGGGTGAACCAAAATACCAAACACGTGGTTGTAGTAAAATTTGGCAATTTTTTTTTACGCATGAAAGGGAACAAGGTGAACTACCCAAATTTATCATAATACATGTTAGGGTCCAGTACTATAATACCAAATATATAAAATGAGCAATTTCCAAAATTTAAGGGGTGGGCCAAAGTACCCCTCCCAAAAAAATTTAAAGAGTGCACAAATGTACCTATGTCTTATGATAGGTAATGGACCCCTATACATGACCATATAACCATATAAGGTAATAGGACCTCATCCAAGAGGACAAATTGGGCCAAAAGACCAAACACGTGGTTGTACTAAAATTTGGCAATTTCGTACCCCTAAAAGGGAACGAGGTGGAACACCCAAATTTATCATAATAATACATGTTAAGGTCCGGTACTATAATACCAAATATATAAAATGAGCAATTTCCAAAATTTAAGGGGTGGGCCAAAGTACCCCTCCCAAAAAAATTTAAAGAGTGCACAAATGTACCTATGTCTTATGATAGGGAATAGAACCCTATACATAACCATATAACCATATAAGGTAATAGAACCTCATCCAAGAGGATAAATTGGGCCAAAAGACCAAACACGTGGTACAACGTATTGCTTACGTTTATATTTTGACAATTTTGTACCCCTAAAAGGGAACGAGGTGGAACACCCAAATTTATCATAATAATACATGTTAAGGTCCGGTACTATAATACCAAATGTTTAAATTGGGCAATTTCCAAAATTTAAGGGGTGGGCCAAAGTACCCCTCCCAAATTTTTAAAGGAGTGCACAAATGTACCTATGTCTTATGATAGGGAATAGACCCCTATACATAACCATATAACCATATAAGGTAATAGAACCTCATCGAAAAGGATAAATTGGGCCAAAAGACCAAACACGTGATACAACGTATTGCTTACGTTTATATTTTTGACAATTTTGTATCCCTAAAAGGGAACGAGGTGAAACACCCAAATTTATCATAATACATGTTAAGGTCCGGTACTATAATACCAAATGTTTAAATTGGGCAATTTCCAAAATTTAAGGGGTGGGCCAAAGTACCCCTCCCAAATTTTTAAAGGAGTGTACAAATA
>NC_137463.1:206036997-206302546 GCF_964235325.1 Thermobia domestica
TACATGTTAAGGTCCGGTACTATAATACCAAATGTTTAAATTGGGCAATTTCCAAAATTTAAGGGGTGGGCCAAAGTACCCCTCCCAAATTTTTAAAGGAGTGCACAAATGTACCTATGTCTTATGATAGGGAATAGACCCCTATACATAACCATATAACCATATAAGGTAATAGAACCTCATCGAAAAGGATAAATTGGGCCAAAAGACCAAACACGTGATACAACGTATTGCTTACGTTTATATTTTTGACAATTTTGTATCCCTAAAAGGGAACGAGGTGAAACACCCAAATTTATCATAATACATGTTAAGGTCCGGTACTATAATACCAAATGTTTAAATTGGGCAATTTCCAAAATTTAAGGGGTGGGCCAAAGTACCCCTCCCAAATTTTTAAAGGAGTGTACAAATATACCGATATCTTATGAAAGGGAATGGACCCCTATACATGACCATATAACCATATAAGGTAATAACATCTCATCAAAGGGGATAAAATCGACCAAAAATCAAACACGTGGTATAACGTATTGCTTACGTTTATATTTTGGCAATTTTGTGCCCCTGGAAGGAAACGAGGTGGACCGCCCAAATTTATCATAGTACATATTAGGGTCCTGTACTATAATACCCAATGTTTAAATTGGTCAATTTCCAAAATTTAAGGTGTGGGCCAAGGTACCCCTCCCAAAAATTTCAAGGGGTGCATTAATATACCCATGTCTTATGAAAGGGAATGGACCCCTGTATACGCCCATATAACCATATAGGGTAATAACACCTCATCCAAGGGGATAAATTAGGTCAAAAACCTCCGAAATTTGAATTTTTGGCAATTTTTTACCCATGAAAGGGAACGACATAGACACCCAATACTAATAGAGGTACATACTATGGTCCTAGGCTACCATACCAAATTTTTAGATTTGGCAATTTCCAAAATTCAAGGGGGGTGGTCTTATGTACCCCTGCCAAAATTTAGGGGGTGGGCCAAGGTACCCCTGCCAAAATTTAGAGGGGGTGGTCCTAGGTACCCCTAGGTCATTGACCCCGGCCAGGGACCATGGGTCCTGAGGCAGGGACCCAGGGGCCAAAAAGTGAGGCCAAGTCACCCCATTACTACTACATACTTGGAGTCGTATAATAACTGATTTAATTACGGGCATAGACTCATTCATACTGCACTGAAGGCTCATAGGCGGTTGCTAGCTCTTCGCTGGCAAGGAGAACCAACACCCCCCGAAAAAAAAGTCATTCATAATGGTAAGTTCCGCGAAATTCTCTTTACTATTATTATTATTATAGTTTATTTTGCTTGAAATAAATGATGCAGGAAATGCAACGGAGACATCTCTTAACTTTTTTTTTTTTTTAACCGTAAGGAAACATCAAGAAACTGATTTCCTTGTTGTAGAGATGAAACTTCTTGGCAAAAATGGATTTATTTAACAAACTTTTAGTTACAGCTCGCGAAGCCAACTTATACACTAGAATATTCAACAACCAACGATATTAACTGCAATGGAAAAAGAAATGCAAAGAAGGCGACAAAGGTCTATATTCAAGGCATCATCCCAGCAATTCTCTGATGGAACTGAGGGAAAACCCTGGAAAAATCTGTCAGAATTGTCTGCAATCGGATTTGAACCAGGTACTTGGAGATTGCAAGGGGGAAATGCTAACCAAAAGCTTACGCAAGAACACTAATCACTAGTAACTATTTTACTGTATTAGTGTAGTGTTGTGAGGTGTGAAAAACTTCACTGATGAAAATGAAGAGAAGAGAAAGCTAGGAACAAAGCTCATATAAGGGTATTTTGCTTCCATGCAACATAAATCTATGTTTCTCGCTATGTTGTGGAATAGTTTGTTTGTCTATGCTAATTCGAAATCTGTTTTGACTGCTGTATGAATCATTATCCCACTACTATTAAGCTGTATCGTGTGAAACTTCAACGAGAAGTTTAACATGGTATCTCTATTTGCGATTAGCTATTTACTCGGCTATATTTGCAAGCTTTCTTTACTGGGGCTGTTCATTAACTCAATCGTATATTTACAGCATGACGTTAGATTTATTAGACAAACTTGAAAGTGTGATTCTTGGAATTTGGGATGGTTGAAAAGCCCTCCCTTTCACAGCTATAAACTAGCGGAAGTTAGATAGATTACTTTTTAAAGAAGCTGCAGCTTGAAATCCATGGGGCGTAGAACAAGAGTCTCGAAACAACATACTTTCTCTATTTGAATATTGTGACAATCTTAAAGAAACACACACACACACAAAATCCCGATATTCTTAATTTTCTTGAAGTAATTTCTTGAAAACTTCGTTACAGACACAACACACGATTGAAAATTGAAATTTCGATATAAGAGAGGTTTGAAATTACTCTACAAACTACAGACAGTTAAATCATCTTTTGATATGTTAAGTAAACTTAGGAAAACTACGCCTACAACTAGAAAACACCATTACACATGGTGTTGTCCACCCCAATCTAGTTGGCCCAAGCTGGGATCAAATCAGATTCTGAACATATTACGTCATTAGGTAGTATAAAAAGTTTATGATCTGTCCGTTCAACACAAGAACGAAAAAGCACGGAGAGAAGATAGAGAAATCTACCTCCCAGTCGGGCTTTCCTCGTTCGATTCCCTGACGGGAGGGAACTTTTCCTCGTGCTATCCTCATTTCAATGCGGCTCAGAGGTTCACCCAGTGCAAAGGCGCCCATCAGAAGGGCAAGGTAGGACGCTCGCCCCCCTCTAAAGGAAATTGTTCTTCGGAAGATCGAAAACTCAAAAAATTTTAAAAATATTTACCGCAAAATTTGAGACTACATTTGAAATGTCGCTTATACTTGGCCCCTCCTGGAAACCGTAACATGAGAGCTCTTGACCCAGTGTCTCTAAAGTAGATATGAGGGGAGGGCTTAAAGGTGACTGACTGTGGAAGTGACTACATTACCTCCTTAAGAGGCGAAATACCGTCAGTTGGACCATTTATAACCTATCCCGAATAGACAAGGCGAGCGGACTCATACAGATTTCTCTGATATCAACCTGCTACTCACCTGATTCTTTGCTCTTGTTTGCTACTCCTATAAGATTAACTATAAAGTAGTTGATTGAACAAAATATACAAAATCGTAATTATGATTAGTAGGGCCTGAAAATAACAACTCCACACAAAACCACACACACAAAAAGTGGAACTTTGAAAGAAAGAAAACAAAATTTGAGTAAGTATATCCGCATCTTAAATCTTTATTACCTTCTCACTCAGTTAGTCGCTTTTCTAGACTTTCAATATAAACCACCCTAAACACATTTTGCTTCATTTCTTTTCTTAACAGGATGCCATAATTCGTTTTTTACTTTCGAGCGACGATAACACAG
Organism: Thermobia domestica; assembly: GCF_964235325.1. NCBI lineage: Eukaryota > Metazoa > Arthropoda > Insecta > Zygentoma > Lepismatidae > Thermobia > Thermobia domestica. Next base: position 206,040,402 of record NC_137463.1, read on the forward strand.
AAGAGAGTACAGTGATCGTGAAAAAAAAAAAAAAACGAATTCGAAATTTCAATGCATTTACACATTTCATGACTTAAGTACCTAAAAGGCTACGTTTGAACATCAGTCCATCCTCATTCATCCCGATGTATGGCTTGTCTAGAGGGTATACCGTTCAACATACCAGCAAAGAACTTTATAATTAAGATTTTCTTAAGACTCTCTAATGTGTGTGATTTCTAATATTCTTTCTACCTTCGTCCCCGCAAACTAAGAATACATTACTGAAGGGTGAAAATAAGAAATTGCAATTCTCTCATAAACCGAAGTAACAATTTTGTTTATATTGTATATATAAATATTTCATTTACAACCCTATTGTAATGCTTTGTAGTATTACAAAGCATTACAATAGGGTTGTAAATTGCTAGAGACAAATAACGGTTCGGGTGTGTTTTTCCCCTTCACCAATTTTAATACACAATTCTAAATACAAAGGGCATTATGCAGAGTCGTTCTGACACATGATTAGTGCCATACTAAAGAGTTCGACTAACATATGTCTCCTGCAGTAGTAACGCCTTTAGTATGACGCTAATCATACGTCAAAACGACTCTGAATAAGGCCCAAAATGTCTTTGAATTACAAAGAATACTATATTAATGTCTTTCCTTCTAAGTGACCTGGATGAAGGAGAAAGATGTTTTGCACGGTGCCCTTTCACTCAAAGCAGTCTCCAAAGCACCTGCAGGCTTTCGGTGAATCTTGCAAGAAAACCCTCTCAGCCCAAAGCGGCTCCACGAAGTTTAGTTGTGGTGACGATCCCTAGTCCAAAGCGACCTCGAATTAAAATAAAGGTGTACCCCTAGTCTAAAGCGACCTCTGAGCAGGCGTAGGTTATTTGATCAGCGGTCAGACTGATAGCTGGTCCTCTTGAGGCTGCGCTTTTATACGAGACCTCTTGGTGGTTCGTTCCTCCTCGGGCTCCGTCGTCCTGGTTTCGTGTCTTCCGTGTCGTGTGCTTTATTGTTTGTAAGCAATAACACGTGATGTATTGACATGTGCTTCTGCTGAAGGTGGGGATCCTTACATTATCCTGTGATGTGTCATTTTTGTGGAAAAAAATCTACGAACAATAGTTAACTTTGGAGGTGAGTTCTTTTCCGACGATTATTCCAAATACGACTGAGGTGAAATTGTTTATATTTCATAAATAAATATTGCATTAATAATCTGACACTGTGACGTAACTTATTTGTTCTGAAAAATCTACAAGGGGTAGCTTATTCTTGGAGCTTTTTGGGATGTATTTTTCTGAAAAACGACTCAGAGAATTCTGTTCATATTTCAGAAACATTTTGTTAATAAACTGACAATATGCCATAACTCATTTGTCCTGAAAAAATGTATCAAGGGAAGTTTATTCTTGAGTTTTTTCTCAAAAATGGCACAGGCAATTTTGATCATATTTCGTGAATAAATGTTTCATTCATAACACTACAACAGAAGATAAGTCTTTTCTTATTAAAAATTCATAAGCGGCAGATTACTCTTCAGAGTGTTTGTTTTCGGACAATTTTCTAAAAACGAGGATATTTTGCTCACACTTCATAAATAAAATAAGCATTAATAATTCTATGATCTTGTTTAGTGGTGGCTCCAGAGTTCTACAAGAGGGAAGTCACATCGGCAATAGCGATGAGACAGGCTTTTCACCCCTTTCTCCATAAAATCAATCCCTTGCTTTGGGGTTTCCAGTGATTTTTTTTTACCTTTGAATTATTTCTTAAGTTCTAGTGCGCGTGCAAAAGGCGACTTCAGAGTTTAAATTGCCTTTCTTGAGCGTTAATATGGAAAAATAAACTAATATTTTAAGACATGTAAAGCCTCCTTTTATAAAATTCTACGTATGCCACTGAGTGTGAGGTACAAGCATTACTAACCAGGGACGGATCCAGGGGGCAATCGCCCCGACCGCCAGCCCCAAAAAGAGGAAACTTTCTTATTTTATATATAAATAAAACCCATCCCAGAGTTTGGAGCTCTTAAAAGTAGCTCTAAGTAGCAGTATTTTTTTAACCCACTGCACCCCCTCAGAAGTCCGTCCTGAATCCGTCCCTGTTACTAACTAACTAACTAACTATGGCCTACGGAACCCGGAGGTTCAATGTCGCGCTAACGAAACCTCTTCATTGACTTCTGTCCTTAGTCAACTACAAACATTACAGGAAAAATAATACCGAATTTGTAATTACATAATCATATATCAAGTATCTTTGTTTCACATATTAATATATAATTATTTAACTTAATATTGCATATTTTATTTGTCTATTGGGAACTTATCTCAACAACACAGACATGGTTGGATTGAAGTCATATGTTTAACATCACAATCTCAGTGTATATCTAGCAAACAGACTGGGTTACCCAGATAGTCATAAAGGAAAGAGTTGTTAAACAGGGTCATTTGAAAATGCACCACGGAGACCACATAATTGCGTGTGGTCTTTCTTTACGAATTCAAACTGGTACATTCCACGTAGCAAACAGCATAAAAATTTAATTATTTCATTTGAACCAGGAATAAAAAATGAATGGGCCGGTGGTTTGCCGAATTTCGTTCAAGTAACACAGTATTACAAAATGAGCCCCGTAGGCACCGACCAACATCATGTTCCTATGATCTCCTCAAGAACACTGTGGAAGCCGACCCTTGGAAAGTATTGGTGTCATCGCAGACGAGTCAGGCATACACCACACTCCTGTCGTTTGACTGCTTCGAGCAATCGTTAAGATGAAAAAGTTGATGATCGTTAAGATGATCCCACATGAGTTGATACCAGATAACAAGAATCGCCATCTAGAGGTGGGAAGTTCTCTGAGTATACCCGCGAAAGTTATCTTCATCGGATTACCACTTTTCAAAAATTTTTTAAAATGAAAAACGTATCTGCCACAACAATTGTAAACTTTGGTTTTCTAATCCCTTAGAAAATGTTGTTGCTGGTACGGTAGAGTTGATCTACCCTGTCTCTCTCTGTCGAGGCGAAAGCACGATTGTAATAATTATCGTGCTGAGAACTCCATGAGTGTACCGGGAAACCATCAATGCGAATCATTACAATGCTGAACTTCATTGCACCATAATTTTGCCCTAAAGCATTCAGAAATATTCTTAAGAGACGGTGTTCTCATTTTGCAGGACAATGCATGCGTAAATGACACTCCATGGACGTTGCAGACTCTCCGTGAGCTGTAGTATGAAGCCATTCCTCATTAACTGTATTCTTCTGAGGTCTCTCCTACAGACTACTGTATCTTGTATCATCCTGTTCTCTTCTGGGGAGGAAAATCATTAAATGAATTCCTAAACACTTAAATTTTACGTATATACAGGGTGACCCAATAAAACCCACTACATTTAAAATAAAATAAAAAGTTTGGCAGATAGAAAACTGTTACTGAAAAATATAAAATTGTATTGAAAACAGCTCGTAATTACTTTGTTCTGTTCTTACACTCTCCCTAGGAAGCCCAACATCATGAGTATGTTTTCTTGCAGAACGTTACGAAGAGTGCAAAATAGACTGTGTCAAGCCTCCATATTCGAACGATGAATCTGTTGCATGGACATTCTCAACTCAGTGCAAGATAGCCTTCCAATCAGGAATATTTTCGCTACTGTAAAATAATGGTGGAACAGCAAACTTTAAGCGAAAAAATATTTTTAAAAAATGCCGTCCGACTGATCAGCTCCTGGTCAACCCATAGTAACGACTAAAAACGGTAGGAGAGGTGAACGTAAGATAACCTCCACTCCTCTTGCCCCTTTACTGAAAGAGCTACAGCCGATCAAAAAGTGAGTGGTTTTATTGAGTGTTATTTACAATACTTGAATTATCAATTTGCAAACTGTTTTGAACACTACTGGATAAACAAGTATGTATCTCCAATATGTTTTGTTTCATTAACCTTTAAAATGTGGGAGTTTTTATTAGCTCATCCTGTACAGTTTTAGTATTCGGAAATTCAATGTCAGCATATTGCATCTTCCAATAATCCTCGACTGATCCTATAGCCAAAGCCACTGCATTCAGGAATGAGGTAAGAAACTCCACGAACATTAGAGAATCAGTTAATATGCACGAAACCTACAAAATATAAAGAAATTTTGAGATGTTTACTAAATATGAAAATTTTCTTAAAAGATCATGAAATTAAAAATAAATAACTATTTTTCAATTCGACGTACTATGAAACATTTAAAATCCTTGTTGGATTGCCCTACGAGGCATGGTTTACAATATAAAATTTCATATTTTGCCTCTCTCTTCCTCTCGACACATCGCAAATGGGAATGTTTTATTACATTTCAGGTCATGTGGTGATAAACGGTCAAGATACTGTAAACAGACGCCAACTGCACCGAATTCAAATTTCCAGTCGTGGTTTGGAACCCACTTTAATAGTAGGCCCTGTCCCTTATAACCTTTGTGTTCTATATGGGCGCAACACACGAAAGTTACTTCAAAATCTGGAAGTAACGAGCGTTTTTAATGTGTTGGTTACAGTTGCTATTGCTCGTGAGTGATGACATAATTTACATACTGCTACATATTATTTAATGATAAAATAAATCTTGAAGTTACTAATTAGTCTATTATTCTATACTTCGTAATCAATGCTCATATTAATTACATGGAGTGACAATACATCCCGTTTGAAGGATCTGTCCTGGTAGAAAAATAATTCAAGAAACTAAGGTTTAAACAACGCGAACTAATTTTCATGTAACTTTCAGAGAACATTTTTCAAGATAATAATAATAATAATAATAATAATAATAATAATAATAAGTAGCTGAACTTGCGCTCTCTACAAAGCGCATCATTCACATATGAGCATGAATCTCCTTGTCATCCCTCACATCATCTGTATATGTCAATTTACAAACACAAGTAGAAGACAGCTTGTTAAAAATTGGCAAGGGATACCATAAAGGGGACATTTTTCCAATTATTTTTTTAATATCTCGCTCAATTTGGAAGATTGAGCCTATTTCCGGTTGAAGTTTCTAAGTCACGTATTAAGTGTTTCTTTCTTCTTGTATACAGTACGTAATAAGCAAATACATTACACAATTAATTAGTGTCAGTGATATATAGTGTTCATTGGGCAAAACACTTCAAATAATAAAGATTCATCTTAGACTGGAAAAACGGTTATCGTTCGTTTTTCATCACATAGCAATGAAACAAACGCCTGAGAGATATGCAACTCCCATATACAACTATGTTGTGTTTGAATGCATAATCGTAGGATATAATGCTTTACTTTTTTAAACTTTCAACACTTCCAGCGTACCCCTAGAGATGTAATAAAGTAATAAGGACCACGGTTTTTAAATATTCAATTAGAACTGGACAATCTACATAAAATTTGGAATCGAACAGCGAAAACGGCAAGTTTCTAGCGCTTGTGGCTTTCGAGATTTCATTGTCGAAAAAAATGGAGACAAACATGCAAACTTTTCTTTGAAGACAAAGATATAAATCTAGCATTTTAATACATAGATAGTCTGGCATATAAGGCATTTAAGCAAAGTGCACCACTTTCCGAAATTTCAAATCTGGTTAATCTAGTAAGATAGAACTGTGTAAATAATACTTTTTACTGCAATTTTAACACTATTATGACAATTATAAAATAGCTGAAAATTGATTAACATTTTCTCTTATGCGTACTGCATGCTTGCTACATTTTTGGGAAATATCTGTATATAGCAAACATAAGTTATAACAAAATCGTTTCAACGTTCTTTTTACGTATAAAAAAGTAAAAAGAAAAAAGAAAAAAAGAAAATAGTAGGGCTTGTATTGTTATATTGGGGAACGCTTTGCTGAAAGCAACACAGCAATCGTTTCATGCTTTTGTGCACAGATGGTGCTTGAGTCGGCTGTGGTTCCGAAACGAAACTTTATTGCCCGTTGTGAATTAACTCATTTCCTTGCTGCTACAATAAATTTGAAATCAGTGAACTAGAAATTGGCTCTAATAATCCAGGGGAAAAAAAAATACATCTCAGCTTCAACAGCCAAGAAGCTATGTAGTGGCAACAAAGAAACGAAATTTCGCAGCTGTATCTTTTCACGTCTGCCTCTAAGCAAAGCCAGGTTTATTATCAGAAATAGTTTCCACCTTATTTCACCTTTTCCTGACCCAATTCATTTCTTCTGACGTTAGCAACAACGTTCATTTTTTTTAGCTTACGGTGCAAGAACAAATGAAAAACAACGAGCACGCGCTAACGTGTTATTTGACACTATTACCTCGCTCAGAGTTAAATAGTAATCGACGAAATAAAATCCAGATAATTCAGAGACCGTATTGAATTCAACTGGGGACATTTTAGCTGTTAGGTAGAACTATTTTGGAGGATATAACCGGATTTACGGTGACATTGTCTCTTAACACATGAATTAGGGTCTTTCTATCTTCTTCTTCTTAACTACAGTAGTTTGACTATGCTAATGAACCCAACTAAGTTTCGTGAAAAAAAAAAATTTGGTCCTTCTATTGATAAAATCACCAAATATATTTACAATATTACATAGGTACGATTGAAATTACCAACTGATGCATATTCAAGGGCGCCCATCAGGTGGCAAGGTGGGGCGCTCGCCCCCCCTCCCCCAAGAGAAATTGTACTTGGGAATATTGAAAATCCAATAGGATTTTTACATTAGTTACCGCAAAACTTGAAACTATATTTGAAACGTGGCTTATACTTGTCCCCCTTTGGAAACCACAACATGGGCGCCCTTGAGCATATTACTTTCAAAGGCAAATGCTAATAATATTATATGATGAGCTACTTGGCCACCGACTTTGATGGACATCTGGACAGTAGTTACAGAGAAACAAAATACGACATACAAGCTGAGTTGCTCTTGGCCACGCTGGCCACTAAATATAGCGATCTTCATTTTTTAGATGATAGCTACTTGTCCGCCGAATTTAATTTATATTCGGCTAGTAGTTACTGAGAAATAAAAGACCATATACAGGAGACGAGACGAGTCTATCTCTGTGTCTGAGCTTGACCACCAAGTATAGCAATCTTTATTCTTTAGATCAGTGATCGGCAAACTACGGCCCACGGGCCAGACTCAGTTTCCGGAAGTTTCAATCTTTGATTTGACGAATTTAACTGCTCTTCTGTAATCAGCATATATCCCAGTTTGAATTAGATTACGAGAAGTTCTTAGAAATTGCTCGGAATCAGTTTCATTCATCACATTCCCCATTACAATCTCTATATTAATAGAGGTTAGTATTACAAAAATGTTTAAGATATAAAATTGTTTTTAATAAATTATATTGGCCTTTCAAAGTAGGTTTTCTTCATTGGCGCCCGCCTACAAATCTTTGCCCATCACTTCCTTAGACGATGAGTTACTTGCCCACTGGTTTTGATACGGCCAATACGAAATATCGAAATTAATCTTTAAGTTTTACGTTCCACGTTTATGCCATGTAGGCTAAAGGAGATTTTGATTACGGGAGATGGATAAAATGGTGGAATGAAGAAAGTGGAAGGAAATCGGAGAACTCCGAGAGAAACCATGCTCACGGTGTTTGTACACCACAAAGTTCACTTGTCGCGAGTTGGGACTCCACGCACCAGGGGGTGAACGCTCTGCCATTAAGTTACTGTGCGCCTCGGCCAATACGCCAGAAGATACTAATAATAATACACCTAATAATAATAAATGTGATAACATAAACAAATAAATGAAATTATGACACTTATTTAAACAAAGTGATCTCCATCTATAGCCACATACTTTTGCCATCGTTAATCCAAGAATTGGGTTTTCATGATGGAAACAGCCTGAAGTCTACGATGCAAGAAATATCATTAACCGCACGTTGAACCGAATAGTGATCAAGGGAAGTTCTTCCTTGCCGAGAAGTTATCGAGGTGCGTGAAGAGGTGAGCATCAGTGGAAGCGACATCAAGAGCATACAATGCATTTGGAAGGATTTCATACTCCTTCTGGAGTATAGAGAGGCTGCAACGTCCTTTGACCGCTATGCAACATGAGGTCCACAGACTGGTAGCCATGTCCACTGACCATCAATGGCAACTTATGGACAAGTTTACGGGATATTTCGTGGAGTTCAATATTATAAATATCCATAGTGATGGTTTCGCTTGCGCAGAAACGGATTATTTCACAATAAAGCACTATACAACACCTTCTGCGTTGAGAGATTGGTTTGGAAACCATGTTGAACATTGATCATAATCCAACCATTGTCCACTCCGTTTACAATTGTCGTAGAGACCCACTTTAAACAGACGTGACAATCCGATACAGGAAACCATTTAGGTTACTCCGTATACTCAGAAAACTGCACGCCTCCAGTAGGTGACTTTTGTTAGTCGATGTCAACCCATGTGGTGCCCGCGAGATAAACTTTCTCACCTTACCGATTCTGCGGAAACTCTGAATGACAATACTATGGTTTATGCATAACTCGTCCGCACTTTTCTGAAGGTTCACTTTAACTACAGGTATATTCGAAATATAGTTAAAGGAAGTGCCGTTGTCGGTGATCGTAAGGCATGAAATCTCACAAACCCTAAAATAAAAATAAATAAATAAATAAATAACCGCTGCCCAAAGCAGTCTGATGTTTATTATACAACTAATATCGTGTAACAGTTTCGCCAACTAAACACTTTAGTTTTATCAGACACTATGATCCACATGAGAATTAACAGCAAATTAAACACTACGACATAGCTAATGCCTTCCTATAACCTGATTGTCAGCTGACCGCCAATCCCTTTACAGTATATATGAACAGACCAAAACTGATACAAAAAAAAAAAAAAAAAAAACCTAAATTCCTTTCCCTTTGCTGAGACTGTATGCACACATACTCAATGACGAAGAAATCACGAACTACTCTGAATTTACATAATAAAAGTAACAAACAAATATTTATCTCTTAAGACTTCTTAATAAGTTATTCTACTGTTCATCAATCTAAAACAATGAGTTGCAGATAATAATTTTATCATCTTCCATTTCAATAATCTTGATTTTTTCCAGCTCCTGTACATCCTTCTGTCCTTTCGGTCTAGCTTTTTCATCTCCTTTCAATTAATCGCATGCTCCATGTCCTTTATGTGTTTGCAAACTACATTTCTATCTCCTTTTTTATCTTATATCTTCCTTATCTTGTTCAATAATCTCTTGCTTCCTTTTCTGACGTCGAGATACATCCCACTTTCTTCATCATTTTTTTATTATCTCCGAATCTTTCTCCGTACTTTCTATCTCCCACCATATTATCTTGTCCTCCTTTTTCCTATCCCTTTCATCTTTCCCAGTTTTCCTATTTTTTCATTCTCTCTCTATAATTTTTCTTCCCTCTTCTCTTTCTATACTCTAATTTTCTCTTATCATATTCATTTCTATCTAATAGCTCATGGAAAGTTTTTATACTTTCCTCCGCTCTTTCTTTCTCATTGTTTGTCTAATTATCTCTTCCACTTGCTAATTTAGTTTCATTTTTGCCGACTAGTCCACATCACTCCTAGCATGACAGTATTTATCCTTCGCGCAACTTCTCTGATACCATCTATGATCATCCTCCCTTCCTTTTTCCTTATCTTCGTGCCTAAGAATAATATTGTCCCTTCCTTCTCCACTTCTAGCTTCAGTTCTGTGCCCTTTCCCCCATTTTCAACTTCTTCACAACTTTCTCCAGTTGTCTTTTGTTTCCTTTCATATTACTATCCAGTTATCAGCATGTCTGCATACATAAACAATAGTTTGCCTCCTCCTTATAACCGTATTTCCTTCTCCCAATCATACATAGAACCTCTGTAAATACTGACTTGAGCTTGTGCTCAACCTCTTCTTAATTCTAACTTATCACCAATGATACAGTAAATATTCATCCACATACCTCTCAAAGCCTCTTTCAGACTATTCCTATTTCAACCACTGTTTTTTCTTCTTAAACTTGGGAACATAGCTTTTTTCACATCAACACTAAACATTATAGTTTTATCTTTGATCTGTCATGTTTCCTCCAACCTTCTTGGTAGCTTCACCAAGTTCCTCATACTACTACCCTAATCGCGTTTACTACTTTCTTTATATCATTAACCACTCTTTCAAAAATATTACATCTGCAATCCAACCTAGTCCAACACTCAACTAAGAAATAAACAAACAAAACTACTGCTACTGAAGTGAACGCAAATCACCCTGGAAAGAAACGTCAGAGATAGTTTGTGGCGAAAATATTTGTGATCTGGAGTGACTCTTTTAGCACGAGAATCATTAATCCATTCTTCATCTACGACATATTGAATATCGACCAACACCTCTGGCTGCAGGATGAGATGATCCTGTCGTAAGTTTCATCGGGCCATGGCTCACACCTAACGTTCTTCCAGCAGAATGGATACCCTTCTCACTGCAAACGTGGCATGCGAAACTACCTGTGTCAGCACTTTCTTGGAGGTGGCTCGGACGTCAGGCACCAGTGAACTTGCCACCACGCTCTCTGTATCTCATGCAACTGGACTTCTATCTATGAGACCATCTACATTAAAGTCATGGTGTATACACTCAAGATCCGGAACTTACATTTGGTTCCGTAGGGTGCATGTACTGCCGTGAATCCCGAGACATTACCAGCCGCCTTACATGGAGAATGGAAGAGGCTTGTTATTTCAAGCCTATGTAATAGGGGATCAACATAAGAAACACAACAACGGTTAGCGATAAGACAAAACGGTCAGAGGCATTGTACTCCTGCGAAAATATTGCATGTAAATCATGTGTCGCATGCCGACCTTAGTATTTAAAAAAATTAAAGTGATATTTAAAACGGTGAGCTCTAACATGACGGCTGTAATGATCACTTGTGTTTCTGAAATTTCCAATATCTCGCAAACATCAAATATTGTCAATGCAAATCCCGACTCAACAGCCTTTCCTGCGTTAGGGCTGTCATCAGAATTTTGGCCCACACTGTCCAACTCATGCTTTTAATGTGAATATTGCAGGTGGCAAAGTTTGGGGGCGATTTTGTCAGAAGTGGTATTGTTAAAATCAACTCAACGTTGGTGGAGTATTAAGTACTTATTGTTAATTTACATTTCATCTTCAGTATGGTTCATATTGGGTTAATTTCTCAGAAAGTTAACGTCGATTTTCTCTAATTGCTTTTTGAGTTACGAATTTACATTTTTGAGTTATTAATTAGTATAACGAGCTAATTAGTTTTCCAGTATCTCATTGCCATCACGAGAGGTTCCCGTGTAAATCTTACTGATAGTAGTGAGGCCAGTAGACTTCAAATTCATCCAAGTTCATGGAAGAGCTACATCCACATTCCAATAGAAGAAGGTTACCAGTACATCAATAGAAGTTTAGTGAGAAAAAAGAGTTATGTGCTATCGCGTTTATTTAACATATACACCATTACACGCTACACTCTACTTAAAGACATTAAATTCAAGTATCACAGAGCAACTTAATTGAAGCTTGTATTATCTAGTGGGTTGAAAAATAAGGTATGCTACCAGCATGTTGCTGGTAGAAAATGCAATCTTGAAGGATGCAATCTCTCACTAAAGTATACACTATCTAGACCCCAAAATAGCAAACTTTAACCATTTCAACATGGCGGAAAGCTGGGGATTCGATTCCAAATTTATAGAGGAAAAGTACTATTAAGCATTTTAACAGTTGTAACCAATATTTCAACACCGTTGGAAAATACCGCGAGACTTACGCATTTTACTTTTAGTCCAAGATGGAGGTCTCAATGTGGAGGTAGAGATGTTTTAAAACCAAAACTAGCCAATCCTTGATTGGTGGCCTTTAGAATTTAATCCCGGAGACGATTTAGCATTATGTATATAATAATTAAAGAAATTGTAGAATGTATAGGAAACATAACTCATTTTGACAAGATTACTTAACATCGAACCCAGAACCAAACAAATTGTAGTTATTTTACTAGTTTATCTTACTGTTTTACTGAGTATTGGATACTAAGCCATAAAAGAAGTGCCATGAGTAAAAATCTAGGATCATTACAGTGTATATAGGTTAAGTAATATTTTATTTCATTATCACTTAGACGTAGTTTCAAGAAATGGCTATAACAGCTTAATTCATATGTTTCAATATCAATGACCAGACAAAGAATGTATGATCAAGGCATGGTCTCTAAGAAAACAAAGAAATAATAGGAAAAGGAAACAAACATAAGCTAAAATGAAATGATTCGTTATCTTTTCATCGCATTCAATACAAAGCAAAAACAAATACTTAATTTAAGAAAACAAAGAGTGTTTTAAAAACACATAGCAATACTTTGTAATTGATAATGCTACAATACCAAGGTCATGAAGAACACAAACTTGTGTTTTGCGTTTCGATTTCCCCGACCGAGTTGAGCCAGTCGTTCTTAACGAAAGCTCCATCGGAATTAGACTAAATTATAACTCGTCAGTTTTTAAAATCAAGATGTGAGGCTGCCGCAAAATGAACAACTTAAAGATTAAACTATTTATTAGTCGAATTTTCAGAATGTTAAAGAAAATTAGAATCTGGAAAGTTAGGCAAACATTTTTAATAGAGAATGCTATTGAGGAAGGAAGCAAGTAATTATTATTATTATTATTATTATTATTATTTATTTATTTATTTATTTATTTATAATAGGTTTCAGATACAGCACTAGGCCATTTTACACTGAAACATTTTAACAATTATGTAACATAACAATAGAATAAAAATTTGAAATCAAGATAGTACAATGTAACAATCTACTATGTTACAATGGCAACATACAAAGATAGTTTATTTATATATGATCTGAAGGTATGCTCATTTGAAAAAACGTCTTCAGTTTCTGGTAACTGCTAACGTGCTAACAATTCGGTTTAGAAGGGACCTTTGGACAATATTAACTCTCGCAGCTCGAGTGTAAAAGAGATCACTAGATCGTGTTGTTCTAGCGGGTACGCGAAAATTGATCTGACTTAATAACTGTTCACATGATATATGGCCATTTACAATTTTATGCAAAAATATTAGGTCAGAAATTTTGTTTCTCACTAGGGGAGGTTTGATATTGAGAAATGTTAAAACATCATTTTTTGGAAGTGTTCGAAGGTGAGGTACTCGGTAGGATACAATGGCTAAAAAGAAATTAATTACAGAATTTAATTTTTTCAGATGAGTAGTACAGGCCATAGACCAGATAGGAGAACAGTACTCAACTGTGGGAGCAACATATGACTTCTAGAATAAGCTTAAGGAACTAAAGCAAACGCCAAAAATATAGGCGGGTTGCGCGCGCACCTTACAGCTCGCTGTTATCAACTCTCCCTTGTCATGTGCCACCTCCTTCCCCTCCTGTTGCAGGAGTAAGCAGACGACAGCCGTTTACTCAGTCACAGCTCAAAGCCTGCGTTCTGCCGTAACCAATCTTCAACACGCGCGCGAAACATGAATCCTTGACAGTGACTGAGCAAGACAAATGTAAATGTGGCAAGTGCGTAGGTTCCTAGTTGGCTGTTGCTCTCTCCACCCACTTTTTGTTGCGCGCGCAACCCGCCTATATTTTTGGTGTTTGCTCTAGGATTTTTTATGTCGGTGAAGCGATAAAGGAGTCCTAGTTTTTTCATAGCAGTACAAGATATTGTGCTTATATGATCCGCAAAAGCAAGCTTACTGTCAATGATAACACCAAGATCTCTGAAAGACGTGACAGGATTTATGTTCTGATGACCAATTTTGTAGATGTGGTTTATAAGGTCCTTTTTTTTTTTAGAGAAATCGTAAGGGAAGCACATTTTTCGATGTTTAAATTAAGTTTCCAAGAGTTACACCAGTTGAGAAGAATAGAAGCATCATGCTGAAGAGCAAGAGCATCGTACTCTGTTTTAACTTGTCTGTAGAGTTTGCAATCAGCAAATAGAAGAATTTTGGTAGAGCTGTTTGTGAACAAAGAAGGCAAATCGTCCATGTATAATAAAAATAAAAGTGGACCCAGAACACTGCCTTGAGGAACTCCAGAAGTTACGGGAATAAAGTCAGAAAAGTAACCGGAAACTGAAACTCGTTGTGTCCTATTACTGAGATATGTATTTAGAAGACTAAATGATTTACCATGTATATTGAATCTCTAACTGAGTTTGTATAGAAGAAGATGGTGTGGAAGAGAATCGAAAGCCTTAGACAGGTCCAAATACAAAATGTCGGGTTGCGAATTTTCTGAGATGCTGTCCACTGCATCGGACAGAAGAACTGATAAATTAGTAAGACAAGATCTTCCTGGCAAAAAGCCGTGTTGTGAGGAGTTTATAAATGGAGCAACAAATTGAAAAAGCCTGTTTTTGATTATCTTTTCACAAGCAAGTGAGAGTGGAGATAATAAGAAAATAGGTCGATAGGAGGACACATCATTTTTATTTTTACCAGACTTATGAACAGGAGTGATATTAGCTCTCTTCCAACTGGTGGGAAAGACACCTTCAGCAAAACAGCGATTGAGTAAAACCGAAAGGGGTTGAGAAAGAGAACTGGCAACACTGCGTAGGAAGCAAGTATAGATATTATCTGGCCCTAAGGCGCGCTGTTGGGGCAAAGACAAGAGAAGAGAGAGTACTTCAGTCGGTGTGGTACTGATAGAACACAAAGACTCAGAACAAACAGGTGGAAGAGGGTAGGGGAAGGAAGGTGTGGTGGGAGGGGATGAAGCAAAGCTGCTAGCAAAATATTCATTGAATACCTTTGCCCTGTCTTCTTCATTGACAAAAGCATTTTTGTAGGTCAGTTCTGTCGGAATGCGAGAACTATTTCTTCGATTGTTTATTAGGGTCCAGAAACGCTTAGGGTTTTTACGTGTATCAATTGTGATGTGTTCAATGTACTCCTCATACTTTCTTTTCATAAGATATTTACTATGTCTTCTAATATCTGTAAAGTTCTTGTAAGTATACTAACTGGGAAAAGCCTTCCATAGCTTCCATGCACTTTTTTTTGTCGCGAAGTATGCACTTTAGTTCCTCATCAAACCACGTGGGAAATTTTGAAGAAGGTCTTTTTCGGAAAGGCACAAAGTCTTTAACTACAGCCTGAATGACGTCAACAAATAAGTCAGCTGAATCATCAACTGAGCCTGAGGCAAGAAGCACCATGGAAAAATATGAAGAGCTTGACGTATTTCATCCCAAGGGGCCTTTTTCCACTGGGGTAAAGAATTTTCTGATTTTTGACGTTGAGATATTTTATGTTTGATGTGAGGGAAAAACACACTGAGAGAGTCGTGATCTGATGGGAAAAAGTTTAACTTTGAGACCACAACCATTGATTTGTGAGTTGACACAATATAGTCCAGGTTACTATTGCCTCTAGTAGGGTGCATATTATGCTGTGCTAATCCAAGACCATGTATAAAATTGTCTAAAAACCAAGAGTCATTATTATAGTTTTTAGAATCTGGGACACCATATGTGGGGGAATCCAGTCAATGGAGAGATTGAAATCTCCAAGAAGAGTTGCTTTGCAGTCTGCTACAACGGCAATCATGGAATCACGACAAGCTTCTAGTATGTACAACGGAGAGTTCTTGTGTGGTCGATAAAAGCAGCCTATGAGTTGTTTTGGACCGTTTGGAACGTTAATTTCAACCCATAAGATTTCACAGTGATTACTGTATAAGTCTTTACGTTCCTTAGTTTTTAGTTTAGAGTTCACACATATCATTACACCACCACCACGTGAACCCCTGTCCCGTCTGTATATAGTAAAGCTGTCGGAGAATGGCAGTTCACAACCAAGACTATCATCAGTCATCCAAATTTCAGTAAAAACTAAACAGTCATATCCTAAAAGTTCAGTTAAATGTATTTCGCAGTCACTTAGTTTGTTTTTAACGGAGCGAACGTTTTGATAATAGATAGAAAGGACATAACCCTCACTGGGTTCCGGATTGAGATGGACATCGCCACTGACCAGAACGATCAGTAGTAGGTGGTGCCATCTATTGACAGATTTCTTACCTGAGTCAACCTGCTCGGAAGAAGAAGGTTTTGTAATGGTAGTCCAAAGAGTCTCAGATAAGGATGATACCGGAAAAGGAAACATCCTTTCTGAGCAAGAGAGATTACAAACACAGCACTGAGAAACACACTGTTTATCAATATCACACCATCGTGCAGTTACAGATAACCAAAACACTCTAACACACGGGAAAACCAGACAAAAACTAAAAAAATATCAGAGCACAACAAAACACCGACACACCACTAAATCCTATCTCAAACTAGTTGATAGGAAAACAAGAAAACTCCCCTACTCTCCTCCTCTTTCTCGCCGCAAGAGAGGAAAGCAGGTATCCCACCTCTGACAAGGAAGGAAACGTTTGAGACATTCAGTATTGTTTAAAATCTAAATTTTCCACTCCACTACGCGTGCGCTTTCTGTCAATGTGAGGGAGTTCGTTGTTCCTTTTAGCTACTCTTAACCCACCCATCATTCACAACTTCAATTAATATGGTCATTTTAAGAAAAGGATATAGCATTGTTTATGTATTTTATAGGACTAATAAATATTGATTTGACCATTTAAAAAAAGTATAACAACAGTTATTTTTAAACCAAATTTATGCTGATTCTTTTATTTGATGCTAGAAGGGGAGAAAGAGCTATGAGGAATAGTTGATATATGTTCCCACTGTAAAGAAAGAAACAAAAATAGTTGTATATTCGATTGGACATCGAATACGTGGAATATCGCTGTGAAGATTGTATGAATTTAGCGTATGTGAACTTTGTAGTGTGTGAAAATACTGTAGTACTTGTATATAGTAGGGAGTACACCCTCCATTCCAAAAGAAACCAAACGTTTTAAAATAACAAAAAAGCAATGTACATTTTGGAACAAATCATTTTTATTAATCAATGTATTCCCCTTCTGCATCGATACACATATTTGCACTCTCCAACAAGTTGTCAAACGTCTTCTCCATGTCCTTTATTGGAATGGTCTTTAGGACGGCGGTCGTCGCCTTCTCAATGGCATCAATCGATGCGTGCCACTTTCCTTTCATCGCCAAATGCAGTTTCGGGAACATATAGAAATCGCACGGAGTGAGATCAGGTGAATAGGGCGGATGATGCAACCGAATAATGTGATTTTTGACCAAAAATTCAGTTACAAGTCGCGAACGATGTGATGGTGCATTATCGTCCAAAACAGTCCAACTGCCGATTTCGCGATATTCGGACCGAATACGACGAATTCTTGCCAGCAAACGCTTCATGACGCCCAAGTAAAACTCTCCAGTGACTGTCTGGCCGGGCTGAACAAATTCTTTGTGGATAATTCCTTTTGAATCGTAAAAACAAATCAGCATCACCTTAACTTTTGACTTCACCAAGCGACTTTTTTTGGGTGTTCCTTCATCCGGGGCTCTCCATTCAGCACTTTGCCGCTTTGTTTCGGGCTCATATTCAAAACATCACGTCTCGTCACCAGTTACAATCGATTTCAAGAAGTTTCGATCCTGCCGAGCACTTTTAACGATGTCTTTGCAATGCGCAATTCGATCAACTTTTTGGTCTTCGGTGAGTTTGTGTGGTACTCTTAAGGCCCAAAACTTCGGTCGAAATGCGGTTGTTTGAGGAATGCCTAATTCCATTTCAATAACTTTCACCGACGATTTTTTGTTATGTTTGATGAATTCACGCACTTTTTCGATGTTTTCTTCCGATAATCCGGTTCTGGGACGGCCTGATCTTTCGTCATCATCCAGCGTCTCTCTACCCGATTTGAATCGCCTGAACCACTCGTAAACTTGCGTACGGGATAGACACTCATCACCATATGCATTTTGTAGCATTTGGTGCGTTTCACTAAAAGTTTTACCCAGTTTAACACAAAACTCAATTGCAGCTCGTTGTTTGAAACTCATTTTCCGACCGATGTACACAACACACTGACAGTTGAAACGCAATAACTTTGTTGCCGTGCATCCAAATGTCATGACATTTATACCAGTTGTCAATGAGGGACTACGCCATTTATCGGTAAAATATTACAATAGATGGCACTAGTGGTACTATTTGTTTTCAAAAGTTCGGTTTCTTTTGGAATGGAGGGTGTATATTAGTGGATGTATGTGTAATACATACACAATATATTTATTTATGTGTAACGTGTTTTTAGTGTGTGTGTGTGTTAAGCAAGATTCCAGAATGTCTTCCAGTTCCGTGATAAAACATAAAAGCGGAAAAGCTTTGAGAAGTGGTAAGAGGCACTGCGTTTTGAATGCGTTTAATTCTTTGAGAGAACATCATTCTCATTTAAATGGATGTAGAACAATTGGCCGACGTGACTGCAAAACAGACAGGGGTGGGACAAGCAACTGTGTACAAAATCCGACGGGAGGCCAAATTTAATCTTCCATCAATACTTCCTTATCATTCATTTTCAATAATCATAGTATCCTTTAATCTATATGGCATACGTGCGAGACGTTAACTAAATATGTCCTTTCATTTTTTTTATGCATATGTTGGTGTATTAACAAAAAAGAAACCTGATAAAATCATTGTGCCGACACAATAAATTGTGTGCAAGGTCCAACCCTGCCATCAGTTGTAATGCGCACTCGAGTAGCAGACATAGTCAGCTATTCCAACGCTTCTGCACACCCCCGCCGTTTAAAATAATGAGCATACTAAAATTAAGTTGACAGTTACTTGTTAACCCGTTTTGGTTACTCTGTTTAATGTGTTAAGAACCAAGAAGTACGTACACTATAACATGAGAGTTTCAATTCGTTGTTTACACACTGTTTTTTTAAAAATATCTACATAGCAGCGAATGGGGGCTTATATTGCTAAAGAGAACAGCAACACAACCCCCGTCTCAAACAGTAGGCAGCTAGCAGGTAAGTGGTGGGGGTTCCTATCAACTTGTCTGAGATAGATTTTAGACGCCATCTTCTTATATATATGTTATTATTATTATTATTATTATTATTAATAATAATAATAATAATAATAACAATATTGTTATTATTATTTCTATTATTATTGTTATTTTAGCAAACAGGAAACTAAGAAACCGATGGGACATTTCTGATTACTTTTCTGGGACACAGTTATTTATTTAAACACAGTCAGATTTCGGAAAAAAAACTTAGTATAGCCGCCATACGTAGCCGTAAAATGTATAGGATAAAAATCTCCTTTGATCGTTTGTAAAGCACGTGATTTTTTCTTCTTGTCAATTTAATACTGATTTCTATCGAATTAGCTAGTACCTATGAAAATACAAAATTAATTTTTGTCAAGAAGAATAATTAATTTTAGGCGTAACTTCATTTAAGGATTATTTCGCAGATAATAAGAGTAAGCACATTGAGTTACTTTACTATTACATGAAATTTATTTTTCATAATAGAATAAATAAATGCGAATTTTAAGGTGATACTCACATCCTAGATGTAGACAATTACCTACCTGAAAAGAGAGAAAAATAACTACAAGATTAGAGATTAATAATAAACGGATTTTACTATATTATAAATATTAGATAAGACATTGATTCCTACTAGCTATTAAACGTCGGATTGATCAATAAACATTGATTTCTATAAGCTTTTGATAATCAGTGTAGTATTAAGTTACGTTATTTATTATTAATTATTTGAAAATATGTAGAATGATAAACTAGTGTTGATAAGCGAATATAAGAATATTATATATTTATATGAATATCGGGAATATGTCGTCGTAGGGAATTCAAAACCTGCTATGTGACACTTTCGGCCGTTTCGAGATAATAGTATTATCTGGTGCAGCTTTTAGACTCTTTTAGACTCTCTAATTTATTATTACTTGAGAAGGTATCTAGTTACTTGCAGCATCAAATATTACTTATAACATCACTTTTATAAAGCGAAAAATCTAACCAGGATACTGTTTTTCGTTTCTCCTGAAAAATTTATAAAAATGCACATAGCAGGTTTTGAATTGCCGACGACGAGTGGAAATTTGATGTAATGAATGGATAATTGCATAACGGCAGTAATATAATATTGATGAAGATAATGTTTGCAAATAGTAACAAATTTAGACATCTAGGCAAGATTTAAGACGACTCCGAGATAGTTGAAACTACTTGTCAGTTAAAAATGACATTTTCTGGTCAGAGAAAAAAACATTTTAAGAATGTATGGAATTTTCAAATTGCCGAAGGTAGTTAAAATAAGATACTATTTATAGTAGTGTGGCGAGTGTAAAGCGCCGACTCAAGATATCATATCGCAGCTGGATTTTAATAATGTTATTAACACAAGAATAGATTTTTATGATTTTTAATTATTTTCCATGACGATGTATAAGATAATATATATATATTCATTCTCGATTCATTCGATATTTTTGACAACTCAGTTTGAAGAGGTTGGCCAATATACCTATCGCAATTTTGAAAGGAAAGCATCAATGTACTCATATCAAATGAAAGAGGGTTGAAATCTGTACTCATCCACATAAGTAAATAATATTATAAAGCCTCACAAAGAGGATAATATGTCAAAACCTTCAAATTTTAAATTTCTGACAATTTTCTTACCAATAGAAGAGCTAAATACCCAAATTTGCAGAAATACATATTCCAGTCATGGGGAACATTTATCAAATTATCTTTTTTTCATAATTCCAAAATATAAAGGTGGGTCATTGCACCCATCCCCATAATAAGAGCAATGAATCAATGTACCTAAAAATTATGAAAGAGAATGGACTCCTTTACTCAACAATATAACCATTTGTTGTAGTAAAGCCTCATTAAGAAGGTAAATTAGGTTAATAAACGATCATGAGGGGGACATATAGCAATACTAAATATAATGTAATTTTTTATCTACAGAAATGGATAAGCAGGACTTACAAAATTTATCGAATTAAGTATTCGTGCCCTAGAGAACATTTACAAAATTTTTTTGACAATTTCTAAATTGAGGATGTGGTCCTACGTGCTCCCTCCCAAATTTTGAAAGGAAGCATCAATGTACTCATATCTTACAAAAATGATTAGAGTCCTATATTCAACTATGCAACCATATAACGTAATGAACCCTCATCAAACGGGATCAATTAGTTTTAAAAACCTCAAAATTTTGAATTTTTGGCAATTTTATAATCATTACAAGGAACAAGATGTACCACCTAAATTTACAATCGTATATGTTTGCATCCTAGATAACATTTACCATCTTTTATTTGTCGATAATTTCCAAATTTAAGGGGTGGTCCTATGTAGCCTATCTAAAATTTAAGATGAGTGTATCCAAGCCTTAAAAAAGCAAAATATGGAATTACGTGTTAATTACCATATTCCATAAGAGAACAAGGATTAAAATCGAGACATTAAGAATGATATTCAGATAGAGATATTTCTCTGTGTATACAAGATAGTTATCTCGATCACCCTGATTATTTCACCTGCCTCAAAGTATATCGTATGAGTTGAGAAGGACTACTATTGCTTCATTTTTTAAATAAATTATCAAATGTTTATGAGACATTACACCAGGAGCGTCATTTCAGATTTTGCTTGGGGGGGGGGGCAAGACCCCTTGATATAAGTAAAATTTTCCATTTTTCTCTGATTTACTACTATTCTATTGATAAAATCTATATACATCTCAAACTCAGGGGGGAAATGCCCCTCCCTGCCCCTCTAAATGACGCCCCTGCATTACACCATTTCACACATTTAAAAACTAAGAAATTGTAAACTTCAACTCAAGATAAAACGAAAGTATAACATGTTTATGATTGTAATTAGCCTCAATCAGGCAACACTGCTAAAATGTTGATGGGAATGGGAAGTGAAGCTACAAAAACGCCTGAGGGCTGCTCTCAACCTAATTTCAGTTCGCCAGCGATGAACTAGTGCCTCTACCTAACTGCAGGGTAAGTTAGTTACAACTTTCCTTCAGGCAGAATACTCAGACAAGACTGATATATTGATTTTGAATTTTCATACATTAAAAAAAATGAAGAAGAATAAGAAATAAAATCCCTCTAGTGAAAGAAATAAGCTTGTCGAAGAAAAAAGTATGCAATATGGAATTGGATGTTAATTAGCATATTCCGTAAGAGAACTAGAGTCTTACGAATAAGGGATTAAGTAATTCTGAGAAGAAGGATGGCAGTTAATTCGTCATTAAGATATTTTAGTCCAATTAACATTTTTAGAAGAAAAAAAATGAAAGATAGAGACGTCTGTGTTCAAAGGAAACTGCTGACGATAGAATATTTCAGAGACGACAGCCAAAAGGAGAAAAATATTCAAAAGAGAGTCTTCGTTCAAGAAAAAAGAAAAAAAAAAGACAAAATTCCTTTCGAAAGACTTTATTTCACTTCAACTACGAACAAGCATCTCAGAGATATATCCGGAATAATGAATTTCAACTTAAAGCAATTATGAATATTTTTATTTAATATTTTTCTTCTTTCAACATAAAAGAAGTAACTAAAAAAACTCACCTTAAAGTTGAAGGTAGCAGAAATATAAAACAAGGCAAAGACTTACCCAGTTTTTTGTAGTTGTTACTTCAATTTCATTGAAGCGTGAATTAGCAAAGCTTCCACCTTTTGACTGCATTGGCATTTGTGAATACATGTTGGTCTGTCCGTCCGTCTGTTCCACGATAATTCTCGGAAATTTTACTTGAAAAAATTAAATCTTTAAGTTTTACGTCCCACGATTATGCCGGTTAGGCTAAAGGAGACGGGGAAGATGAGAAATGAATGAAATGGTGGAAGGAAGAAAGTGAGAGGACACGGGAAGAAAACCGAGAACACCCACAGACACGGTGTTTCTCCACCATAAAGTTCACTTGGCGCGAGCTGGGATTGAACCAAGAATCCCATACACCAGAGATGAACTCTACGACTGAGCCACCGCGGCAATAAAACTTTCCTGAGTTTAAAGAAACTTGGTATGCGACTTCGACTTCCTTCCACTTACAGAAATAGCCCTATTGTTACAGATTGTAGTCTATTCAGAATAAGGGGAGCAAAATCTCACCATGCAGTTTACTTTAGAAGAGCACAGCCATTATAGATGTCACTACGTTATATATATATATATATATATATATATATATATATATATATATATATATATATATATATATATATATATAAGGTGGCCTCGAAATAAACGTTGGATTATCTTTAGCTTGTAATGGCTTCAGATTGGTATCGCAAATAACTCTTTCGCTCATGGCAGTCTCCGGAGTAAGTGATTACAGGATGTGTCCTTTGCTTATAGAAGCCTTGAGAGACAGTTAAAGGAGTTCTCCGTAGCTCATAGCAGCCCCGGCACAAAGGTGATTATAGGATATCTTTTTTGTTCATAACAGCTTGAGAAGATGGTTTCAAGGAATTATCCATAGTGAATTGTGGGCCCAGGAGAAAGGTGTTGATAGGTGAGTGATCAGATGTCAACTGATATATTTTCCCTCTTGAGGTCTTCTTTTAGGGAGAACCATGAGGAGAGGACAAACTTACTTCGTAGATCTTCCGATTCTTCTTCGTGTCTTCCTTCTAGTCTTCAACAGTCGTCTGCTATTATCCTATTATTTATGTTTTGAAGGCAGTAACATATGTTCGTAATAAAAGAAGGTGTTGGATCCCTCCCTATTTAATTTAAAACATAAAGGCTCATTCAGATTAGTTTTTAGCGTCGTATTAAGAATTTGACTAACATATGATGCTAACTGCCGTATTTATAAACACTTTAGTGAAGCTACCCAAGATTTATAACAAAAGTGAAGTCACGACTTTTCTGGAGGATTGTCCAAGCACATTAAGAAAAATCAAAGTACGACATATGTACCTACAGCTGAACGTGGAATCCGAACCACATGAGCTCTTCCCGGGAATCGAATCCGGATCTTCCTCGCCAAAGCGCGTACACTAACTTAGCCACGAGGGAGCTCATCCTTGTTTTGCATTGACAATATTGTTTACAACAGATTTTGATACATACGGTCTCTGTCTACAAGAGTCACTTTCAATAGGATGCTCTGTGATATCACAGTCTGGTGTTCGTATTCTCGGTGAACCATAACAAGGAGAACAAGGAGAACCCAGCAAACCTAGAGTTGATAGAAGACAGTCGCGAGAGGCAAATAAGCGTAGTTGATGGTTTTGTAAATGGTTTACCTCTGTGTTACTTTGATAGGAAAAGCCAGCTCCTACGTCGACATTGGTAAGTAAGAACGACTCGTTTAGAATAGTGTCTTTATTTTCATTTGTAGTCAGTTGTTTGTGCAATATGAAGTCTAATAACTGTCTTCCTTCTTGACAACTTATGATACTTACGTGAAAGGATAGTGTAATGTGCAAATCAGAGGAGAACTTGTTAATTAGATTATTTCTCATGGCCACTTTCATTGATTTTCTCAATGCGTATCTAAGTCCAGTTGTCCTACTATTCTCGTCCCATTGGATTTTCTTCTTTTTCTATAGTCACCTTATATATATAATTATTTCTCATTTTTCCTTTCTTACTTTTCCCTGGAGAATCCACATATAATGCAAGATTTCAGGTAGTTGCGGTCAAAAATTGGGAAACTCTCAACTTAAATAACTGTTGACTCTAGGAATAATGAGGGAGAAAAGGACTAACAAGAAGAGAGGTATTACAAAATATCTGTTTTTATAGTCACCTGGTTGTTTGAAGCTTTTTTTTATTAAATTGCACAAATCTTGTAAATCTATAAAGCAGCAGTATTAGTGTAAAAGAAGAAAGAACAATATACAGAACATTATAAACAGTATTTCATCCAGACATGTTTTTGTGCGGCACTGAGCCCCGAGGCGAAGGCCAAAATAGTAGTTCTATAATTAATTAAGATCTGCGTGGATGCGGATATCCGCATCAACATGGGTATCTGCGGGTATATATTTCTTTTCTGGGAGGATAGCGGATTAAATTGGGGATATGTTTCCTACATCTTTTCTCTACTTAAAAAAACGCTATGAAATTTGTGATGGTGGAGAGAGATTACTAAGAAGTATTTGTTTTGAATTAGAAGTTTTAAAACCGGTTGAAAAAAAAAACTAAATCAAAATAGGTGTGTTTGAAGCTTGTGACTCAGTGACAGGAAAAAGACAAGAAATGGCACGATAGAGTTGTACTTTTATTGCTCTTTTCAATATTTTTTAGCAGCCGTTTTGTAGGTAAATGACATCTCTGACCTAAACAGAACGTAAAGACAGGTCCCTTCGCTACTCCTTAAGTGCCGGGCTATTTACTGTAAAATAAATAAATAAAGATAAGAATTGCCGCCAAAGCCCCTCTGATAAAGCTGAAACCTTTCAGACAATTGGCCTTGAAGATGAAGAAATTTGTTCAAATAAAGTTTTTCCAGCCTGAATGGTCATGAACAAAAACCCTACCTAAAACCCTATAGATCATTTCTAATTTGTTGCCTGCACGGTTTATATTGCATTTTATTTAGCGTAGTTGGTATTTGATCACGAGAAAACTGATATAATGTATTATTTTGTTAAATTCAAAAAACTACAAGAGATGGCTATTTAAAATGTGTTTAAAAATATTTTCGAAATCATGACTATTATAAAATATATAAGTCGTATATATTTGCTTCATCATTATCTGCGGATGATAGAGATGCTGCGGATGGGGTATGGATGTGGATGCGATATTTTATATTCGCACAGACCTCTATCTATAATATTATAATAAATAGGATAGTACTGTGTGTAAACAATATGTGCTCCTCTCAATACTAAGTATGCCGCCCGGGACTTTTTTTTCAGAAAGAAACATTGTTTATCAATACAATAAAAATACCTGCTCTGTGGGACCTGTCACTAAGGGTTTTCTTCCAATCACTATTCGTTTTCGTCGATGTGGATTATTGTGAGTTTTGTAGGCCTTCATCACCTGCGACATTGTCAATCGTTACACCTAACACACGTGCTCCTTTCGCTACTCTCGTCCCTTTCTATATAACCAAGCGCCAACAACTTGCCCTCTTTGGAAATCAGAGGGGTTGTCTATTTTATACTATTACTTCCTTGTACTGCTTCTTATGTTGTGTGAATTTTGTCCTAACTCACCATTAAACAAAGCAGTGGCCGCTTGACCGTTGCCAACTCAAATATCTGACGTGTTTTCAGTTACAGGTGTTTCTATGAAATTGATAAGGATCTGTATATTAATTGATATATATCATTAAAGTAAAGAAAATTACATGTTAGAGAGTAAATTCTCAAGTGTAGACTTCGAGAAAATAAAAAATGGTGCCACAATATGTCCATGCCCAACGAAAACAGGCTCAAAACTATGCCATCTATTATTGTGAAACTGATACTGAAATATACATCAACAATACTTTCATTAGGACACTAAGAGGATACTGACATTACACACTATACGCTTAACAAAATGTAACTACTTAAAACTATCATTATTTCTTAAACTTCCGGAGATACGATCGTTTAGTACTAGAGCGCTAGGCATCGGGCGCCTGGGGTTTCTGATTCAATCTCCGGTCAAGTAAGTTTGTGGTGAGCAACATCGTATACACGGGTTCTCTCCGGGTACTCTCCCTTTCCCCACATTCTCATTCCACCTATGATTCAACTGTCATTCACTTGCCTTATTAATCCGTTTCCCCTAGCCTAAAGGCATAATCGTAAGGATATTAAGCTGAAAGATTTCGTTTCTATTCTTAAATTTTAATTTTAAATATATTGCAATTAATGTTTTCAAAGCTGTGCGTATTTCTTGTAATATAGTGCGGAAGATTATAAAATTATAAGTACGGTATTACGAAATACCACATTATAGGCATACGCTTCCATACACAATTACGACTAATGTCACTTGTATTTATCAACAATTTATAATATTATATTTAATGTTGTTTACGAGACGAGAAATAACGTTGTTTTGTCTCGCAACTTTTGTAGAAATTACGCCTCGTCTCAATTGTAGATGTTTTTCTTGTCTCGTCTCGATTCCCGAAATACTTTCCTTGTCTCATGTTGAAATGTTCTCGTTCCGTTTTGTAAATTTAAGTACAAAATTTATGCCCTGATATCGTTAGTTTCATCTAGAAGTTATCAAAATCCATCCGCTTCCTGAGCGGTCTACAAAATATCTGCTTTAACAATATTTAAATCATATTTTTTATTGGAGTATACAGAATTGTATAATGACTTGCCATACCTTTAAACATAAATAGATGCTATTCGTTGTGTTCGTGTAATAACGTTATCAATTTATAGTTTTCTATTTCTGAATCGCAACACTAAAACAGTGCTTGAGATCTAAGATTTTGGTGAACTAATGTTCACCATGGGGTACGTGTAATTTCTCATCTCAAAATCGAGATGAGAATTTTCATCTTTCTTGTGTCGTCTCGGATTTAAAATGGTACTTCTCGTCTCATAGGTAACAGTAATAGGAATTTAGGAATTAGATTTCTGGGCTTTCGGCGTCTATGGTCATGTTAGCCCATCACGTATGAGAGGTGACGTCCCTTGGTGATCACACTGTCCCAAGAAAGGGAAGGGAAAAGGTTTTGGGAACGAGGCAAGCGGCCTGGGATCTTTATGTTAGATATCATCCCGGCATTTCTCTTGTGTTAATGAGGAAACCCCAAGAAAATCTTACTCAGATTGGCTGGTCTGAAAAAGTTTTTAAACTTTTTCGACCGAGTGTCCTCATCGGGAATCGAACCAAGAAACAAGCAACAGTAATTATACTAATGTAATATTTGAGGACTTATAGAAACATTCTAAAGTTACAAGTTATAGGATATTTACGTCAGTTTTCCCCGTTATTTTAGTACATTCTCCCGTTTTTTAAGAGTCATAGAACAAGATAAATTTAGTCAGTATGCCAAAATAAACATATTAAAATAATTTTTCTCCGATTATATCGAAAATTGTCAAAAGTCTCCCTTTTTCAATAACGAAATTAATTTAATTATCTCGTGGTTTCTGCCAACCTGTATTTGGTATTTATAGGAACATGGGAGAAAGAGAGAGAGATATTTGACATATTCTCCAACTTTTATCACTGGAATAGCTCTGTATTCATATTAAAAGGGAGATGTGGCGTTGTACAGACAGGAGAGCATTTGAACGATTTCGCCAGGGATTAATGTTGAACGAATTTCTGCTAAAAACAGAGAGAAATAGTTTGTCGTAAACGTCGAAGATAATCTGGAAACTATGTCATCAGGATCTCGGTCAGTTCCCCGTTCTACTCTCTCTCTCTCGAAACGTTGATGGAAGGGAAAGAGGGGGAGAGGGAGACAGATGATGAGTAATGCTTTCATCTGACGATCAGTTCTGGCTCATTGGCTCTGTATCCACCATTAGAGCCAGGGAGTGACTAATGACCCAAGGAGCCGCAGGATAATCCAACCTCACTGCTCCAACTAAAGGAACACTCACTCTCCCTTTTATCCGTGTTTAATTTTAATGGTTTTAAAAGCTTTATGAGTTACAATAACTTTTTTTTATCTATTTACCAATCATATCTGTCACTTCTTTTAAAAAAGATGAAATTTTTTAAAATTGTTTCTCAAATACAAATTTTAACGGTGTGGAATATCTGTGCCATCTTTGATTTCTAGCCCTTTAATTTGTCCAAGAAATTATCCTTTACAGTGTTTTTTTAAGAAGTAGAACTGGATTTTTAAAGATTTTACTAATTTCTTCTTCCAATGTGTTGAAGTGTTCTTATTTCATGAAAATTAAACTTTCTTAAATATAATTTAAGTATTTAAGAATAAAATTTGATTAAAGTAATATCCTAATGAAACTACATGAACTTACTTACTCACTGACATAAAATAGCGGATACTTCTGGTTGACTTGCAAAGTTGAAATTTGACATGATTGTAGCTTTTCGGGACTAAACCACAGGAAAATTGCCAAAAGTGAATCTTTATAATGTTTAGGGGTCTAAAGGGGGGGATGAAGAAATTCCCTATGTTATTTAAAGCTGCTTTTTTTATTTTACCTACAATCTTATGTTTTACGTAATTGGAATCCCATAAAAACTTGAAATATGGTATGTTTGTACGTTTGTGTTAGCATTACCTAAGTAAATCGTCAAAAATAAAAAATTCCAACTTTAGAGTGGTTTAATACAGAACTCAAAAATTTTTCTCTGTTATTTATATGGGGCATATACACCTCAAAATGTTTAGGCACTGCCGGCAGGAATAGAATGATTTAATTTGGCATGATTGTAGCCTTCCAGGAAAAATCGATAGAAAAATGGCCAAAAGTGGATATTTTTAAGTTTTAGGAGGTCTAAAGGGGCAATGAAGAAATTCTCCATTTTATTTAAATTGGTGATTTTTTTTAACCTATAGCCTTATATTTTAGGTACTTGGAATGGGAATAATAACTTGAAATTCGGTATGCTTGTACGTTTTCATTAGCGTTACCTAAGTAAATAACTAAAATTAAAAATTTATATAAAACGCAAGTTCATTTTGAGAAAGCCCGATACATTTAACTAGGCTTAAAGACGAAATTAGTAAAACCACATCACATTCAAATTCTACCTTATTTCAAAGAAAACAGAAAAAACTAATTTCTCATATAAATCAATGTGATTGGAAGCAAAGATGGCACAGGTGCTCCACGCTGTTAACAAATTTTTCAAATTATGTAATTTTAGTCTTTTACTAAATTAATAAAGCAATGATTTTTGTCCACAGATAACGACTGGAAAATTGATAAATCAAAAACTTTACATGGGCATGTTCTATCAAAAAGATCCAACTTTTACTTCTGTTTATGTATTCTTTGCGTCCGAAGTTTAATGATAGAATTATCTGCTTTAACTTAAATAAAGATTGTATAATCTTATACTTCAGTATTTTATTAAATAAGCTCTCCGTTCTTCTTCTTGGGGGCACGGTGGCTCAGTGGTAGAGTGCTTACTCTGGTGCGTGGGGTTCCTGATTCGATCCCTGACAAAGTATGTTTGTGGTGAACAACATCGTGTCCTGGGTTTTCTACGGGTATCCTGTTTCCTCTCACATTTTCAATCCATCAATTGTTCCATTATACTCATCGGTAAAATGAAACTTGTTTTCGCTCCCACGAACGAAAGTAGGTGATTCCTATAGGTTTCGAGCTCCTGAGTTCGAATCCGTAACTCATTTTTCTCCAGGACGTACCAGTTTTCAGGGATTTCAATATCCGCCCAAAGATGCTATTCTCCAACCATAATAATTTGCACGTTATAATTTAAATATCAAAATAAATTATGCAGATAAAATTGCATAAAAAGTTAAAGTTTAACACTTACGTGTCACTTGGTTTTCCTACTCCTCTTGTAATTACTACAGGGTGTCTCGCGTGTCAAATTCCAACAGAAGTCTGCCAACATATTAACACTCCATTTACCACTGTAGTGCCTCTCCATGGTAGCTATTTGCTGGTGAAACCTTTCCCCGTGTTCGTCAGAGACCTTCCCCAAGCTGTACATTTCAGGGAAGAAGTCAAGGTGGCAATGCAGGAAGTGTAACTTTAGGGACATATTACATACCATGTTACAAAATGAAGTAATTAACCTGCCCACAATGTCTTTGTAATCAGGTGACTTATGATTCCCTAGAAATTTACTGCACACTTCTCGAAAGGCCTCCCAAGCCCCACTTTCCACTTCATTAAGCTTAGAAGAAAATGTAGTATCCTTTAAAACGTCTCTGATTTCAGGTCCCGTAAAAACACTTTCTTTCATCTTGGCCTCGCTGAGTTTTGGGAATAGTTTTCTGAGATGATTAAATGCTTCACCATCCCGGTTCAGGACCTTGACGAAGACTTTTATGAACCCTATTTTGATATGAAGGGGTGGTAAGAATATTTTCTCCGGATCCACAAGACGTTCATTAACCACGTTTATCTCCCCTGGGACCAGTTGCTTCCTTGGCGACCATTTTGTGATGGTGTACTGATCTTTGGCTCGACTATCCCAATGACACAAGAAGCAGCAGTGCTTTGGTAACCTCCTTGTAAACCGGTGAGGATGGCAATAACCTTAAAGTCAGCGAATACAGACCACTGGAACTGTTCGTACTTTATTTTCTGCAATAGGTTTCGCATGTTCTCGTATGTTTCTTTCATATGTACAGCATGAGCAATAGGAATGGCTGGCTTTTCATTGCCATTGTGTAGTAACACTGCCTTGAGACTTATCCTAGAGGAATCTATGAATAGCCTCCAACCTTCAGTGTTGTAGTTCAACTTCAGTTGTCCCGTAAGCGATGGAATCTCACTGCAATACACCAAATCACCATCCTTTGTAAAATTAGGAACTAGGCTCACCTCTCTTTTTCTATACATCTATATATTCACATCTTGGTTTAGTAGATTCCATTGTTGAAATCGGGATGCAAGCAACAGGGCCTTAGACTTGGGAAGGTTTAAGTCTCTGATCAGATCATTCAGCTCTTCCTGACTTATCACATGTGATTCATTAGTGTCAGGCACTGGAGCGTAATTGGGATCTGACTGTGTACTCGAAGATTGTGCAACATCCTCACAAGCAGCAGGTTCTTCTTCGGATGAAACACTGCACAGGATGTATGAGTCTGGTGGTACGGGTACAGGCAGACAAACATCATGTTTCACAAGTCTCCTCGCGGAATCCAAGTTAGGATACTGTATTTTATGCTTCATGTTTTTTGAGAAACCTTTTATATTAGTCAGGCAGAAGTAACAGTCTGAAGCATGATCACGGGGCCCGCGCCAAACCATAGGTATAGCGAACGGCATCGATTTATGTGTACCTTTCAACCATCCTGTGAGAGTACGCGCACACGAGTTACAACTTTGTTTCGGAGCCCAAACGCGATCCTAGTCGCCGATTTTACACCCGAAGTATAGATGGTAGGCTGTCTTCAGGAACGGTGACAATGGCCCACTTTGTCCCTTGAAAATCACTTCCCCACATATGTAGCAGAATGAATCTGTCGAATATTTGCCCAGTTCTCGGCATGTTCGTTTAACACAAACGTCAATATTTCACTCAGAAATATTTTTCACCTACGGTATACACAGACACAGCGTAACACCACCTTTTAACACGAAGATCAACTCGAAACTGAAATATTTGTTACACGCGACAACGTGGTGTATGTCTTGGCGCCTTTTTTCAACGATCTGTCTGTCGTCTAGACAAAAGGGAGCTCAATAACCCCTAGGTTTTAGTGTATGCAGTGTGGAACGACAATAAATGTTTGCAACCCAAGGGGAGGGGTTACGTTTCCGGGGGCTCGTGAGCTAGAGGAAAGAATGTTCCTGGGATATAGCCTAGTAACAGTTCTTGGATTAAGATAAAAATTCAGAATTATGCAGTCCAAGCACGGAAAACACATATTAAACACGAAAAATACGATTTTTCTGTCAATTATGAGAACAGCACCCCGCCAAAAAAAATCTTAAGTGCTGGAACTTTCTCGATGAAATAGTCGTAATCAGCGTCTCGAAATCTATTCGGTACATCCTTTCACCCTCGTGGGAGGATTTTCATGCCGACCAGTGTTATCATTCATTTGCCTTAATCGTCCATCTCACTTAGCATAAAGGGCGTAAACGTGGAACGTTAAACTGAAAGTTTTCATTTTCCTTTCTTCTTCTTTTTCCTTTTCTTCTTCTTCTTCTTCAACTACTACTATTATTACTATTTATTCTTTTTTACGAAATGTGAAGTTAAATTTATCTTCGAAGTTCGATACGTTGTTCTTAACCAGTAATTTAGTTCCTGTTTATGTGGACTTCGAAACATACATAACTCTGTAATATTACAGTATAGACTGGCGCAAAGACCACAGTAGAAGGCCAACTAATTCAGAACAGACACTATCCAATCAATCACATTATCTTGTCTTGACGAAAACTGAATTACAGGGTCACTTCAAATGTCCCAGCATGCATTCTGATAGAAAATACAATATTTTTATAATGTGTTTTTAGTTTGTTTTTTTTTCCTTAAGTGGATCAGAACATTAAGCCTATACACAGTTTACGGAGAAACGACAACGGCAAACTTCAGCGGGAGATGTTTTGAGGGAGGAAAGGCGGTAAAAGTATATTAAACTTTATATGCGTAAGGCTAGGGAAGAAATACAGTAGAATACTACTAACTTGCCTTCCAATTTCTCGACATTCCTGTCGAACTTCCCTTCCAATTGCACTCTCTTCTATATTTTTCCCTATTCTAGCATTCTTGTTGGTTCATATACAAGTACTACCTTCGATTAACTTAGACTTTTCCTCCAGATCACCATATTTTCTCGGCCTATAGCCTTACACCTCATACTTTAGCCTTTGCTTCCATTCTTCGCACGGGAAGAATATGTTTTTGGGGGTTTTTTCTTGCGAAGAATTAAACCCTTTTCCCCTTTGAATATGCATTTCAATCAAAATGAAATGATAACAAATCTTTTCAAACAAATTCCTAACTGTGCTCAAAAATTCATTTCAAATGGTTCACTCGTATTTCTTTGATGATGAGACTGACAACTTTGAAGGAATTTTTAAATGTTAAGAATAAAAATTAGAAATAACCCCCATATTGTTTCGTTAAAAGCGGAATTTACATTTCCGGAAATGCAACGGCATATACTGGCTTGTGAATAAGAAGTTTGTATATTAAGTTTCATATTCCTATCAAACCTCTAAAAGTAAGATATTTCGAGTTATGATTATCTTATTATAACAACTGCAGCCCCCACCTTTTCTCTACCCATCTTTTTTTCTTCTCGTCTTTTAAAAATTCTACGTAAACATCAGAAAACGATTAAATACATCTTCAATTATTTTAAATGAAAAGTCTAAATACCGAATTTCATGTCTCTAACTTTAAGAGATTTCGAGATATTGCCATTTTATTTTAACAATTATAACCGCATGCCTTTTTCTTCCCTTGTACGGGAAATATTTTTTAAAAAACGTTGAAACGCATCCTTAGTTACTCTAATTAATTGTCTAAACACGAAATTTCATGAATTTCGAGAGTTTCGAGAAATAGAATCTTGTTATAACAATCATAACCCCGTCTTTTTCCCGCCTTTTCTTTCCCTTGTAGGGGAAAATATGAAAAACTGTAAAACAAGTGTCTAATTATTTAAAATGGGAATTCCATGTACCAAAATTTTGTCTCTACTCTTCATAGTTTCGAAGATATGAACATTGTACTATACTATGTGCCACCCCTATTTCCGCCCTTCCAGTCGGATTTCCAAAAATCCTTCGTAACTGGTACCTTACGTCGCAAATCAAAATTTTAAGTTTCTAGCTTAAGTGGTTTGACCTGGGCGTTGATCAGCCAATCAATCACTCAGGACTTCTTTTATCTACATATATAGAGAGGTACATGGGGCGCACATGCGATGTTTATTGATACAGAAAGAATTTTGACTGAATGATCTAGGAAATAATTGAAGTTTTAAGAAAAGTGGATTGGAATGGAAGAACCGAAAACTTATGAGAAACTATAAACAGACCAACAAGTAAGATATAATAATAGTGAAGCAAATTACAGGGATTGTGCAATTGGAAAGGGAATTCAAGAGTGTTATTGCCTCTCACAAATGTTATTTAATATCTATATAGAAGAAATGGCTGTACCTGAGGAAGGGGGAATTGAGATGAAATGTAAATAGAAGGATTATTAGGTGTATTTAGTTTGCAGATGATATAGCTCTTGTTGTGGCATTTGAACAGAAAATTAGTATAATAGAAAATTTGAAGAAAGCCTGCTAAGAATATAGGCAGAAAATAAATGTTACAAATACAAAAAGACAATTATGTTTATAACGGAGCGAACTGTTTAGACCGTAGAAGTAGAACATAATGACTAGTTCTGGATGTCATTATTAATGAAGATTTGAAATACAATCGTGAAACAAAAACAAGCGTAAAAATGGATTGCCGCAATCTGAACTCAGCTCATATAAGTTTTTAAATGTCGAAAAGGCTTATGAGAAAGCAGCATTTAGAAGAAAAAAAAAGAGTATTTTCCCTACGTAGCAAAAATAGATTATTTTTTTTTTTAAAAAAACTAGAGGCTTTCGAATTGTGAATGAGAAAATGAAGAAAGCTTGGTCGAATGAAAAAATGACGAGGAAATGTTTGGAGTAGAAAGGGGGAAAAAGAGATTTTACATGTAATTAAAAAGAAAAAGAAACTGATTAGAAGATTGCATGAAATATAATTGTATTTCGAGAACATGACAAAAGGTGTGATGGAAAGAAAAGTAGGAATGTGTAGGAATACTACAATAAATGAACGGCATTTAAACGGAGTATTGCTACATCAAACGGAGGAGTTGGAACGCAGCGGAGGACCATGGTAATGGAGAGTTCAAAAAGATGATTTGAACATCCCATGATTTAATGACAGTTTAACGTTCCACTAGTACGCCCTTTGGGCTAAGGAAGATGAATGATTATGGCAAGTGAATAACGATGGAAGAATCGGTGGAAAGGAATGTTGGAGTACCTGTTTGAAAAGATTTTGAAATTCTGTAAAATAGTTTCATACTTCACTTACCCCTAATCCTGGCTCTGTTCAATGTTACAAGTTAATGTAAAAATTAACACTGGAATAAAATTAAATGTCCTGTTCTTTACTTTTAAAATCTGGTCACCTTATCTGAAAGACGTTTAATGACATGATAGTCAGAATGTTGTGTTATATACAAGCAACATTTTAAAGTTCTGTCATCTTTAATATCAGGGAGAAGGAAGCTTAACTGTAACCGGATATGGGTTTCTTTGTTCCTTTTTCTTCCTGGGGACGACGAGAGAGGGATAGGAGGAGGCAGAAACTTCGATCCGATCACACGGCAGGAAGGATTGCAACACCCTCTGGGACTGAAAAGATCTTTTCTGAGTCCATTTCTTACCATCATCTTTTCTTATATGTTAGACAATAATAATAATAACAATAATAATAATCTTACTACACTGGCGGCGAAAGATCAAACAGTTCTATCAATATCGACAACCAATAACGTCTTTCATTTCCAGACACAAGAATTTTTAATATAACCTTTGTACACAAAGCTTGTTCTACCCTTTAGTGTTCCTTTCCTGATACAAGATGTTCTCAACGAGTGAACTGTGAATCCACACAACCAATAAATATTATGGTATTATTATAAGAAGGCAAATGTAATTTGGTTTGCTAGTAATTTTAATTTTCGTCTTTCTTATTCTGCATTACGCTAAGTTTGTTACAATTTATATACTTACTTATTTATTATTTTCGAAACATGACATTTAAGCATTTTTCTACTAACACTAACAGACGAGTTACTGCAAACTGAAAAACTTCAAACAGTATTCGCCTTGACATAACAGTTGTCTGATTCAAATCGTTCATCAACTGTATACTTCTTATTCTTCTTCGTTCATTCCACCACTCCTTGTATCACACCCCTCATATAACATAATTTCCTCTCCAAAAGCTTTTACTTCTTTTTTAATTACTCTGTTACATTAATTTATTGCAATTTTTTTTACTAATTTTTAGTTTCATTCGCCTAATTTTCTTCTTCCTTGTTGATTCTACAATATTTACTGTCGCACCATTAAAATACAATTTCATCTCGAACAATTTTTACTTCTTTTTAAATACACTGTTTTATCCAATCTATTTCCAACAATTTCTCATTGATTTTTTAATTATTTCATCCTGCTGTGATTTTTATTCGTCGATCATTCCCCCATACCTTCTATACCATTTATTAGAATACAATTTCATCTTGAAAAAATTATAATTTCAGCACTCATTTTAAGCACATATTCGGTACTTCAAAGTTACTTGTTATTCTACTCAAAAAATTTTTGAACATAATCTACTGCCATTTTCAGGATTGTGACTAATACACGTAATATGTAAATGCACCAATTGGCATGTATCTTATTCACAGAAGTAAACAAGCATTTGTCTTAACTTTGAAACTGTGTTACAGGTCAGGAAGCGAACTGGATAACATAGTGATTAAGACAGCGACACGGGATAGGTCGGATACCTATGGTCGATTATCAGGCCGGACCAAAAATTTTTAATCTTTACAATTTCAATTAACATTTCACAACAGTAACACGAAAAATGTTTCCTATGGATCATATCTCAATTATTGATTTCATAGATGAGTTACTTGAATTTAATCTGTTCTTGAATGAATGGCAGCACTGCCTATCTTACAAGGTGCTTTAGATATATATAATAATTACGTTGTAATTTGGCTATATATAAGATAATTGATGCGAATACTGTCAGTCCTAATTTTCAACGACATAGATTATACTAATATAAAATAAATAATACAACATAGAACCTTGTGCTAAAATGACCACATTTACCAGCTACTTTTCTTAAGTAGATAAAGTGGTGATATTGCAAGTATCTGAAGGTAATATTGGAACTTGGAAATTCCAGGATTTACTAAATAGAAACATGCATTTAGGTGTTAGGCTTTTAACCCAGTGATAGAAAAACATAGAGAACACAATAGAAGTGTGCAGCAAATAATAATACACAGTCAATCAGCCATCAACTTTAACATATGCACAGTAAGTATTACAACAATACCTACTCTGTAGACTCATATAACAGATGTATTGTAAACAAAAATAAACCAAAGAAAACACTGTTTACCGTCCAACAGTGCACAGCTATTCACACTCCTGGCAGGGTCCAGCTACTGGCATACATTTTCTTGACTCTCAATTTTCTGAAACCACATCTTGTATTCCATACGTTACATTAAATCCTGGATCTTTTGTCTTTTGTTGGTAATCAATCTGCCCACAATCGGCACAAAATTGTTTTTCTGATAGTGCTTCTTCTTTGCAATAGGCTGATTTTGAGTCACGCACAACTTCGGTTTGACGAACACCTCTTCCGACTTGTCTGGATGGTCAAGTTGTATTTGATTTCATCTTCCTGATTCTCTTGAAAGTTTGTGACTTACTACTGGAAGATTTTTCAAATGCTACCAGCAATACCCATTCAAGAACTAATAAACTACTCTTAAATGCATTTTTGCAAATGTTTGGACACTGAATGTTTGGTATTGACAACATTTTATCAACGCTCCTTTGGTATGAGAACCTGCTCTCGGTAGCTTGTAATGATTTCTAAACATCATGGTGCGTAGCAGGCATGTAAAATTCACGAACCTTGATTCAGTTCTCTGCTGCTTTCGGGTTAGACCGAAAACATAACAAAGAACTAAATGTACGTATTTTAAACTGTGAATAACTTTTCTCATTTATGAAAAGGAACACGTCCTCAGCAAAACCCAGGTTAACAGATATTCATCTTATCTTTATCCTGAAAATCGCTAATACAAGCAACAAGTCTTAAGAAATCCGAAAGCTGTCTGCAAAGAAAGGATACCAGCTATCGGGAAAGAAACGATAAGTATCCATCTACTACCTGAATTCCTTATGTCGTTTCTACTTTATTACTTAAAAACAAACTACACTGTTGTTGAGATTTTATGTATTTACTCACTTTTAAATACGTAATTAAGCATGAACATCGTTTTCTCTTCTGCGAGTCGAACTATTGTATACTAACGAGTTGATTATTTGGCCCACTTGAGATACTGAGTTGGACGTTCCTGATGTATACGATTTTTTAGCAGAAAATCCATCTGTCGAAGCTGATGTTCATCTTCCTCGGAAGTGGAATCTGTTATCAGTTACCAGCTTATGGACATCTTCCGAACTCTCGGCCATTAAATTAGGGGTAAAGACAGCTTTCATGTGCAGAACATGTTTTGGTCAGAGGAACTAATTCTCGTTCTTTTAAACTCTGAAATATTGTTTTGAGGAACTGCGAACCTGTACTAAGTTTAAGCGTAAAGTCTAGGAAACTGTTGATTGTTAAAGATTTTCCTGGATACATTTATGAGTTTATTCCAAGCTAGTTTGAGAGATTTGAAGCAGTTCACATCAAAAAACTGTGGTTCGTGGCTATAATGGGAGAGAAGTCAGAACACTTCAATATCAAATTTGTCAGCCAGATATACTCCGGTGACTGCGATGGCCACCAAGAATTAGATATTTCCTGACAAGCGATGCTGTTGGAAATCCCGGAGGAAATCGAAGAATATATAATTGGTTATGTACCCATTTGGTGTGATGCTAAAGATACTTCCAGAGGCAAACCGTTGCCCATATTCAAACTTTACATACTTTCCTTTGTACAGGATCATGGAGGAATCCAGTTTGCACCTGTTATGTTAGTACATGCAATTATGGTCAATTTTTCTCATTTCTCGGTATGTGTGATATTGTGGATGCCTTTGCTTCCTTGGAATACCAAGATCTATTCATCGCGAAAACAGAACTAGAAATATTAAAAGGAAATTTTTAAGCTAAGTACAATGAAGACAATACTGGCAGTTATTGATATTACTAAGGAGCGGGAATGGCAGTATTGTCTGCTTTAACTGATTTTCTTGTTCATTACAATACTCCATATTAATGAAAAGAAAACATTTTCTTTATCATTTGTAATGAGTTACAGTCTTATATAATTACGATTACATACATTGGAAATGTATGTTAATAAAGACAAGAATATTTACTAAAATAATTCTGTGAAAATTGATTATGCTTTTGTTGTTTTACAGCACACGGCGTTTTTTCTTCCGCAAGGCATCGGACAAACTAACGGAAAGGGAATTTTCCGAAAACGCGTCAACGCGCTCACAGACACCCAAAAAATACCCCACAAAGAGGCACACCTTTAACAATGTCGGTAGCTTCTCAAGCTAAAATTATACGCTTCAGCGGTGATATTGTTGACATAGCGATATTCACATTAATGACCCTATGCTCTTTTCCTTTCCACTACTTTATTCAGTCATTTCCAACTGGCCAATGCATGACTAGGATTGTGGTATTCCTAAAATCATCGAGTACGCTACCGAAATTCTTGTTTGCTTATTACGATTGTTTTTTTTTATTCAAGTCAGGTCGCCTGCCAGCTCCTTTCCCTCTCCGTGGGATTTACTGAGAACAAATACAGCTAACTGTGACGTCAAGGAGGACTTAGTAAGATGTGATTCATTTTGTTCTTTTATATACCCTAAAGAGAAAACGAGTAAAAAAAACAACAATTTAATATTATTTATGATGTACTGCCACAACCGCTTTGGCCGTACGTCACTGATTCTTTTCTTAGCACTTACTTTCTCTGAAATACTCTTTGTGTTTACTTTTGCCTGTGAATGAAAAGAGAAATCGTAGCTACATTTTGTTCCCTTATTCAAAGAGAAGCACTTAACGAGATGAGACATCTTTTCACCTTCTTTCTTTTAAGTGGGTCTCTCAGCTAATGAATGTGGAAAGCAGCCACCACGTATAAAAATAAGAATATATACAAGAATTTTTTTTTGGGTGAAATACCATTAGTCAGAAAATACCAAACCTAAGCTCTATTTAAAAAAAAATTGTGATATCATTTTATTGAATATACTAGCAAATGCTCTCATATCTTGCAACAGAAAATACTTTGCACACCCTTTAACACTGTGCTCACTTTTCTATAATCTTCTATATCAAACTTGGCAACTGAATAGTAGATTTATATTCTCCGAAGCAATAGACAAGAGCAAAATATCCCTTCCGAAAAATATTAATTTTTGCGAAACAAGTTCAGTGTTCGTTTTCTTAAATGCTGAAGAATTACTTCTATTGATTGTCACTGACATCCATGAGTGGTGATGTTATTAAAACTGCAACGTAAAGACAGAAAAGCCTACTTCTCCAATGTACAGTCATGTCCAAAATTATTGTCGCATGTCCATAAATATGTTGTTATAGGAATATAATTTGATAATGAATTCGCCCGGTATTTCTTATAATGTTAGTATGTGTATAATTGGTAAAACATGTATGTGGTAAATTTCACGTCAAAAGAACAGTAAATAAGAACAATATATCGAAAAAATATTTTCTTGTTCACTTAGCAACATTTTGTTTCACTCATTCTAATTTTTGTATTTATAACTCTTTTCCTATGAAATTTACCACAAATATACATTTCCCGTTTATACACATAGTAATAGTATTAAAAGTACCCTGCAAAATCATTATCAAATCATAATGCCACAAGAAGACAGTAATAGATATGTGACAATCAGTTTGGACATGACTGTACAGTACGACTAATTATACATAATATTGGTTTATATAATATAGTGTTATTTGACCAATTGTAATTACGTATTGGACAAGTTTGTGTAGATTTAATGCTTTCTATATCTATTTACTTACGTTAGAACTGCAACTATAATTATTCTAGTGGGGCACAGATTTAAGTGGTAATTCGCTCACCTGTGGTGCCAATGGTCACTGGGCCGAGTGCAGGTCATGTGAAAATGTGGTGGCCAGCACCATGTTCTGAGGGTTTTCTCGAGTTTTCTCCCATTTCTTCTTACATTATCATTCCATCAATCAAGATTATTGCTTCTCCTTTGTTTTTTCTTGCACTATACCTTCCATCAGTTCTCAAACCTGATATTCCACATTATTTTCACGGACAACTTTATAATTCATTTAATAAGACCTGATATTTCCTATGTGCTTATTTTACTTGACTGATGATTCAAACGCACTGACTGCGTTTATATTCAGACTTCCACTAATTCGGAAACTTGTCACCTGTACGGCCTAGAAGAAGAACAAAGTTATCTGGAACGTTTTCCCTTCAAAATAGTTATAATAATAATAATAATAATAATAATAATAATAATAATAATAATAATAATAATAATAATAATAATAATAATAATAATAATAATAATAATATAACAAAATGCCTAAAATGTCACAAGAAGCAGGAATTCGGACAGAGTTTTCTAATAAAATGAAATTGAAATGAAATCTTTAAGTTTTTTGTCCCACGGTTATGCTGGCTAGATTAAAGAATACGCTGAAGATGAGAAATGAATGAAATAAGTGAGAGGAAATGGAAGAAGCCCGAGAAAACGTATGCACACGGTGTTTGTCCATCACAAAGCTCACTTGGTGCGAGCTGAGATCCAACCAATTACCCCATGCACCTGACGTGAACGCTCTACCACTTTTTTTTTTTCAAAGTTAACTGATTCACTGAACATGCCTCATTAACTTGCTTAGATCTAACTACTTATTATTAGGTTTCTACTTGTTTTACACGCTTAACTCGCTTTTCCAATAACCTACAACGACAGGGCCACGAACATAGGAGCATCGAAGACAGTTAAAATTTCAAAGGCTCTCCGACCGGAAATCGAACTCGGGATCCTATACACCAAAGGCGCACGACCTAGCCACTAGACCAGCGGGGAGATAATCATTGAGCCACCTTGGCCCTCTGAAATTTTGGAAGGAAAATAAAAGTTTGCATTCACGCTCTTAATTCACAATACCATCAAAGTAAGTCTTTTCTTAAAATAATAAAAACAATTCATATGCTACACCCTAGATCACACAAATGCTTCGCTCCATGAAAAATCAAGAATGTTTTTACACCCCAGATTTCACTCAAAACCATATGAATGTAGTTTAATATCTATTGGACAAACGAGACTTACAACTAAGAGTTCATCAATTGCGCAACGTACAATAGAAGATAAGCATAAAATTTTGTTGGAAAATGCGTCGGTAGTAGTATGTAGTTCCACTCATGGATACGAAAGATTATTACGAGAAGCAATAGAAACACTGTAAAGTTACATGGAAATACATTGAATAAGGATGAGGGATTGAAATTAAGTGAAATTTGGAATATTACCATTAAAAACGAATGCAATAATAATACTAAGAAAACAGTTAATATTAATTTGAGAAATCTTAAGAACTTTGAGTTTTACGTCCCACAGCTATGCCGTTCTAGGCAAAAGGAGACGGTGATGATGAGAAATGAATGAAATGGTGGAATGATGAAAGTGGCAGAAAAACGGGGAGAACCCCGAGGAAACCCACGCACATGGTGTTTGTCCACCACAAAGTTAACTTGGAGCGAACTGGGATCGAACCAGGGACCCCATGAATCATAGTGAACGCTATATCAAATTCTAATGTATAATAATATTTAATTATTAAATACTAAGATATAAAATTATAACAATGTATAAAGTTAAAATTATACAATCAAATTGAACAAGTCCACGAATCAGTACAACTCTGAGGATAAACGCAGTCAGTGCTTTAGAAACGCCAATTAAATAAAGTGAACACGGATGAAATATCAAAAACCTTATATATTGATTATTCTAATTTGTTTCTCTTTTTCCTGTTTACATTCTAGTGACGATAGGATGGGGAAAATACGATAATTAAAATAATAACAATAAATCCAATTCCAGATTGCAACGGATTAACGCATTTCATAGCCCCTTTATGCGGAAAATGTTATTTTTCGATATTTGTCCCAGTCTGTTTGTCCATCTGTGTATTAAAGTACTTACCTCTGGTGCGTGGGGCCCTTGATACTATCCCTGGCCAGAGTTCCTTCATGGCTGAGCGGTTAGCGTACGTATCTTTCGCCTGGGAGACCGGGCTTCGATTCCCGGAGCTTATGTGGTTCGAATCCCATGTGAAACTATAGGTTCACCTCCCATATAGCCTCGCTACTGAACGGAAAGCTAAACTGCAAATGAAAACGATACCCCGCCAAATAAGTTTGTGGTGGACAATATCGTATCCATGAGTTTTGTCGGAGTATTCCTATTTTTTCTCATATTGCCATTCTACTAAATTTTCCGTCATCATGCATTTGCCTTAGTGATTCGTCTCCCTTACTCTACAGGGCAGTGGTCGCCAAATTTATGCAGCTTCTACGCTACCATACCATTTTTAAATTCAACTGTGAGCTACCAACTAAAAAAAACTGCCATCTTCTTTTACCGAAAATATCCTCGCGAGCTACTAGT
The DNA here is from genome assembly GCF_964235325.1 of Thermobia domestica. Taxonomy (NCBI): domain Eukaryota; kingdom Metazoa; phylum Arthropoda; class Insecta; order Zygentoma; family Lepismatidae; genus Thermobia; species Thermobia domestica. Next base: position 206,084,485 of record NC_137463.1, read on the forward strand.
AGCTCGCAATCGATGGTCTGGCGATCACTGCTACAGGGCATAGTCGTGGGATGTTAAACTGAAAGATTTTATTTCATTTTATTTCCGTCCGTAGATCTCGATAAATGTCAAATCGGCAACCGTTAAAGTAGCCGAGATGTGCGTATTTTAAATTTAATGTTCTTACCACATTTTCCAGATTTTGCTTCGAATTTTCTTCCTACTCTCCAAAATAAGGTATAGTTTAATGTGTGATAAGAAATAAAAAAATGCGAATTTCCCGGAAACAGCTTTTACGATTTAGTTTATATTTAATCGTAAATGAATATTTCAAAACAGACATATAATGTGAAATAGATAAAGTTTCCATGAAAAAATCACAGGAGTAGTTAAGAGTGAGTTTTGTTCCACGGAGAACTCTTTCAAAAACAACTCAGTCAATTGTATTTCATATGCAAGTAGTTCAGTAATATCTGCAGCATAATACGATTTAATTTCAGCAGACGAGTTCAGTGCGATGCCCTGTACCTTCAATTTAATTATTTCCCATAAAACATTTCCTTCCATTTTCCCCAATATTTCCTCGTCGAATTTTTTCTCCATTTAGCTTTGTTCTGCCACTGTTCTCTATTATATATGCACATTTGCAAAAACCTCTAATACGTACATACCCATTAGTTCTACAGAGTTCCTTCGAGGCTAAGTGGTTAGCGTATGCGACTGGTGTACGAGACTCGGGTTCGATTCTCGGCGGGAGCTCATGTGGTTCGGATTCCACGTTAATCAGTAGGTCCATGTCTTATATAGCCTCGCTGCTGAATGGCCGTTAAACTAAACATAAACTAAATTCAACTCAACCATTAGTTCTGCATAACGTCAATCATTGTATTCAATAACGATCAAATGTTATGAACGAAACATTTGACTAAATATTTATTTAAATCTTCATTTCAAGAAACTTAGGACACCTATTCTTCTTTCTTTATCCATATCCAGATATTTATCAAATTATGGAAAATGTGGAATTGTAACACGTTAGACTGTTGGTAGTGATATGTTAGGACAAACTTTTTTTTGTACTACGTGAGGAGCAACAAAAGGACAGTATGTAATGAATTCAGCAGATGGTGATGGTGTAAAATATGTTACTTCTCTGATTTAACGCTCGGTTATGCGGTGCAAGCATGCCGAAAATGGCAAGTGTGTTTGGTTTGTCACGAGGGACAGTGTCCAAGATGATGGCCTACAAAACTCACTCCAAAACCACATCGTCGAGGAGGAACAGTGGTAGGAAAAATCCCTTAGTGATAGGTCCCAACGAGGATTATCAGACGGTTACCCAGAGCCGTCAAGTGATTGTGGTGAAAGTTACCTTTTTCAAATATTTAAATTAAATTGATAAGCATCTTTAGCCTTTCATTTGCTGTAACTCAGTATAGTTTGGCAAGAAGTAGTTGTAGTTAGGGTTTGATTGAATACGAGGCGCATCCAGAAAGTAAGTTTCCCACGCGTCCCATAGCTAGAAAACCGTATGTTGCGCGAAGCGACTGCGTGTACGTGAGAGAGTAAGGTCCTAACATGGCGGATGCGTCAGCAGAACTTCCCTAATTCTCTCAGTAGCGTCGTGACAGTGATTGAAGATTGGCGTTCCTATTTCAGCTCCCGCCGCGTGTGAAGTGCAAACAGTGATAAAGTTTTTGAATGCACAGGGCATAGCATCGATTGAAATCCATCGTCAGCTTTATCGTTGCAAAAATGTCAATGCTGGCCCTGTGCGCCTTGTTTTGTGCTCTAGGGTTAGTTGCTTCAACACAAAACTTCTTGATCAACAGGCATTCCGTGACAGTGGTGTGCAATAAGGAGCGGAAAATCTGCAGGAACTGCTTGCTCATGCCGTTAGGCCCATGGACCTGGCACAGCTGACGATGGATTTCATTGGTGCTATGCCATGTGCATTCAAAAGCTTTATTACTGCTCGCACTTCACACGCGGCGGGAGCTGGAAGAGGAAGGTACATTTTCAACCAATGCCACGACGCTACTGAGAGCACTAGGGAAGCTCCGCTAGTGCATGTGCCATGCTAGGACCTTACTCTCTCACGTACACGTAGTCGCTTTGCGCAAAATACCGTTTCCTAGCTAAGGGACGCGTGGGAAACTTACTTTCTGGATGCGTCTCGTACATACACATAATACGTGAACGTTTTCTTCTTTGTTCGTTTTCTAGAGTTTATTCTAATAGTATTTACTCTTACTTTTTTCGATTCCACTTCAAGATTAAATTTCTCCAACCTGTGACCACAATCGTTGATTTCTTAATAGATTTCAGTGCCTATTGGCTCCTGATTCTTCTTTAGAGTATTACGCGTCTCAAAAATAGTGTGCCTTTAGTGAAGTGGTTCCGAAGTAGGAGTGTGCCTCATGGGGAGTGTAAACGGTGAGTAAAGGAGGCGAAAATTAAATTATGAAAAATTAACTGTGAAACTGTGAAATTATGAATTAAGCACCATTGTAATGACTATTTACAATTTATCAAACTTCTGCAACTCAAACTTTACAGACGCTACATAACTGACTTTTCACTTTGATATTCCTGTTCAGGATTTCAACGTTATTGAAAAATTAAATAATTATGCAAATTAAAATTCTTTACAAAATTACCAGAAATGAGTACAAAAACCTATTTCGAGATACAACATAATTTCAAAATTTTATAATGTGCAATATGTCAACATTATTCGTTTAAACAAAGCAAATTATTATGATGATATTATTTAAGATTGAGAATTCAATGCTGCATCTGTAATAGCAGAAAGGAAGGAGGCTTGAAGCAGGGTTGTAAATGAGCGCACTTATTTGAGTTAACTCATTTAAGCGCGCTCGTTTTTCGTGTTTTATCATGAACTAGCTAGCTGTTAAAAATGCGAGTGCGAGTTAAGTTTAACGCAAAATATAGGTGAGTATGAGTGTCAATATCACGTCAAACTCCAGAAATTATTTTTACAAAATATTGTAATTGGCCATTTGTACGTTCTCTGTTGTCGATCTCTAAACTTAAAATACTAATAAATGTCAGTAAACAAACGACTCACGGTTAGGAGGCTAGCACTAGAAACAGCTCGAGGCAACTGGAATTGTACTTTTGTGCTTTTAGTTCAAATGATTTTCATTTAGTTGGCAGAATTTGTCATAAATCATTTATTCCTTAAATGTCTCTTCCTTTTCTTTTTTTTTTTTTCTATTTTAAACTTGAAACTTGGAGTTTTCTATTAGATGCTTTGTTACCTGTTATAAATAATGCATTAGCCAAATTTAGCTATTTCTTCTTTTTAATACATTTACTTATTGATCGTCTTGAAACCCGATGCTGGTAGCTTATAAAAATATTCTTTTAACTCAACATACTCGATAAAGATCCTGAAATTTTAACCAGATATTTCAGTAAATTGATTATCTTTGCATAATCATATCATTGTATCATAATTCTTTCCTCTCTTTTCTTTTCTTAAAATTATAAACTGTTTTAACGCATGTTTTAGTCACAAATGCAGTGGCGGATTTAGAAGGTAAAAACTGGGGGGGGGGGGCAGCCAGTAACCAGACTATGATAGGTATATATAAAAGTTTCAAAAATACATAAATAATAGCTTAAATTATTCTGTCACTCAAAAACTAGGGGGGGGGGGTAGGCCCTCCGGTCCTGGATGCACCACTTTACAAATGTTTACTTTTTCCAAGGATTTCATTTGGGATGGGCAGGGGGCAATTTTCTCTTCCTCTGCGTAATTACTGCATTATTTTGATCAATTATATGCTAATATACTAATAAATACGTGCCCCTTTCCCAGCCAAGCAAAATCTGAAACGATGTTGCTACTTTTTAAAACATCTTTATATCATACACATTCTAACTAGCATTTAAGGCTGTTGAGTATAATACCTATGCCATTTTTTTTTTACTTCACTGATTTATATGGATAATTTCCCTTCAGCTTTCTTCTTTTTTTCAAATGAACTGCACGATGATTTTTTTTTTATTCGGTAGAATCGAAGACTGCTGACCTACAGGTTTCTGTTTCACAGTAGAGGTGATGGGAACAACAAGCTGAGATTTAATAGATCGTTAAATTGTATAGTCTGATGTAGACTTTGGTTGTGTAGTAGTAGTAGTAGATATTTTAGATTGTTTCGACGTAGAAGGTGATGTACTCTTTAAGAATTGTCCCCTCAAGGATCGTTGAGCAGCATCTCAGGGAATTTCTCCAGAAGTAGTCGTGGTTTGGGTAGCAACGGATATTAGTAGCTACAGTGCCATCAGGAAGATCACATGTCTGAGTGCTGACATCAAAAATCCCTGTTACGTGCGAACAGTAGATTTCACAGATGAAAATGTGGAAGCAAAAGTATGCGCGCACTGCGGGAATATTTTCAGTAATCATAAGTTTACGGATTACTTTTCCGTCCTTGAAGGCCAGATAGTCATGAGACCGTGTCGGATGTGATGGTTTATTATTGGCACATTTAGGCGAGCCCACATATTATGTTGAATTATGGCCATAAGTGGTAGAGGATGAGTGGCCAAAATGCCAAGATTTAAAATGGCGCAAAGAAAGAGGAATGTATGATATGCTAAAATAAGATTGGCAGATAGGTTTGGGATGACAAATTTAATGCTATATAAATATGTAAGTTGTTCTTCGTCACTCTTACGAGTGTGGATTTGTTTAACATCCACAATATGCTGCTCAAGCAATTCATCCCTAATCTCGATGTCTGACAAGCTTCGAAAGTCAAGACAAGAAATTACGGCTTAGTTAGCATTCAGTTCATGATGTGCTTCAACTTGTATTGGGACTGTGAACATGAGCAATAACCTTGATTGTTTGTCATTTACAGTCTGTGTTAAGAAGACTGTGATAGACAGTCTTCAATTTCTAATTTTGCGAATATGCCTCGGTGAAAAAGTTCCAGTGGCAATATGTTGAAATGTGTAAGTAGAATAAAAGGTGAAAAGTTTATTAAACAACCAGCAGTTTCTTCTTTTGCATATTTAATAACCAAATATCATCGGACATGTTCACGATTTTTCCCTTGTTCGCTTTCTCTAATTGAATATTTGTATTTCCGGCTTTTAAGGGGTTTGGATGCTGTGCCATGCTATGAAATTAACTAGAATCTTTTCAATTGCTTAGTCATCGTTCTGGAGGACCAGCGAGGCGGGCAGATACTACCTACCACAATTATTGTCAGAAAGCTGAGTGCTAACTCCAGGTAAGATGTGCGAGGAGCCGCGCCACTTCTATCCTCGGTGATGGGTAATTTTAAGAAAACCACCATCCCACCAACTTATTGTAGAGCCTAGGCTCTTTAGAGGTACAATATGCCAAATTCCTAACTTTCCCTTTCACGACATCACTCCATTCAGTACCCAATTATATATATATATATATATATATATACCTACCGGCTCTGCAGTTGCCACCTGAGTGTTGATAATATAGACATTTGTCGTGTTTCCAACTCTAGATTTGTCAATTAAATTGATAAAAAAATATTTTTTTTTTCAAATTTAATCAATGGACTAAAAATCAAAGATAGTGCAGGTATTCGACAACGTTAGTATTTCAGATAATTTTATCTCGAAAATTTTCTATATTTTATATGTTGAATTCAAATGTTAACATGTAATCTGCTGGGTGAATTTTCAAATACATTGTTAACAAGTTGCAATATATGCTGCTAGTAATAAGTGATGCCAGTGCAGGACTGCATTACTGCAAGTCCTTTTTACCAAAGATATAGACATCCCATTCATTACACTAGTATATTTTTTTCTGTTAACATTTTGCAATATGTACAGCTATGAATTATGTTTAGAACTCTTACAATGTAAACTTTTTACAGTTTAATAACCTAATACTGAATCTTTGCATATTCAGTAATTAAGAAAGTTGAATCGTATTATTCTCCGAAGAGTGTTAAAAATATATTAACACTACCTAAATAAATACCAAGCTATTAAAATCTATGTTAGAATGTATATTGTTAAAGTAAATGTTAGAATGTGTTATTACTGTAACGAAATATCAGTTTCCATTTCTTAGGCAAAGTTTTGTCATGTCCTTTCAATATGACATATTTTAACACGCTGACAGACCCTTAAATCTCCTCCTTCCACCACCCTATCCTGGACTATAGAAAATTCACTACTAGCGTACGCAAGAGTGATTTCGGGGGTTTAACTCCTCCATTCAGCAAGCCAGCCGCGGATCCAGAATACGATCAAGGGAGGGTCTAAACCATAATTTGCCGCTTTATCCAATCTAAAGCAAATAGAATTGAAGCCCACTTTATCCAGTGTATACCTGAGCGTCAAGGGGGCTATAGCCTCTATAGCCCTCCCCTTGGATCTGCGCCTATATATATACAAAAATCATGCATGTCTTGAAAAGGTATGACATTGAAAGTTGGAACCCCATCCTTGATAAACTTCTGCGTATGCCACTGAAATTTACTCAGCGTTTGACTAAATTTTACGATGATAGTAGGTCTACTTCGAGAAACGTAAAGATGATAAAATTTCGAGAAACCTGTGCTCTTGAAAGTTTAATATTCATTTACATTCATAACATTCGTTTACTACAATTTTTAAATCATTTATTCTGGTATAGAATATAACGTTGCATAGATGGATTTATATTTGTAGTTTTCATTCAGACTGAGAACAGCCGAGAATACATAATGTAGCTGCAAAATAATGTAAATTTTAAATTCCTTTTCTTGAAAAAATCTCTTGATATTTTAAATACATTTATTTTGTTTGCAGATTGCTACTTTGGTAGGCATGTTGTATAAGAATATTTGTTTTTGTAAAACACAAGAAGGTGCAGAGGCTGAGAGACCGAAGTCAAACTAGTGTCATAACGTAAAGGCCCCGAATGCACAGGGCTGGGCCCTATTCGAAGCCACAGAGACTTACGCATATTAGGTGTCAGAGTGCATATGATATGTGCAATGCTTCTCTTATGGAGGCACATATAGCGGTCATGTTTATATAATCTATACTATTTCTACCTTATTACTGTAACTACAGATGTGGCGCTTATATAAATAGGTTTCTTATACATTATTATGTGTGAAATGATATAGTTTTCCCTAAAATTTCCATATACTGGACTGTTCGTAATCTGCGCTATTGTAAATATTTTTGATCATTAAATCATTAAACGGTTTTATTTGTAATTTTTCTAATGGTGAGCGTTAAGCGTAACCCAATTAAAAATTGAGCATCAGTTTTGCGTGATCCCTTTTAAAAACTTGAGCTTAAAAGTAAGTTAACTCACTTTTTACACCTTGAGTTTGAGCCAAGCTAAGCTCCGTTCAAAAGTGAGCATTTACAACACTTATGTGAGGTTTAAGAAGGTCAGGTAAACAAGTTTGGGAACCACTGCTTTTGGGAATGTGATCTCAATACACTCGGCTTACTTTCCGGAAACTAGAAATTTTTATATTGCATGAGTCATAGTTCCAGCTCTATTTGATTACTCATGTTACACATTCAAGCCATAATCCCCGATATATTGATCCATGCGGAAATTCAAGTAGTTTGCTATAAAACATTTTACAAGTCACATCAAAATCCATTTTACTATTCCACTTAATGAGGAAGGTGTTCATTGCACTCATTGGTACATTATGCAGAACGAGTGCTTAACTTACTGATACATACACTTAAGTATTTCTCCATTTTCTTGCACAAATTTCTCTGAGTTCTTCTTGCTGCTGAAATGTGATGTCAGGTCCACTCGGTAAAGGGGTTAATGAACAGCATCTCACGTGTTTAGGGAGAACGTGCTGCATTTGCTGGGACTTAGAATTATATAGACACTGGGGATCTGAGTCTAATAGAACGTGGTAAATAATGAATGAGAAATGCTTTCAAGAGAAAAACAAGTAAGGTAGAAAAAAGGAAAAATAGACAGTCCAGAGAATTCAGCAAGTGTAATACCTCCATATTAAATGGGACTTCTCTACTGTAAAATTCCTTCTCAAGACTGTCAAGTTCATCCTTCTCTACTTTCAGCGTTCCAACACTCGTTCTAATATAATTATCCATTCCTTGACCTAGTTTTCCGGCGTGCATATAGCAGACTAACTTAATAAATTAGCATAAGGAACTTCCTGGTCAAGTGAAGTTTCAAGGAAAATGTGGTTATATAAATAGCACGTGTGGTGAATCAAAAAGAGAAAGATTGAATGTGATTTTATTACATACGATTTCATAAGGATAACAAAACAAATTTTTGCTTTCTATACAACTAGACAGATTGCAGATTGTTGTATAAAGGTAACCAAGAAAATTCTGTCGCTTTTTGTGGAGGTGTGTGTTCAATTGGCCCTCACACTGTGCTTTTTGTGGAGATGTGTGTTCAATTGGCCCTCACACTGTGAGTTGAAAGCGAATGGAGATAAGGCGAAGGTCAGTTGTTGGTGTGGATATATCATACATAATACCTTTTCGTAGCAGTTCAGTTACAACGTGAACTTGCGTAAGGGCAGAGTGAACATGGGACCTTCACAGAACGTTGTAAGAGCGTGTATGCTGTATGAGCTCAATCTGGGGTCAAACGCCGCTGCAGCGAGGCGGAAGATATGTTAGGCCTTTGCTGAAGGTGGGACTACGTGGACAGTGCAACGGTGGCTTAACAAGTTTAAGGATGGTGACAAAACATTCAGTTTTGCAAACGAATGCTTTATATCATTGTCTTTTGATAAGCGATTTATATTCTAAGCATAATTTCGTGCAGTTCTGAGCATTTGAAGTCACGCATATCCCTTGTAAGTGTCTATTATATGTTTTTTTTTAAGTTACAAAAACATAAAATTTTGCAATGACAAATCTCATTAGATAATTCGACTATAGTTTTTTTTATAATGAACTGAACTAGAAAGGGTGTGGGAGCCCCAAGCGCAAAGGAAACGTGCTGAACCATCAGATTCGAACATAGCGTTCGTATTTTGGGGGAAAATTTGCTAGAATATTTCGTTAGTGTTCCAAGCTGTTCGACTTCTGGGGCGTTCAGATTCCTGAGGCAATACTACATACGTTAAAAAAAATGCACTTTGTCAGAAACTAATTTTTGAACCAAATTGACAACGAAGCTTTCCAGAATTTACACTTTTATTCAACAGAAAATAATAATAAAGAAGTAAAAATACAATAACTGTGAAGAACTGGCTCTCTCCAGTAACCTTGCAAATAAAATACGGCTCCTACGTAGTGCCTTTATTATTATTATTATTATTATTAGTATTAGTATTAGTAGTAGTAGTAGTAGTAGTAGTAGTAGTAGTAGTAGTAGTAGTAATTGTTGTTGTTTTTCAGAAGAATAATTTTCCATCTTTGGAGATTGTACTTAGATTCTGAAATAAGCTTAGATCTTCGAAATCATACCAATTCTATGAAATAAATAACTATTTTTGTCCAAACACTACTAAAATCACAGAACATTAAACTTCGGAAACATACTGAATGATTTGTCTCCATAATTTGGAAACTTCCTTATCCATGTTTATTTTGTAATATGTTTGCGACTTAAAATGAATATTTGATGTGTCGAAGATTAAGCATAATTCATTCGTTAAGACAAATGTGACGTCACATCATGATGGGAAAAGGTCCGTTTGCTGAGAATAAAACTCATTTTTACACTTCTTTACCAATGGGTAACATGACAGTTTACTTTTAAAATGTTCAACGCAGCTTTGTCGTGAATATATGGTCAGCATATGTGAATTTGGCACGGACGACCCGGGTTCGAGTCCCGGTGGCAGCTCATGTAGTTTGGTTCTCACGATAACCTTTAAGTCAACAGCTCACCTTGGTTTGGCGTTGAGAGAGGTAGTAAACTAGAATATGCATACAACCCAAACTACTAGGTTAGTACTTTGAGAATCTCAATCTATTCGTAAAAAGAATTCTAGTCAGGGTTGGTAGCTTGATCTTGTAATCCAGCTCTTTCTTGGAGGATAAATTTTTTAGGTGGAGAACGGTTTATAAAGGAAGGATTAAATTTGCATGTCTGTAAAAACACAAAAACTTGTAACTCAACTAAAGAAATTGTAGCTATAAAACCTGCTTGAAATATCTCATAATACTTGTATACAATGTTACTTTGGCTTAAAGTCGTTAGGGTCTACATAATTAGGATTAGGAATTAGACTTCTGGGCTTTCGGTATCTATGGCAATATTAGCTCGTCATGTATGAGGAATGACGTCGACGTTACCTGGGCAATCACACTGCCTGAGGAATCGGGGAGGAATAAAGGAAGCTATAAAACCTGCTTGAAATATCTCATAATATCTGTATACAATGTTACTTTGGCTTGAAGTCGTTAGGGTCTACATGATTAGGATTAGGAATTAGACTTCTGGGCTTTCGGTATCTATGGCAATATTAGCTCGTCATGTATGAGGAATGACGTCGACGTTACCTGGACAATCACACTGCCTGAGGAATCGGGGAGGAATAAAGGAATAGGGGAGTAAGGACACGGCCTGAGGCAATTATGTTAGATACCATCCCGGAATTTGCCTGGCGTGAATGGAGAAAAACCAGGGAAAACCTTACTCAGGATGGCTGGCCTGGAAAAGCTTTTACACTTTCTTCGACCGAGTTCCTCACCGGGAATCGAACTCGGGACCGCTCGCACCAAAGGCGAGAGCGTTAGCCCTACTCTACGCAGGACAACAGTTAAAGTCAGTACAGTTTCAGTGTCTCCTCCTATTGAATAGCTAAATATTTACATATATATTAATAAGATTGAACTGAGAACAAATGTTTAAGAAGCAAACAACTTCTGGGTTTCTTATTCATTCTTATCAGCTGTAGTTGTTTGTAATCATGGGTGCCTGAAGAAAATTTTCTAGGGAGGCTCAAATCCTTGGTTGCTATATTACTTTGGCATTTTTTATTTGTATCAAGAAAATCTTAAGAAATTTAATACATTTTCGTGAGCCAGAGAGGGGCTCAGGCCACACCCTGCCTTCTCCTTTGGGCGACCATGTTTGTAACACAAGGAAAAACACCAGGAAACGTGCATGGTAGTGATCGTAATTAAAATATACAAAAAAGATATTCTCTCTTGAATATAAAAATCTGTTGTAATGAAGTTCTTCCATAGAGTTCAACCATCTTCTCTTCCCCCGTCTACCATGAAACCCGACTCCAAGTTGCTTTAGTAATGAAGATGAACTCTCTTGCACGTTCTTTTTCCAAACAAAAAAAGAAGAAAAAATTGCTCATTAAAAGTTCTTCCCTGGAATTTGTAAGCAAAATTTATTACCTAAAAGATTATTATTGACTGAAAGTATTAGACACAGCACAAAGTAAAAGTAATGCCTGTCTATGCATCTTCAAATTAATAGCTCTTTCCAGAATAGAACAGTTAAGTACTTTGCAATTCTTTCTTGTGAATGACTAGCTCCTTACAAAAATATTCTTTATACTTTAAATTACTCATATATACAAACATAGACAGTTCAAAAACAATGAACAAGAACAAGAACAACAACAAAAATATCATTTTATCGTTATAAGCTGAGAGAAAAACGTAAAATATATACTTATTATTATTATTATTATTATTATTATTATTATTATTATTATTATTATTATTATTATTATTATTATTATTATTATTATTATTATTATTATTATTATTATTTTGTTAATCTGTAGCAATGAAATGTGTACGAGATAAATTTGTTGATTTTTACCAATATGACCACCTTTAAGAGCTGTTACCGTACGCTTTTTATAGAGGTCTGTGTTCAATTGGCCCTCACACACCGTGAGTTGAATGCGAATGGAGATAAGGTGAAGATCAGTTGTTCACGTGGGTATATCCAACATACTACCTGGTTGTAGGAGTTCAGTTATTTCGTCTACTTGCGTAAGGACAGAATGAACATGGGACCTCCACAGAGCACCGTAAGGGCGTGTATATTACAACTTCAAGCTGCGGTCAAACGCCGCTGCAGCGGAACAGAAGATATGCCAGGTGTTCGGTGAGGATGTCGTGACTACACGGACAATTCAGTGGTGGTCTAATAGTGTAAGGACGGTGGTGAAAGACTGGAAGTCGCATCACGTGCGGAATACTAACACATGTACAAAATTAAGATCTTCAGGAAGCAATTGATGCAAACAGTTGCCACACTTGTGAGAAATTGGGACTACAATTCAGTGTGAGTGAAGAAACCATTCGGCAGCACCTCCATCAACTTGGGAAGCACTGCAAGTTGTGTCCCACATGATTTGACTCCAACCCAGAACTCAACACAAGCAGACAGGTGTTTTCTTGCTGTTTCGTCTGAGGAAGAAGCCATTTCTGGACAGGATGTTGACATGTGATGAAAAGTGGGTCCTGTACAAAGCTCCACGGTACTCTCATCATTGTTTACCATCCAATGAACCGGTTCCAAAACAGCCGAAACCAGTACTGCAGCAGCACAAGGTCTTCCTGTGTGTTTGGAGGACTGCTCACGGCATCGTGCATCGGGAAGTGCTACCAGATGGTTATAGTATCAATGCAACTGTGTAGTCTTGGCAGTTGAGCCATGTTCAAGAAAAACTCAAAAGTCTGGATCCAGCACTTCTGAATCGCAAAGGGGGCCTCCTCTTACTGAACAACGCTAAGCTCCACGTGGCTAGGATGTCGCGGGATACCATTCTACGCCTTAGATGGGGAACACTTTGCATCTGCCATACACCTTGGACATTGCATTGTCCGATTATGACCTCCTCCATTCCTTGGACAGTCACCTTGTAGGACGCCAGTTCAAATCCTTAGTAGAGGCGCAAAATGCACTGGATAGTTTCTTCATTTCATGGCCCACCAAGATCTACCGCCATGGAATCCATGGCCTTCCAGAACGTTGGCAGAAGGTCGTCGATGCTGACGGGCAAGGGCGCCGATTTCTCTGTAAATTTGCGGGGGCCATTCACATGCAGAAGGTATATATATGAAGATTTTAAGACAAATTGCATGCAAATTATGCCAAATATTATATATTCATAAATGCAATAGGGGGACCACATGAGCTTTCGGGGGGGGGGGTCGGGCCCCCTCTGCCCTTCCAGGATCGGCGCCCTTGCTGACGGATACTATTTTTGATGTCCCAGGTTAGTCTTAGCTGACATAGAATGATACAAAGTACAGGATGGTTATAAGACACTCACGAAACACGATCAAATGGAAATAACTCTTTGTTGAGAATGTTAAACTTTAAAATTGCCTCCTACCAGGGATGACTCCAAAGTGGAACCTTGAATCTGAGAACTCTTCGAAGAGAATCTGTTAGCTCTCTTATACCTACTTCTATAGTTGCGCATCATGAGTTAGCACACTGACTTCATTACTTACGTGACTTCAATTGATACGTGTCTCACGGGAAAGAACACAGCACATTTGGGTTATATACACAGTCTTATTACAGTTTACAAATATGTAGATCCGTACTGTAAATCTACACCGAAAGAGGGGGCAGCAAGACCTATATAAGTAAGTTTCACGTTTGTCATTAGTATATTATTATACTAGTCAATAAAATAAATGTACCTAGGTACACATATATACATGTACATTTCCACATAAATTTTTCAATTGCCATCTTGCCCTCCTTAAATAACGCCTTTGATTGATATATGTATCATCTTTGGACAATTTTTCTTTTTCATTAACGGTAATAATATTGTAGATATTGATTCTACATATTGCTTACAGATGGCAGGTAATTACAGAATTTTAAGATCTTTGCTTAGTGAGACTGCGATCATTACAAAATCAAAAGAACAAATATGTAACTAATAATTAATATTATGAAATTACGTATTATTAGGTATTGTTTCCATTATAAAGGTTCATGTTGTATTTTAACGAAGTACTTCCTTTAATTAAATGATACTATTTTTTTAAAATGTGGTTACAATACGATACCCTTGGTTTGGTTTTTTTCAATGGTTAATAAATGTTGCTATTGCTTTTATGTACGTACTAACGTCAAATACCCGGTTCGCTTGGTTAAAATAGGAAACATTAGTAATACGTTTCGTTGGTCAGTCACTTTTTACTACTACTAAAACGGTCTTCGATATCGGTCATTTTCTGATCATTTTTATATATTTATCTTTTCTCCTTTATCCTCTCCAAGTTGCGGGGCTGAATTTGGATGTAAACAGCTTCGAAAGTGTGACTGTTCATCTCAGCGACCCTGAAAACTATGGATCCGACACTAATATCGGTCACTTTCGATTATTTTTATATATCTTCACCCTCACCCTCCCCTAAGTTGCACCATCAAAGTGAAATGGTAAAAACCATTCTAGACCCGAACCTATGTTGAAAATTTGATCCAGAACAGTCGGGTGGTTCAAGATTATTAAGTCACATAGTTACTTGTATGTTTATTTATATAGAAGATAGATTGAGATAGGATGCTTTCAAAAAGCGAGACTTTAGTAAAAGTTAATAGCCTGGTAGCGTGGTTGTCGTACATAAAATTTTAGAATTGCAAAGAATATTCTTCTCGATTTTCTGAAAAAGCAACAGCACATGAAGTTTCATTCATCCATTTCATTTTGTTTACCTCGATAAGAACTATCCAGGCGCGCACCTAGAAATTCTAGTTGGGAAGGGTCCAAAGCTTTGGGGGATTCCAATACTAATTGAAAATAATCTTTAAAAGCATACTTTAGTCAGCCATGTGCAATAGCCGGTCCCCGTGCCAGTTCCTGCCCATTGAACTCTTTCGTTCGGCCCGCCTGACCCGTTATTGAAAGTGTATTTCTTACGTAATCTCTTAAATTGAATTAAGTTTCTTTCCTGGATAACTGATGACCATCTTCAAAATATTATCCGCAGTGGAACATCGAGTGTACCACCAAACATAATTGAGAGACTAGTCCAGAACATGAAGGGTCAAGTTACTCACTAAAATGGTAAATACAGAGATTTTTCTGCTTTTCTTTTAAATCATCTTAGTGACCGTTATAACGGGTTTTGTATCTCTGTGATATTAGTATAGGATGAGAGGGTTTCTCCACTGAATACGTACGGTCTTCTGTGATTGATCCACCCCCTGTTCCAATTTGCACATGCATGCTTTAGATCCTAATTAGATTTACCTTTTTTACCTCTCTTCGCGATCTCAATGTACTTCTCTCCCGACCTTCTTAGTGGCCCCGATTCTCAGGTTGAGAAAAGCCTTTAAGCTTTCACAGATTTGTCAAGTCCAAACCTCAACTTTTATGGCCAATAATTCGGGAATCAGAGATCTCCACTTGACCAAATATGAAATTATTATAGCTTTAACGAGCTTACTAGATATGTGAAATACTATGATAAGCGGATTGTTGGTTCTTGAGTTAGTGACCATTAAATTTAGGGATTCGACTTAGTAAAGACAAAGTGCAAAACCCCAACCTTGATGGCCATTAACTCGGAAACTAAAGATATGCACCATAACATTGCATATAATTATGAAGCTTGTAAAGGTCTAACACTGTCCAAAATTTGGTCAAGATCCGATAAACTAAATCGATCGCGCACGATATGTAGTACCCTACTTATTGCTTTCTAAAAAAAGGAAAGCTCAAATAAAGAACGAGAAATACTCGTGGTTTTGGAAATACATATTTTAAATATATCTTTGAAGATCTCGTGTTAGAGTAACTATGTTATAGAATACTGCATGTATAGCTATATGTTGAATACGAACCATTCATGATGTGTTGAGAGATCGAACACCAAAAAGAATAAAATATATTTATGCGAATAAAAGCGTTAATACATTATTTTCAACTTTTATACACTTTGTTTATACTACTTACGAAGTTCGTTTCGAGATTCAGAAACAAAGTTTTGTGAACGAAATCAGTTTATAGTAAGAGATAAGCATTTTCCTACTATCTCTTTCTCTCTTCCCCTCCTTTAAAAGAAAAACATTTTCTGAATGAACTGAAGTTTATTAGCAATGGAAATCCGTTGCCGCCCTTGCACACGGATAAAGGTAATCTTGTAGAAGCATAGACGATGTATTGGTATTGGGTTGCGAGGTAAAGTTTGACAAAGGCTATGAGGCAGAAAGATCAGAGAATCTTTGCTTCCTTCAGGCTCTCAGAGGAGGTAGGTTGCGCTCATGTACTGAGACTTCAGGAGCATTATAAAAGCGTGTTTTGTTGCTCTTATTAGTTCCAAGCCAGAAAGCTTGGGAGAATCCGTTACCAAAGGTGGAATATTAATCAACTCTAATGAATGAAGAATCTCTTGGTTTAGATATTGCTCGTGTACGTCATTATCAAGGTTGTTGCTAAAAGGTGAAACCAATAGCAAGAAAACTTCGTCCGGATGGGAGTGTACAAGAAGCCGTCTCGTTGCGTTGCCAGTTTTACATAATGAGTCACGTGGACACCAATAAAACCTCATCTCCCTAAACAAACAAGAACACACCTTTGTTGTGTACTAAATGAAAGCTACGTTTTATTACTTGTTTGGTGAAAGTGAGTTCAGTTTCTCCGGATTAGATTGTACCTCCACACAAATAAACAAGAACTCATCCTTGTTATGAACTAAATAAAAATTAAGAAGTTCGTTTTCTTATTTGTTTGATGGGAATGAACTCAGTTTCATTTCCTTTATTTTAATACTTGTTCAGTGATAATGAGTTCATTTTCTCAGGAAGTTTACTCTTTAAACAAAAAGCATAAACAAGAATTTTAGGAATGATCAAAAAGATTGTGAATCTTGGATCAGGTCGCCACAAAATTTTTGAATGGCCCCTAAATCGAGTTTCCGTATTTTCTACATAATAAGCACTGAGTTAAGTGGCAGTTTGGGTTTGGCTACATTATATGTAGTTCTCCAGATATTTTTGATTGAAATATAGGGGCCGCGGTGGCTCAGTGGTAGAGCGTTCACCTCTGGTGCTAGGGGTCCCGGGTTCAATCCCAGCCCCCGCCAAGTGAACCTTGTGGTAGACAAACACCGTGTGCGTGGGTTTTCTCGGGGTTCTCCCGTTTCCTCCCACTTTCTTCATTCCACCATTTCATTCATTACTCATCATCACCGTCTCCTTTAGCCTAACCGGGATAATCGTGGGATGTAAAACTCAAAGATTTCATTTCATTTTTTGATTGAAATATATTGAATCTTTTGATCCAGAAACCATAGGATGAATTAACTCAAAGCTATGCACATAATAACTAGTAAAACCAAATTGCACGGAGTTTAAGGGCGTATTTCATGAACCTATAACTGCTCAATGATCGAGAATCTGTTTATAAAAGAAACTGTAGCTTGTTTAATTCCAATTAATGCTACGTGTACTTTCACAGCTACACACTTATTCTCAGCAGTTCTTCCCCACGTGTATATTCTTTACTCATTTGTACCCCTTCGACTTTACGTGCTATATTTCTCTCTCTTTTTTTATTATACATTGAGGAAATGTATCGTAAAACATCACATAAAGGAAGGATCTGAAACGTGCAACTAAAATGTGGTATTGCGTACAGGAGATGCAAGATGGAAATGAAGAAATCTTCGAATTTGAGATGTAACATTTATAGATATCCATAAATATAAATACACAAGCTGGCACAGGAAAACAGGAAGATTTCAATTGATGTAACATGCACTACTCAACAAAGGAAAAAATACATCTAATGATTGTGATGCATCTAAAGAGCATGCTATTAACAATGACATTAGCTATGGCGTTTACATGCCACTTTACTTCTTAAAGATGACATTGGAAAGATGTGCTCCATCTTGCAGTACAGTCGTACACATTATGATAGCATGCTTTAAAAATTCGCTGGAATGCTCAGTGTATTATATTTTAGAGTATTTTAATGAGTTCTCAGTTTCAGTTCAACGATAGTTGAATGACATGTACCATACTCGTTGGTTTCGAGATGTCCCTATAGATTCGCCACAGAGAGAAACTGCAAACACTAAGTTTAGGGGATATCGGAAGCCATAGAATATCATCGTTATCAAATGTTTCCGTGCAACGTCAATGCTTCATTATTACTAAATGGCAAATGTCTTCTCAATGTTGTCTTATAGGTTCCGAACAAATGCTAGCCATCCAGTGCTGCTAATTCTAAATTCAACATTTTCAGATTCCCTGCGCCACCTTGTACTAGAGGCCTGCACGGGCCGAAATTTTTAGCCCGGGCCTATTCCGAGTCTTTTGGAACATATAGGAACACATACACAAATACAGAATTAATTTCATTTTCTAAGCTGAATGATAGGCCTTTAGTCATAAAATGAAACGAAATGTTACGTCCGACGTGTATGCCCTTTAGGATAAAGGAGATGGATGATTAATGAAAGTTAATGATAATAAAGAAATTTATGATAACAGAATGTGGATAGAATCTTGAAAATCCCGACAAAACTCACGAACCCAGTGTTGTCTACCATAAGCTGGTATGGTCTGGAATAGAACCATGAACTCCTAGCAACCAGGAGTAAGCTCTCTACCACTGAAATATCACGTTCCTTCGCTCTTTCATCATAAAGCATTAATGAGTCACTAGTCGCAACATAGGAGCTCCCATTGTGTAGCGTAGGGACCGCGGTGGCACAGTGGTAGAGTGTTCATCTCTGCTGATTGGGGTCCTTGGTTCGATTCCAGCTCGAGCCATGAACTTTGTGGTGGACAAATACCGTGTGCTTGAGTTTTCACGAGGTTCTCCTGTTTCCTCCCACTTCATTCCACCATTTCATTCATTTCTCATTATCACCGTCTTCTTTAGTCTAGCCGGCATAACTGTGGAACGTAAAACTCAAAGATTTCATTTCATTTCATTTCGTTGTGTAGCGAATTCGCGCAAACCATTTCGAAGGCTGTAACAATGATCAAATAATTTTTAGGTGCAAGAAACTATTTACAAAGGTGTTGACTTTTGGACAAATCATTTAGAAACTACTTTTATGGAAGTCGAGGCCCCAGTGCATTCGAGTTCATGTCATCAAGTTTCTAGTGCTAGAATTCGGAAATTTGTATATCTTTCCAAATATTGGACAATTTAATCATGTCTAGTGTGAAGAAATCCACTTCTACTACTTTGTAGCCTACTTTGTAGTATTATTTATTAAAACATTTCCTGTAAATAACTTTTAAACTAGATTTTATAAAATCATTACTGTTCATTCTAGTTGCAGATTGATGCTATTGATCGAAATAGCTAAGTTGCTGTCCCGCACTAAAAGAAAGAAAAAAAAAGGTAGATTTGCTTTCTCATCAAAATCATTAGGTATAATAGAAGTAATGTTTGTAAAAATGACTTCTCCAATTTTGACACTTACCTAAGAAAAGCGTTTCACCAAATGGTATTAAACTCGTATGAATTGTTTTAAAGATAAAGCACAGACAACCCCAAAATATTTTTTCCTGCAATACTCCTACGTAAATGAATTTACTCAAAGATGGCAGATGTAAGTCACCTTAAGCACACGGAAACTTGTTTTCACTAAATTTCTTGAAAATCGTTAGAGAAATTTTAAATATAAAATTTACACAATCATAATTATTTTCGTTACAGGCACCTCTAAATGTGTTTTCGCAAATTTTTAAACCTATCTTAATCTTTTCTTGCCGCCTGAAAGGGCGTTTACACTACAAAATGAAAATCTTTATGAATGGGGGCCGCGGTGGCTCAGTGGTAGAGCGTTCACCTCTGGTGCTTGGGGTCCCGGGTTCGATCCCAGCCCCCGCCAAGTGAACTTTGTGGTGGACAAACATCGGGTGCGTGGGTTTCCTAGGTGTTCTCCCGTTTCCTCCCACTTTCTTCATTCTACCATTTCCTTCATTATTCATCATCACCGTCTCCTTTAGCCTAACCGGCATAACCGTGGGACGTAAAACTCAAAGATTTCATTTTCATTTCATCTTTGTGAATGATTTAAAGTTGAATTGTAGAAACTCTGAAAATATTTTTTTTTTTTTTTTACATATGATCCGAAAGACATGTTCCCAAAAGTCAAACCTCGAACCGAAAATGAATTTTCTGCAAATTTCATTACAATACGCTATCCTTAGTCTTTCTCCCAAATCTAGAAGCTAGAATGCGTGTGCCAATAGTACATAAGCTCTCAGGTTCGATTCACAGTGTGAGAGCATCGAATACACTACAGTGGTTCAGGTACGACTTTAAACCATAGGCCCCATCCTATACAACCTCGCCGCGGACTAAGTGTGTGAGTACAAACCAATTAACCAATAAGCTTATGATTTTCCTGTAGATTTCTAGAAAGAAGTTATGTAACATCATATTTAGACATATTTTTATACAATCAAGTTAATAAACACAGGAGTATGCAATAGTAATACAACATGATGGGTATTATAATTGTAACCTAGTCTGTAGAATAATTAGAATAAGTTAACGTTCTAGATAACAGATTTGAACAGGAAAATGATATCTAGAAGTTTAGAAGTCATAGATCTTTCGTGTTAGCAGGTCATTTGCTACACACTTTACAGATTTATATACACTCTGTCTTCCGCTAACTATTCCGTTCTTACATATTTACTACGTATTACGTTAATTATTACCCTTCAGCTGCAGCCTTCTCACTACTTTTATTCTATTATATCTTCTCTAATTTATCCACAAGAATATTTTTTCAAGGAATTTTCTTTATACTTTCTAGAAGTTATCTCCAATACTATTCTATTCAGCCAATACTACCTTGGCTAACCTTTGCTATCTGCCTTTAATTGCTAACACTTTATCGTTTTTTTTCACAGTTGCTCTTCCCACTGCTTTAGAGGCCCTTGGTACACAGGGTCCCGCTGAGAGCTTGAAATTTGAATTCATTATAGTTGTTCGGTTCCACTATACACTCAAGGTTCACGTCCCTTATATTCTCGACACCGAAAGGGACACTAAAACAATTGAACCAATTTTCCATACCTATTTTATTTATTTATTTTTTTGGGGGGGTATACCCACATCTCGAAGGTTCTAATGTGTTTTTTTTTTTTTTTTTTTTGGTCGCTTATTGATAGGTTCACAGTTCTACTTAATACGGTTCATTACTTCATTCAAAACCTTGGATAAATCATTTATAATTTTCTATTCCGCGACTTTCTTTAGCGTTTTTATCCTTGCTTTTGTTTCTACTTCACTTCTCAGAAGCATCATTAGTAATTATTCAATTCACTCCTAGTCTCAGAAAACAAAGCGACATTTTCAAGTTTCGTTTTCGTTATCCTAACTTCTACAATTGATAAAGTTTTGTTTTGCTTTGATTTTTTTTAAAGTTCGAATCACTATTACTTCAGTGTATTAGTATTTCATAGATGTCACAGAATTTCTTTAATTTTTCCAATATCCTACTGATTTTCCATTCAGGTTCCACAATACGACCTATCTGCAAAGCGAATACACTCTCCACCACTGTGTATTTCCTACCCTGCAGAATAGTCAACATCTAATTATCTTCTCTAGTTAAACCCTTCTTCGCTATTAGTGGCTCGGTGATAGAGCGCTCATTTTTGGTGCTAAGGGTTCCTGATTCGATCCCAGTCTAAATGCCTTTGTGGTGATTGTGTTCGTGGGTTCCCTTAAATTTGTACCGTTTCCTTCCATATTATCATTCCACCAGCTCATTCATAATCTTACACTTGTATTAGCCATCCGTCTCCTTTAGCCTTAATGATATAACTGGGAAATAGAAGTAGTAATTTCATTTTACTTAATTTTCTTTCACTATTTTTTACTAACTTATTAAATAAAGTTAGAAAAATAAAATTCTTTACTGGATACTCTGTCCTATTGCACTTCTGTCGTCATTTTTCCCCTGTTCTATTTTTGTTAATTGATGGTTAATATTTAAGTTCTCCAGAGGGGCATGGTAGCTCAGTGGTAGAGAGTTTACCCCTGATGCGTAGGGATTGTGGTTCGATCCCCGGCCAAGTAAGTTCGTGATAGACAACATAATGTCTGTGGATTTTCTCGGGGTACTCCATTTTCCTCTCACATCCTCATTCCACCGATTCTTCCATCCCATTCATTTGCCTTAATCATCCGTCTACCTTAGCCTACGGGGCATAATCCTGGGACGTTAAACTGAAATATACCATGCTTTATAATCTCCACTTAACATTCTGTAGTATTAACATCAGTGACTTAAGTTACTACTGACAATCTCTAAAGCATAAAGCAAATTATAAATATACCACATTGACTTGATGCCTAGTCTTCCGTTGCAAGCGCTGCTATCGGCTGAAAGAATTCCACTCGCTTTCTCTCGCTTAACAACAGTTGAACCCTTATTGGCTCAACGCGTGGGTGTGAGCTTTAGTTCGCATTTTTGCCACGGCTCAAGACATTTTGGCAGCACAATAGCTTAATATTGTCATCCTTCTAGAGACAAACCGTTCTTGAAGATTTTTTTTTTTTTTTTTTTTAGTAGAAACACAAATCTTGAACGGACTATGCTGGTAATAAATCTCGCTCCCTGTCAACAAATGATAAACTACCAAATCCTTAGAGCACAAGACTGAACAATGGAATAACCTGTAACCGTAAAGCATATCAGTTCGAAGAACAAACCAAATTACACCAATGTTCGAATTTCGTGTAACTGCATTACTCTGTTAGTCTAGGCGTAAGCGCTCTAAAACCAAAAGGAAAAAAAAGTCGAGTGTGTTCCATTATTAATGCTCAGAAGTTAATTGTACAAGTGCAACCGTATCCGCTAAATGGCGAAATACATGCAACATTAAACACACTCACGCACAACACATTAATCATAAGGCTACCATCCAACCAGCAAATACGGAGTATGATTTTCTCGTTGCACAGCTCCTCTGCTTCAGTAAATCACTGTAATATCTCATTGGGCAAGTCACTTCTTAGGTTCTCTAATAATTAAAGTTGTCTAATATGAGTCTTGTACGCACAGGAAGAAAAGGAAATACGCAGGTATGGCAAACAGTTTATCAAAATTATTTAACAACCACAAAAAAAGGCTCAAGTATATATAGAAAAGGAAAGAAACAGCAAGTTGAATTAAATGCGACTTAAGGCCTTTTATAATTCATTTTCGATACTGAGAATTACGCAATCCAGTAGTGGGTAGCCGTTTCATAGTCCAGTATATCACATATGATTATACCTTTGTCGAACATATATAAGACTAGCACTATTTTTTTTTCTAAAAAAAAAGTCCTTAAAACTTAAGCTATATTCTAGTTGAATACAAAATAACAAGGTACGCATTAATTGGAATTTGGAGCGAAGCAATCGACTTTTATTGATTATTCATAAAACGTTTTGGTGCATCAATTGTTTTCGTGAACGAATAAGACATAGTAGTTGAATTTGTCATATTAGCAAAAAGAATATTGGCTTTGAAAAATTGAGTCGCAGAACAAAACGGAAAGTGCTTCTCTCTGTTTCTAACGCTGAAAATTATATTTTCCATTGTTTACAATGAGAATTCGCGCGACAAATGCTTTTCCGATGTTGACGCTATGGGCACTCCGTTCGTCAATGGTATGTGCGATCGGTACATGCGACCCCCTAAGACACTAACAAGGTACATTCGCTAAGTGCCTCCTCTGGATTCGCATAAAATTGATTCAAATCCACAGTTCTATGATATGGGCATATGCAAAACAAATTGAATCAAGTATTCCTTCTCCGACATATGCTATCCACTGCAGATGCCATCTTGAATCCGGCATATTGAAATTGCATCAAGTACTGTTTCTCTGACATGTGTTACCACGGCCGCCATCTTGGATTCCCATATTGGATTCAACTTTCGGTTTTTCAAATGGGAATAGGTGCAAGCGATACATCAAATTCATATAAAATTTTGTCAGAAATTCATTGGTGTAGTGAGGTTTACCGTAGCTTCTACCGGTTTCAAGGTAATGCGTGTTAAATATCAGACATTTCACGAATATTGAACCAAACAGAAAATTGCGCAGGCCCAATATGTAATCTTTTACATAATTTATCGTCGACGAAATATTGTCTGAACGTAGATACATACAGACACAGACGTCAATGCGGAAATGGTAGGTTTTCACACAAATATGGTCATATCTGAATTGAGATTTGGCATTTTGACTGTAAAACAATACTTCCTTGTTATAGTATAACATGGAAGTAATAATCACTCATAGCAATGTAATAAGATTGACGCCAAAATTGTAAAGAATTTGTTTATACCTACAGCATTTTTCCAGTGAGATATTGCTTTGATTTGTCAACATCAAAAACATAAGCATAGCTGATATTACTCTGCAATGTCTATTCGCGAAACAATGTTATATTGATTTAACACGCAATATCTTCCAAACGGTAGAAGCTACGGTAAAATTCACTACATCAGTAGATTTCCGAGAAAATTTTACATGCATTTGATGTATCGCTTGCACCTAGTCTATTTCCATTTAAAAAACCGAAAGTTGAATCCAATATGGAAATCCAAGATGGCGGCCGTGGTAACATATGTTAGAGAAGCAGTACTTGATCCAATTTGTATTGCATATGCCCACATTCAAGTCCAGTTACATTTAAAGAAACTAAAAGTGTGTCCGAGCCTTATAGTAGTGTATGAATTCCGGATATATGAAGGCTTATAAATGCAAATTATCCGTATGGGCCGCTAAAATTAGTACAATACACATTGCGCCACGGAGAACTTTGCATTTGAATCAATTTTACACGAATCTCGAGGGGACACTTCGTGAATGTACACTCATATCCAAAATGATTGTCGCTTGTCTATAATTGTCTTTTTGTAAGAATATAATTTAATAATGATTTTGCAGGATACTTTTGATACTGGTACTCAGTGGCGTATTTACGATTTTATTTCGGGGAGGGCTTTGCCTGAAAATGTGAAAATTCTGCAACATATTTAATATACTTTATTATAGTAAGTACGATTTCGGGGGGGATTAAGCCTGGAAGCCCCCCCTAAATACGCCACTGCTGGTACTATGTGTATAATCGAAAAACGTATATTTGTGGTAAATTTCATAGGAAAAGAATTATAAATTCGAAAATTAGAATGAGTAAATCAAAATGCTGCTAAATGGACAAGAAAGTTTTATTTTCGTTTTATTGTTCTTATTTACTGCTCTTTTGAGATGAAATTTGCCACTAACTTATCTCTGCCGATTATACACATAGGCCTACTAACATTATAAGAAATACGGTACCGGGCGAATTCGTTATCAAATTATATTCCTACAACAACATATTTATAGACATGCGACAATAATTTTGGACATGAATGTACCTTGTACGAGGGCTCTTGAATCAACATGTCAAATTTGGTTAAGAGCGGTTCTGGCAATTTGGAGGAGTATCCAGACAGACGAACCCTAAGTCGAGTAAAGAGAATCTTTGCTCCAATTAAATAACTATTTTGGATATTAATTAATGTTATTAAAAATAATGCCAACACAAATGATATTATACATATTGCACGCGATCTGTGAAAGGCATCCAATTAGGGATACGCACGAGACAAGATTTGTGGCTGTCTCGTCTCGAAAATGTGCTGTAAAAGTGATGTCTCATTTTTTAATGGAAGAGCCGTGTCTCGACTCGAATTTTACCAGGAAAATCCTGTCTCGACTCGTCTCGTGCGCATCCCTACATCCAATCTTGATCTAACTTGGCATATTAATAGACCTTGACAAGTCTAGTACATGTATTATGGTGTGCAAGTCTTTGGTTCCATCGGAACTGGCGTTTGAACTTAGTCAAATTTTCTCAATAACTTCTATGAGCGGCTCGGACGAACACAATAGTAAGCGCCACTTCAGGTGAAAGTGAGTTATTAAGAAGAATGGGTTGGGATCAAAACTAGAAACAGTATGTAGGTAGTTTTATTTCGGGACTGTATCTGCAGATGGCAGGAAGCTTGTTTGGCATGTGTCATTGCATTGAATTGCATGGAAATGGTCAAACTTCATTTGCAGGTTATCGTTTCTATTCGACAGTTAGAAAATGTTACATACCATTGTGTTCCCCCGAGCCGCTTTGTAAGAAAAATGCATAGAACATATGTATTAAACGTAAATTTGAGGCCTAAGGAACTAACGATGACACGGTTCATTAGCTATGTATGTTTTAAATGCAGTGTGTACTTATAATAAATATTTGCTGGGAAAAAGATCAACGAAGAATTACTTTTTTCTGAACAGGGAAACGAACTCATCAAATTTTATTCATTTTATTTTTATATTTATTAGAATAGAATAGAAGAATCTAATGAAACTTATTGATTAGAATTAGGATTAGAGATTAGACTTCTGGGATTTCGGCAGCTATGACCATGTTGCCAATGACCATGTTGTATGGGGGATAACGTCCCTTGACGATCATACTGCCAGGGGAATTGGGAAAGGAAGGAAGCGGCCTGGAACCATTATATGAAGTGCAATGAGGAAAACACTTGGAATAGCTAAACTGAAAATGCGTATACACTTTTTCGTCTGAGCGTCCCCACCGGAAATCGAACCCACAACCGCTCGCACCAAAGATGATAGCGTTAACGACTCTGAAACGTGCACGGTGCCAGTGAAAGTTATTGATCAAATAACATGTCGACATTTACCAAAATTAATCAAATTTGAGTGTTAATTCAACTTAATCTCTCAATTTAACTGAAACTTGCTGGAAACTTCTATTCACCTAAGAACAAAGTATTCTCATTGTATATACATAAGAGTTAAATCTTTATATATAAAGGTTAAATTTAGAGCATAATACCTCATTCTTACTAAGTTTCTGTGATCTAAGATGAATTCAAATGGACGTATATACATCTACTAACATATCGCCAGGACGATTAATATTTTGTGTCGACCGCTCCCTCTGCGTCACGTGTATTTAACTCACTTATGTTAATAATGCTTGACGGTTCGTATTTTCTTATGCTAGAAGCATTATATATATATATATATATATGTACATACGCAATTTCATTCCTTTATGTGTAACAATTCTTGGATCACCCATATTGAATTTGACCAAATTCCGAAGCTATAAACTAGAAGTACCCGTGTAATTGTGCGATTTACTTTAAAATTATTTCAATGAAAAAAAAAAAAAAATGGTGGACTTGTTCCTTATGATGAAAAGATTTGGCCAGGCTGAAAACATTCTGTTTTCTAACTGGTTTCTACTAGCATCAGTGATCCCTCTGTTCTATCTGGTGGGTATCTATAACGAATTAAAAAACAAGTGACGATAGTATGCGTGGAAAGAGAAGTTCAAACAAACAATATTTTAACTACATAATTCAGTTATAATTTAAAAAACAAATAAGTGAAACAGAACATTCTCCTGTTAGTTTAACTTGTGTTCATAGTTAATATCCTCAAACGCAAATAGTGTTATATTAGGTGAAATTCTTAGCCAGTAAAGTGACAATATAGACAGTGTGAATAATATTTTTGTGAGGCAATTTTATTAATCGTGGTTATATCCAATTATCAGTGACAATTAAAAAAGAGTGAACAAGACTATTTTCGCCGAAAAATGTAAGTCATCAGAAGTGAGTTGTCACTGCCAGAGTTCAGGCGGGAACAAGAGAGTACTGAAAGATTAGACATTGAAAATTGAGAACACTATGTTCAAACGCTAAACGAAACTCTCAATCTACAAAATTCATGATTTGTCATAATTGCTATACAGTATACACAAATACTAAAATGACTCTTTAAGATTAATTATTCCATTTACAAATATTGGTGACCATAACCATTGTTTTGGAACTAATTAATAGAGTCAACCGCAATATGAACTTTCGCAAACGCATCATGAAACTATTAAGCACGTTAATAGACTTCCAACCTATACTATACATAAGTGTAAAAAGTCTTATAGAATGGGGAATGTCCGTCCGTCCGTCTGTCGACAGATATCAGAGCACAAACGCTAAAAGATATCGAGAAACGTTTTTTTGTAATCAATTTACCGTTCCAAGAATAGGTTTTATCTTCTCCATTAACTCTATACTGAAATCGGAAGGGACTTCAATTAACTATTTCCGGTTTCAACGTTTATTGTCATAGAACAAATACGGTAATAGATGGCGAAAAATAATTTTCTGCAATCGACTCAACGTTTCAGAATAATACATCGTCCCAACCCGCAACACTGCCGAAACAGAAAGTGGTTGGATGAAATTTACTAGTAGGTTTGGTTTCAATACTGATTTCCATAGATCAAAAACGGTAAGAGATACCGAGAAGCAGTTTTTTTTTTTCATTCGATTCAGCATCCCAAGTATAAGTTCTATCTCCTCCACTAATCTTCTAATCAAACCGAAAGTGGTATAAATCAACCATTTCCGGTTTCAAAGTTAATTGCCATAGAATATAAATGGTAATACACAGTGACAAGTGGTCTTTTGTAATCAATTCAGCGCCTCGAGGGAACATACCATCACCAACCCCAACACTCCACCAAATCCGGAAGTAGTTGAAATTTACAAGTACTTTGGGTGTGAATACTTATTTCCACAGAGCAAAAACGGTAAGAAATATCAAGAAATGTGTTTTTGCAATCAATTCAGTGTCCCAAAAATAGGATCCATGTCCTCTGTTAACCTTCAACTCAAACCGGAAGTGGTTCATATTAATCATTTTGCAGTTTCAACTTTTATCGCTATAGAACAAAACCAGTAAAGGATAGCGAGTAATGGTTTTTGATACGGATTCAGCGTCCTAGAAATAGGTTGGTTCTATCTTTGATCTTATTATTCTACTTCAACCAGTAAGTATAGATATAGTGCCTGAAGTTTTAATACTGAATTCGTATACGAGGGAGGTTCAATAATTATTGTTCCCGGCATGTTTAAATTACTTGAGCTGGGATGGATAATGAGGGATATTGTAGCCTAATGACTTAGATGCCTATATGCTAAATTTCAGAACCATAGCTGCTATATTAATATTCTTTTTTGTCGTATCAGGTGGGAGAGGTGGCACCTAGTTTGAAAATTGGAGAAAACCGAACAACGAGCTGTCATCAAGTACCTCCAGAAAAAGGGGTTAAGGCCAAAGGAGATTCATGAGAACATGATCAGTGTATTGGGTGATGGGGCTCCTTCTTACCAGGTGGTAAAGAACTGATGCCGTGACTTCCGCTGCGGCAGGGAAAGCTGTCAACAGGCCCCTGGTGCTGGTCCTCCAACAACAGCATGCATCCCAGAAAATATTGATGCTGTGCATGATACGATTACAGCAGACAGACGAATCACAGTGTAACAGTTAGTAGACATCATGCACATTCCTGTAGGCTCAGTGGAAACCATTGTGCATGAACACTTGGGATTCAGAAAGATATCAGCCCGATGCGTACCTAAAATGTTATCTCGTGAACATCAGAAAGACAGAGTTCGATGTTCAAGGGCTGGTTTGGAGGTTATGGGGGCAGACCTGAAACAATTCTGTGATAAATTTGTGACAGTAGATGAGACGTGGCTCCACCATTATGATCCTGAGTCCAAACGACAGTTCGCCTCCTCCACGCAAGTTCAAGGTGCAAGCATCAGCACTCAAGGTTATGGCCACAATTTTTTGGGATGCGAAAGCTGTGTTCCTTATTGACTACCTGGAGGTGGGACACACTATCACTGGGGCTTATTATGCAGCCCTAATCCCTAAGTTACGTGAAGCAATCAAGGAAAAATGGCACGAGATGTATCAGCGAACAGTGCTGTTCCACCAAGATAATGCTCCGACCCACAAACGCCATCTTACTGGTGCCACAATCCATGCTGCTGGTTTTGATGTGATGGAAATCTTTTTCTACTCACCCGACCTCGCCCCTAGTGACTTTCATTTGTTCCCAAAGTTGAAGGAGCACCTCAAGGGGAAGAAGTTTCACTCAAATGCAGCTGTTATTGAAGCTGTGGAGGAATGGCTCACGGCTCAGCCAGAGACTTTCTTCGAAGCTGGCACAGTGGCTTTACAGCATAGGTGGAAGAAGTGCATTACTATGAAAGGAGACATTTTGGAAAAATAATACTGCTTATAAGTCAGGGACAATAATTATAGAACCACCTTCGCAGTTTGGAAGTTTACGAAAGTTTCACACTGTGAAATAAAACCTCATTTGTTTTATTGCAAAATTATTTTAGTTGTGAAGTTTTGATTGTGTTAGTATCATTGTATCAGAGTTATTACTCATAAACAATTGCATTGAAATCAGGTTTCTACTCGAACAATTGCGTAAGGATTTAGTGTGTAAAAAGCGTTTTGTGAAAGTAATTCATATTTCTTCACTTTGCTCCCCACGCCCTAGATATTTCTCCAACTTGTTCTGTTCAGAATTTTGACCTTACAATTTATTATTTCCTTGTAGTTACTATACAGATGTATTTTTAAAGTAGTTGGTAGTAGAACAGTATTTAAAAGTAGTAACCTGGATGTTACTTGATGTTTCCAAGAAAACGGGATTAAATGTATGTCTCCAATAACAAAACAGTTAGAGTAGACGAACCAGACTGCTACAGATTTCCTTGCACTTTATAGGGACGTGCTAGAATCGGAGCCGATACAGCTATGGCCGCTTTAACCAAATTTACTTCTGTATTTAAGTTACAGAAAGTAATATATACAGGGTGTTAAAAATGTGTCACAATATTTTGGGAACAGATTCCTTACATCAAAATAAGAAAGCAAAAGTGGATAGTTTCGAGTTACAGGGTACTGGAAACGTGAAACAAGTGAACTTTAGAAGTTCATAGCTTCACTACTATGGGACCTATCATAGTCGGGTCAAGACATCACTAAGGAACTGGTATGTGAACTATCCAAATATTCATGTTTAAGAATGCTCCAGTATTTGCAGATCATTTTTTAGACAGATAAGTGAAGAGTGATCAAGTACTCCCAAAACCAGTCTCCGTATAACTACGAAACTATGAACTTCCGACCACACGTCCATATGAACTTTTTTTTCTTATTTTGATGTGAAGAATCATTTAACAAAAAATTATAACAAATTTTTGTAACACCCTGTATATAGTAATCTCTCTCTCTCTCTCTTGATACCGGCGGGAGCTCATGTGGTTCGGATTCCACGTTAATCAGTAGGTCCACGTCTCACATAGCCTCGCTGCTGAACGGGACGCTAAACTGAAATTCAACTCAACTCTCTCTCTTGATACAGGTATAGATAGATATACAGCAAGAGGTTATTAATTGGTACTAGAACTTTAACTCTCAACTTTGCCTATATAGTTTTCATAAGAGAACATTATGAAGAATTCAAATGCAAAACCAGTTATATCTCCAGAAATGTTTTTTCTGAGAAATTTGCAAAATATTCATACGAGTATTAATATATTTACGATTTGTTTTATAACTTTTATTTTCGTTCAATAACTTGTATACTAATAAGATTGGAGACAAAATATTGAAATTTAATGTTGTTGCTACAAAAGATTAGTTACGATTAAAAATGGATGTAACTTGATTTTGTACTAATTTACGGATATTACTTGTTTTACATTTAATCTTAATGAGATTGTAATATTAACTTTGAGGTGGTTTTGAGAAGTAATTATTAAAAATATGATTTACAACGTAATTTGTTCACATTTAAAACAAATAATGTGGATTCAGAAAAATAATGAGAAATGTGACATTTAAGACTAATTAAAACTGGAATTAATGGTTACGAGAATTCAATTACCTAATACGTAATTTGGATTTTATAATTTCAACTGAGTAATGAACTTTCCACACACAAACTACTCTTTATGGGTGAAGTGTAAACACTGCTATACAGGGTGTTCAGAATCAACACAGTTACAGTTCTCTTCAGATATATAATTGTCTTTCCCAACTGATGATGAACAATCCAGAGTCTTCTCTGTAATTCAGTTTACTTCTTAGAAGTAAAGTGCGAATATCTCTTATGTTTGCTTGGAAATATTTGTTATTGCAGAAGCACTTTTGAAGTAACTGCATTTTCTCATCATTAGTAAAACAACGGTACCAAAATCACTGCATAAATAGGATCCACCAAAAGTTATATTGAAATTAACGTGAACTATTTCGTTTTCAAAAATCAAATTATTATTCTTGTTTGAATGGGATTCGGGAGCTTGTACTTCTGTTAATACCATGACTTCCAGTATTGAACTTACCACTCTTGAGGGTAAATTAGCACAATCAACATATTTTCCGAAAACACTGTTGTATTCTTCAGGAAAGAGTAGTTTCCTGAGAAAAATTGTTTTCTAATAGAACGTCGTAATAACATCACATGGTAAGAATCTGTGACAACGTTTAGGAAAAAGAAACATTGTTACAGCTTCCATGTATTCGAGAGAATTGTAAAACCAAGTCTGAATCATACTTCTCATAATATTGTTCTGATTTCCACTTTTGGCCTTCAGTCCTCAATAACCAAGACAATATCTCTGACAATTTAAAATGTTTCATTCATTGTTGGTATTATATTGTTCTAATAGTGATGAACAGCACTCGCAACTTCGTTTGCTCCTCGTGCTTGTTCGGTACTTTAGCTTGAACATTCATTGATTGTTTGATTGAAGGTCAATGGGGACATAAACACAAAGGCTATTTGTTCCCATCACGATAAGGCCTATGTTGTTCTTAAAAATGTCAATTCAAAATACAGTTGAACTCAATTGAACGTAGTTCAACGAAATAGTAGAATAAAACGAATAAATGTAATCGGAAGGCTTGAAAGAGCTAAATGAATAAAGAAATAACAAGAAAAAATAACGATAATAGGAAAATGTAAGACGTGAAATCTAATTATGAAACCTTAGAGAACGTTAACTATTCAATCTCAAAAATAATTAGTAAGAATGCAATCACAAAAAGAAGAGCATTGTCTCCCCAAACCTAAGGCTTTCACGAAATTTTAAACATTCTCTGAGGTTCATTATTTTGCCACTACCATAACTACAGCTCAATATCTTCTCGTTACATCAAGGGGCATCATTTGGGGGAGGGAAGGTGGGGTAACTGTCTCCCAGGGTTTGAGAAATACATACTTCTACTAGTATACTACATATATAAATGCGTGTGTGAAGCATCTGTGTACTAGATGTGAAGTGACCATGTGATAATTGTATAAATTCTTAACTTAATTCGCTAAATTCAATTACTTTATTAAATTACATTTATCCACGACAGAACTATGAACATTTAAAATCCAACGAAACAAAACTTTTATTAATGTTGTACACTGCCAGACAGTTTGTATAAGCATGTATTTGTTAATTGTCACGTTTGAAATTGTTAATAAACACGACTAGTTTCCTTCTTGATTTTCCGCATTCCCTTGAGCATAGCCTGATACTTCCCCGTTCACTGAACGCTAGACTCATTTTACAGCTAAACAAAACCACGGAGGACACATCGAGAGGGGGTATTCGACACAAGGTTTGGGAAGGTGCAGGATCGTGGTGAGAAGCACATCGCACCATTGGAGGATGGCCGACACCATGTCTCGAGAATACCATTCTGTTGGTTCATCGCCACAGACACATTTGAGTTTGACATCTGAGTAGTGGAATGAAGGTGTAGAAGAATATCGTAGAAGACGCATCGCAAAGAGAGAACTCGACGCCCCTAGCAGATCAACAGGATAGAGATCCAGTTGTTGGCTGACTCTAATATATCCAGGCTTTTCCAGGGAAAACCATTCATCATCCAGATGATCAGGATGACACCAGTCTCATCGGAATGTCAGGCTAGTGCTCATCCTTTATCTTTTAGTTACAACCTATTTCTTTCTCACAGCTTTTCCCCAACTAGTCATTCTCAAAATTGAAACATTTGAATTTTATTTAAAATCAACCATAATTTTGCAGTTAAGTACCTTGTTGTGCGTCAGTTTCATTCCCAATTGTCACATTTATTCAATGAATATTTTAGAAACTATTCTGATTAGCTATTAACTGATGGCACAGCACAGCACCGGCACAGGTGCAATTCTATATACCGTTGCAGCATTTTGACTCTTCTAACAAAATCTCAAATTATGCCTCTGATCACGACTGTTATAATAATTACAGCAATGATATCGTTTATATACAGCAAAATTTAAGCCATAATGTTAACGAAATGGATAAAGGATACGAGCGCACCCAGAAATATTTCTTGGGAGGGCTCAATACTACAAGACATTACACATATGTACTATTGAACGGGTGTTATTCAGTATCCGAAAAGGCGGTAACTAACTGTTAAGTACTGCCACCCATATTCTATTAAAAAATGATAGAATTAGATTGCTTTTATAAAATAAAAAGAAAATGAGAGAAAGAAGGAAAGAGTACGGATGAAATGCAAGACCAAATCTTTATGCTACATCAATCATTTTTCTGCTAAACAAATATAGTTTTATTAATAAAATGTACAAATGTATATCGAGATATAAAGTTTTTTTTTTCTTTGTTTTAACTTAATATGAAGTAAACAACTTTTTGGATGTAACTTTTACCCTGGTATGTTATTGAATCAAATGCAAAACGTTCTTGTTTCTTAATCGAAAGATACGACTACCGTAAAGTTAGTTTTTTAAAAAATGAATGTACTTAACTAGTTTCGCATTTCAGCTCTTCATATCAAATCACATGTACCAGAATTTAGTTCTGATATTTTGTTTTCCTTTTCTTTTCTTTTTTTTTAAGTTTGCACAGTTTAACCAACACCACGTTGTAAAGACCAAATATGAAATCTGCGACTTGTTGAATTCAAGTTAACTAAATCTCCCTTTTTCCTCCCAGCAA
The DNA here is from genome assembly GCF_964235325.1 of Thermobia domestica. Lineage (NCBI taxonomy): Eukaryota > Metazoa > Arthropoda > Insecta > Zygentoma > Lepismatidae > Thermobia > Thermobia domestica. The sequence continues at coordinate 206,119,306 of NC_137463.1, forward strand.
GTCTAGTGTAACATGCGTTACGGTGCTACCTTTCCAAAGCAAACTGTAGGTACACTCGATGTAGCCATCGCTGCGAATATTTCTTTTTACATAATAATGTGACATAGGTCTTTCTAAAGCGTATCATATATATCTAATTGATGAAAGGAAAGTGAGACAAATTAAATCATATAGGTCCTATAAAATATAATAAATAATGAAAATATGGCCAATTTGAGTAGTTTGTAGGCTATATGTTATGTACCTAAATACATGCAAAGTAAAAAACAGTTACCTATCCAAATACTTTAATATATATATATATATATATATATACAGACTGTTCCATAATTCGTGTTATTTTCTACAGCGCTGGGAGAAGATGAAGTTTATACACTATTAATGTAAAATTTGGCACTCTTATTGAGAAATATCTGAATTTTTCGAATTTATAAAGAAAATAAGAGAAAATTGTTGTTTAGCCCCCTTTTAGGGGTGTAAACACGAAAGTTCATTTTCCTTATGGGAGATTCAATGTTAAATTTTAGAAGCAGTTTTCTCCAATAATTATTCGTGAAGATTTTGGAGCAAATGAGTTGTATTTGTTACAAAATGCAAAAACACTCATTCACAAAGCTAGTAAAGCCGTCTCAAATATTATTTTGCGAAGGTTCCCCTTTTGGGGGCAAGGGGCGGAAAAAGGTGGTGGGTGATATGTTACCAAAATCCCAAAATTTATTTTCGGAATGCCAGTAAGCGTGAGATTAATCATAAATGTCACAGAATTAATGCTCCAATGTCCTTACATGTAAGAATGGCTGATAATGGGGCTACAGCCCCCTTTCAAAAATAAAAAAATCACCATAAATATCCTTAGTATGGACATACGAGAAGAAGGTATTTTTTGTTAATTAATGTGAAATTTAGCGTTATTGTATCAAATGAGTACGTGTTTTTCAAATCTGGAATGTTATTTTGATAACGCACCGCCTTACGGGGGCACAGGGGGCGAAACATAAAATGATGGATCTTTATAAAAATTAAAAATTTTGTTCCGGAAATACCAGTGAGCGTCAGATTTTTCACCACTGTCACAGAATTAACATTCTAATGCTCCTTGCATGTGCCAGTGACTTATATGGGGCTATAGCCCCCTTTCAAAAATAAAAAAAAATCACCAAAAATATCCTTAGTATGGACATACGAGAAGGTTTTTTTTTAAAATTAATGTAAAATTAGGTGTCATTGTATAAAAGAGTATGCGTTTTTCAAATCTGAAATGTTATTTTGATAACGCACCGCCTTAGGGGGACACAGGGGGGAAGCACTCGATGATGGATCTTTATAAAAATTCATAATTTTGTTCCGGAACTGCCAGTGAGCGTCAGATTCTCCACCACTGTCACAGAATTAATATTCTAATGCTCCTTGCATGTGCCAGTGACTTATATGGGGCTATAGCCCCCTTTCAAAAATAAAAAAACCCACCCTAAATATCCTTAGTAGGGCCATACGAGAAGAAGGTATTTTTTTAAATTAATGTAAAATTAGGCGTCATTGTATCAAAAGAGTATGCGTTTTTCAAATCTGGAATGTTATTTTGATAACGCACCGCCTTAGGGGGGCACAGAGGGCGAAACATAAAATGATGGATGTTTATAAAAATTCCAAATTTTATTCTGGAAGTGTGAATGAGTATTAGATTAATCACAAATGGCACAGAATTAATATTCCGATGCTCCTTGCATGTTCCAGTGATTGATGTGGTGCTACAGCCACCTTCCACAAATCACCAAAAATCACGATAAATATCCTTAACAGGGACATACCAGAAGAAGCTTTTTTTCTATTGGTCGATTAATGTGAAATCTGGCGTTATTGTAATAAAAAGTTATGTATTTTCCAAATCTGAAATGTTATTTTGGTAACCGGGGAAAAAGGGCGCGGTTGGTAAATTTTGGCTTTGGAGGGCACAGGGGCCGAAGTATAAAAATTCCAAATTTTATTTTGGTAGTGCCAATGAGCATGAAATTAATTGCAAGGCGCACAGAATTAATGCTCCTATGCTATTGCCATGTACAATCCGCAGCAAAGAACCTGCAACATGAGCATGTAAGTTTATTGTGAAATTACGACTAACAGCACAGGGAATCAACATAACGTCTAAGTGGCATGAATCACGTCAGGAGCAACCTCGGCGTCCTCCCCTGCACACTTATCTTGCAGCAAAAGACTTCGTCGTTTCACAATAAACATATATGCTCATGTTGCAGGTTTTTTGCTGTGGACTGTACCAGAGACTGATATTAAGCTACAATCCCCTTTCATAAAACAATAGAAATTCATGATGAATCTCCTTATACGCAAGGACCTACTGGCAGAAGGTAAATATTTTTCATTATTAAAGTGAAATTTGGCATTATTGTCGAAAAATGTTTGTTTAGAAAAAGAGCTAAAGCGACATGATTGGCCTAACTGGAGTTTCAATGTAAATTGCGGAAAGCAGTTTGCTCTATATTTATACGAATTTTGCTGTAAATTAGCAGTTTTAGGTAGAAAATACGATACCATTCTTCTTCTTCCTCCCCTTTCATCTATGATGGTACATGCGTTTCTAGTTTTATTACGCCAAACCTCCAAATTGGGGAAGATATGCAGTAAGAAAAATTCAAACTTTTCGTTATTTCCCGTGAGCGTCAAAATATTTGGAAATATACCAAAATTAATGCTTAGAAGCTACCTCCATGTGCCAGCGACCAATTTAGTGATTCAGTTCCCCCTTCCCAGTCCCAAAATCATTTAAAGAACCACACCACTATTGTTTTATTATCTTCCATGCTTCTCTCTGGCCTATTCAGAATGCATGCTATGAGATACAGTGTTTAAGAAACACTGGAACACGTCCGAATCATTTGTTGGCGTCCCACTGTAAGCTGATTTTAAGCAATGTCAACAAACTTTTGTTTACAAAACACCCTCTAAGTCCTGACTCAACTTCTTGTTTATGTGTGCTGACAACAGTTTCAGACCTTTTCTTATCGCAATACACCAACGATTTACGAGTTAACGTGTTGACAGTTCAATAGGATTTCGTGTCTGTAATCAACACCTGGTTAGATTGACATCTTCGAAAATGGACATTACATAGTAGGTTAATCTCGAGGATAGACTGGCTTAATCAATTGATAATCACTTGTCGTTTCCAGTATACTTTAAGAGTGCATTCATACTGTAGTGTCCTTCGATCATGCAGTCTTTAACTCAGGATCAGCGTGCTAATGTAATTGAATGGTACATTTTATCAGAAAAATCTGCAAAAGCAACAAGATCCCCTATAGTTAAAGAACTTGGATTAAAAGTACACGATATGCAAATTCACCGTTTGTACAAACAGTTCCGCAGCAATTGTTTTCACACTGCCCATCTTGCATCTAGAAAAAGTGCAGGAAGATCTCCAAGTGCATCTACAGAAGAACCAAAAAGACAGGTGTTGTTATCTGTTACTAGTTCACCGCGGAAATCCCTTGCTCGTCGAAGCTTAGGCTTAAATATTAAGAAAACTACGATACAAAAAAATTTTAAGAAACTTGAAGGTAAATCCATACAAGGTCCGAATGGTTTCTGAATTGTATGCAAGTGATTATGGTGATCGTGTTTATTTCTGTAATTGGTTTATCGAGAAGTTAAATGAAAACCCTATGTTCTTATTTCAAGTGATGTTTTCCGATGAAGCAAAATTCTTCTTAAATGGTTGTGTCCTCATCACATGCAAGATATTGGTCATCGATACAGCCGAACGTGAAATCAGAAGTGTCAATGGACAAACAAAGAATAATGGTTTGGTGTGGTATAACTGCGACTGAGGTGATAGGACTTTTCTTTTTTGATGAAAATGTAACAACGTCATCATACCAAAAGCTACTAAGAGAAAAAGTATTTGCTGAACTTGATCGTTTAAATTTAGGTCAAAATGATGAATTATGGTTTATGCAAGATGGAGCGCCAGCGCATCGCTCAAATACGACTATAAATCTTTTGAGAGAGAAATTTGGGGAACGGATTATTTCTATGGGGTCAAGTGTCGAATGGCCACCAAGAAGTCCGGATCTTACACCATGCGATTTTTTCTTGTGGGTATTCCTAAAACAAATTGTCTACCAAAAATCATGTAACAGTGTAGAGGACTTGAAACAGAGGATTGTTGACAGTATAGAAATGATCACTCCAGATATGTTGGAGAAGGTGTTCACAGTTTCTTTAGTAAATCGCATTAATTTATGTCTTGCTCGTTCAGGAGGGCATGCCGAATAAAAGTAAGTTGATTTTATGGGTTTTACACTTAGGTTAATGATCTTTTTAAACAATTAGTGATAGTAGAGCCAAAAAGAGTTGTTTTCAACAAAGAATAATTTCCAGCAACTGATTCTTATTCCTCGGGAAACATTTGTTTCTATTACAACCGTGTGTCCGTGTGTATTACGTCTGTAGTAATATGAGTAAGTTGTTATATGGAAAGTTGGATAATACGGTTATTGTGTAAGAAGTAATGAAAATACACGCTTTTTCTTTTTACGAATAAAGCAAACAATATTGAAACTTAAAGCTCACTTTTAATTTTTAAGATCTTACTTTTGATTTTTTTTTTGTTTTGTTTTTTGTTTCTGCTACGTTTTCCATTGTCATTTTGTGTTCTATTTCGAGAGGGTTCTGCTTAAGTGTGTAGAAAATACGTAGGTGATTTGTGTGTGAGATTTTCTGCTATAAAAAGAGCCATAATTGATTTTTAAAAATATAAAATTCTTTGACTATATTGCAGTGATACCATAACAACAAAGCTATATGCATAATCAGTTACACTGACAGAAGTTATTCATTTACAGTAATTTCCAGATTTGTTTTTGTTTTGCAATAATGACAACTTACATATTTATTGTGAATTTTTGTGATTTTTGGAAGGGGGCTGTAGCCCATATAAGTCCCTGGAACATGCATAGAGCATCGGAATATTAATTCTGTGACATTTTGTGATTAATCTGACCCTCACTGGCATTTCCGGAACAAAATTTGGAATTTTTTTAAAGGTCTATCATCTGATGCTTCGCCCCCTGTGCCCCCTAAGGCAGTGGTTACTAAAATAACATTTCAGATGTGAAAAACTCATACCTTTGTGCTAGAACGACGCCAAATTACACATTAATTGAGAAAAAGTACCTTCTTTTCGTATGTCACTACTAAGGATATTTATGGTGATTTTTTTTTGAGAGGGAGCTATAGCTCCATATAAGTCACTGGCACATGCAAGGAGCATTAGAATATTAATTCTGTGACAGTGGTGACAAATCTGACGCTCACTGGTATTTCCGGAACAAAATTTTGAATTTTTATAAAGGCTTCGCCCCCTGTGCCCCCCCTAAGGCGGTGCGTTATCAAAATAGCATTCCAGATTTGAAAAACGCATACTCTTTTGATACAATGACACCTAATTTTACATTAATTAAAAAAAAAACCTTCTTCTCGTATGTCCATACTGAGGATATTTATGGTGATATTTTTTTTATTTTTGAAAGGGGGCTATAGCCCCATATAAGTCACTGGCACATGCAAGGAGCATTAGAATATTAATTCTGTGACAGTGGTGAAAAATCTGACGCTCACTGGTATTTCCTTAACAAAATTTTTAATTTTTATAAAGATCCATCGTTTTATGTTTCGCCCCCTGTGCCCCCGTAAGGCGGTGCGTTATCAAAATAACATTCCAGATTTAAAAAACGCGTACTCATTTGATACAATAACGCTAAATTTCACATTAATTATCAAAAATACCTTCTTCTCGTATGTCCATACTAAGGATATTTATGGTGATTTTTTTTTATTTTTGAAAGGGGCTGTAGCCCCATTATCAGTCACTCTTACATGCAAGGACATTGGAGCATTAATTCTGTGACATTTGTGATTAATCTCACGCTTACTGGCATTCCGAAAATAAATTTTGGGATTTTGGTAGCATATCACCCACCACCTTTTTACGCCCCTTGCCCCCCAAAAATGGGACCTTCGCAAAATAATATTTGAGACGGCTTTACTAGCTTTGTGAATGAGTGTTTTTGCATTTTGTAACAAATACAACTCATTTGCTCCAAAATCTTCACGAATAATTATTGGAGAAAACTGCTTCTAAAATTTAACATTGAATCTCCCATAAGGAAAATGAACTTTCGTGTTTACACCCCTAAAAGGGGGCTAAACAACAATTTTCTCTTATTTTCTTTATAAATTCGAAAAATTCAGATATTTCTCAATAAGAGTGCCAAATTTTACATTAATAGTGTATAAACTTCATCTTCTCCCAGCGCTGTAGAAAATAACACGAATTATGGAACAGTCTGTATATATATATACAGGGCCGGATCCAAAATTGTCTGAGAAGGGTGCACCAATAACTACCAAAATAACCAATCATACTAAAACACTTCAAAGTGATATGTGACAATATTCTTTAATCCTGACAACACTGATGCATTGAACGGAGGAAAGTATTTTAAAGAGGGTCGCAAGTGGAATGCAAGACAAAAATGTCCTCCTCTTCTCTTGTCTTCTGTTTTCTTCCTTACTTGAAAAATGTTATATTATTTTGCTTTATGAATCGTTCTCCTTCAACCTTCAGAAAATCAATTTAAACTATTACTTCTACTTTCTCTTGAACCCCAAACGGAAAAATGATGGCAGAAAGTTTCGGAATGTATTGCTATTTCCACTGTTAGCTTTTCATTTTAGATAGTGTATATTTACAACGAAGCGGGGGAGTGCACGTCCACCTTTGCACCACCCTAAATTCGGCCCCATATATTAAAGTATTGGGATAGGTAACAATACATTATTGGTACAGTACCATTCGTTGTTATTGCTTCAGTTGCTACCACTCTCAGGTCTACTACTGCTGCTCTTTTCATTTAAGTGTATATTTCTGGTTACTTGTTGTTACCTTCAGAAGTCATCTTCACCAATGACGAAGTGAACTTAGCGTTTCTGTTATTAGATATATTACTGTCTGCCTGCAATCATTGTGAGGCTTCCTTTTATTTTGAAGGCCCTATATAATAATGTGTAAACTAAGTTTCAATATTAATAATTACCAACTTTATCAATAAATAAGAAAGTCCAACCACATTGAGACGCAGGGCATTTTCTCTGTTGCACGTGGGGGCTCGCGTATTCGATTTCCATTAAGAGAACCTTAAAAGTTAATCGAAATTACGGTGCTTCAAATTCCAACTTAAACTGGAGGTCCATGTTTCATATAGCCTTGGTGCTGATAAGGGATTCTAAACTCGAATAAACAAAACAGCTAGTAAATTGAGTAAAGAACGCAAGTACCATTAGGTTCATCGAACCTCTGAGTTTTATATCCGACTCAACCTCACCAGTTTATGTCTGATTCAACCCCAAAGTATAAGACATGAAATGTGCCTCTGTTACACATTACAAGGCTGGTTAATATTCAAGTATTTACGAAGTTTCTTATTGAAAAAAAAAGTACTACGGTAGTGACAGAAATTAGAGTTTGGCATTTCTACTTTTCTCGAAACGATTGTTTTTCGACGAACGTACTTTGAAAAATGTTTCTTTTTAAAACGGACAAAATAGTCTCATAAATTAGTGTCGAGTTCAGCCTGAACCCAAATTGTCAATACATTCTATGCTTAATTCTACAAAACTTTCCTGTTGTTAGTTATATTAAAATATAAAATAGAACGATGAAGTATAAAACAATTAATTTGATCCCTACTCATATTATTATGTCACATCCTTATAGAATAGGGAATGATAACATGCAGATATTGACTCGGCGTTCTCTCGTTGGTGGCGACATGGCTCTGAAAGACTCTAATTCAAAAGTTTGTGAGGAGTTCCGGTTATTACCTAAAGACTGCTGGAAATTGATTCTTCATCAGGCTCAGAAGAGTAAACATTATAAACCCAACTTCTAGCTGAGTTTATTTGAACAAGCCAATTTGAGGGAAGGAGCTTATTTCTCTCTCTCTCTCTCTCTCTCTCTTTGGTATCCTCCATACACTCTGTGTCCTGTGAAATCATTCCCTGTTTCCTGAAGGAGCAAATCTGCTATTTGGAAGGAAAGGGAGAAATAATTTTGGCGACTACTAGCGACGCCCGCGGGCCATTCAGTAATTGAGAATTGTTGTTAGCGTAATAAGAACAAGACGAAGAACGACAAGGACAAAGTTGGTTCTCCCGAAATCTCAATTAACTCCATCGCCGCAGATGCCAAGTTCAACAAACAATAGAAATGCATTCCCTGTTCTCGTATCCACAGCAGCATCTGATCCGGATTCGTTTTTTTACTTCAATGAGTATCCTCGAGGAAATGTTTGACGTGAAACAATATTAGATACAAGCAAATATCTCAACTAGCATAAACTGTAATTCCACTAAATGCAGTACATATTTTTTACCAGTAACAACTCTAAATCAACATGTGATTTGATTAATTATGTTGTCTATAGTGCATTACTGAGAGGAAATTAATGAAAATAATTGTGCTAGTATTTTTTTCGAAAAGATTTATGTTTCACTGACTTTGAAAGCAAATTTTCATTTTAATACACACCGCACTTACAACATAACTTATGAAAGCTCTAGAAAGACAAAAGTCATGGTGATCGGAACGAAGCAGTCGGTGTCAAATATAGAAGTAGGAGGGGAGCAAATAGAACAGGTAACTTGTTTTCGATAAATAGGTAACATTATTTGCGCTGACATGGAGTGCAAATGTGTATTAAAAAACAAGAATAGGATTGGCGAAAGAAGCACTTAGAAACAAGAAAAGTATATTTTGTAGATTTCTGAATAAAGAGTTGAGGAAAAGACTAATAAAATGCTTCGTATGAAGTATTGTATTGTATGGGGCTGGAACGTAGATATTACTCAAAAGTGGTACAAAAAGACTGAAAACGTTTGAAATGTAAGTGCAGAGAAGAGAGACTTAACTGGGTTGAGCAGAAAACGAATGAGAGAGTGTTATAAATCATGGGAGACAGAAGAACAATCTTAGATGTAAATGGAAAGAAGAAGAGAAACTGATTGGGACGTTGGCTGAGAGGGAACTGTATCAGGAGGGACATGCTAGAGGGTGTGATGACAGAAAAGAAAGGAAAGGGCCGAAAAAGGCTACAGTTGATGAACGCTACGAAAATAGAAAAATCGTACGTGAAAACAAAAAGGTTAGATGAAGACTGTGCTGCATGGAAGTTTTTCGTTGGCGGCAAGTGACCTGCCAGTAATGGTAGAGTACTTATGATTATGACGATAATGATGGTCACAATGTCGGATTTGTTCCATATATTTTAGTTCTGTATAGTGACTAGAGATTATTATTATTTTGCGAGAACTTGACTGTTCAAACTCCACCTTCGGCAGGCAATAGCTCGATAACTAAAGCTCTGCATCTCAATATTTCAAATACGCTCTAAACTAATCGTGGTCTAACACCATGCTAGGTCTTCTCAAAATATGAGTTTTTAGAAAAATTATTTGCGAAAATTTGACTATGTTAAAACTATGTTCACTAATAATTCTGGATCCTGAGGTCTACATACTGTAACATATCCGAATTAAGATGATCAATTCCTATCATCATGCAAAGTTTGGTCAAATTCGGTTCCAACAAGACCTATAAGGAGTGAAGTGGAAGTGAAGTAATCTCCTATACAGAAACATCTAAACAGTAGTATCGGGAACTGTTGTGCTAACCACATACCATTCAGTTAAAAATCTGTCACTGCTAGCTCATTGTTCTTCATGAGTTATGGTGATAAGAAATACTGTTGTATAGATTGGACTAGATACGATGGTAGCCAATTTGGTTGATCTCCCTTTACACTCATATAAAACACCAACAGTTCTCAAAACTTATTTTTCTTCGCGGTATTCACGCATATAAAACATAAAAAACTATCTTTAAAAGTATCTTTCGGTTTTCAAGCACATTAGACATAAAAATCACTCTTGAAATACATTTGTGGTTTTCACGCTTATGGAAGATAAAATTTTCTCTGACAATACTTTTATTTGTAGTTTTCATGCATGTGGAGTACACAAATTGCTCTATAACTATCTACTTTTAGTTTTCACCCATATGGAATAAAACTATATTTGTAAAACTATCTTTCTTCTGATTTTCAAACATATAGACCATAAAAATTGCTCTTGAAATACCTTTGTTGTTTTACGCATAAAGAACACCAAAAAATGTTCTGAAACTTTGTTTTCCTGATCTTTGCGTATATGGAACAAAAATTGCTCTAAAACTACCTTTCTTGTAGTTTTCATGCATTTTAAACTTAAAGATCGCTCTTAAACTATCTTTCTTTGCGGTTTTAATGTATATGGAACATATTTTTTTTTTCTGAAACTATTTTTCTGCAATTTTGAAGTATATGGAACATAAAAATTGCTCCTAATATACTTTTCTTGGCAGTTTCCATGCACATGGAACATAAAAAAAGTTGTGTAAAGCTTGGTTTTTTGGTTTACATAAGTAAGGTACAAAACATTGACATAAAACTACCTTTCTTTGCGGTTTTCACGCAAATGGAACATAAAAATCGATCTTAAACTAATTTTCGTTATTATTTGAACGCATATAGAACTGAAACTTGGTCTAAAACTATCTTGCTTTGTGGTTTACACACATGTGGAACATAAAAATCGATCTTCAACTACTTTTCATTGAAGTTTCCAAGCATAATGAATTAAAATTTCCCTTATACTACTTTTCTTTGCAGTTTTCACGGACATGGAACAAAACACCTCCTTAGAGAGATCTTTTTTGCGATGGAAAAGCATATGGAACATAAAAATCGTACTTAAATGATCCTTTTTATGGTTTTCATGCATAGAAAACACAATAATTTCTCTAATACTATCTCTGTTGTGGTTTCCAAAAATTGCTTTTAAGTAATTTTAAGTAACCTTTCTTTGTGGTTCCCAAGCAATAAATATAAACATTGCATTAAAACTATCTTTCTTTGCGATACACACTGTGCGTTGAATCGGAATAAGCAAGAAAAGAATTATCTGTGTCTTTTCACTTTCTCACCATCCTCTCTCTCTCTCTCTCTCTATTCTTTTATATATGTGTGTGTAGTGTAAGAGAGGTCTAGCATGCCCGAACACGTACCACATATCTTCTTGTTGACATCGCGCCTTCCGGAAGAGGTCTCACACAAAATCCTTAAGAACGAAAGGCAGTGTTCCCAGTGAATAAAAGGCAAAGCCCTACGAAGAGCTTCTCAAGTGAAACAGAAGGAGGGATAAATGCTGGAAGAGAGGAGGGAACGCCTCCATTATTACAGACTTAAAAGCTAATTAGTTAGTCGTAAACTAACGGTGAAGAAGAGTCCTTACAAAGTGAGAAACAGTCTTAACTTAAGGGAAGACTTAAGTTTTTCGTTTTCCTTCAAGTCGAAGAAAGTTTGAGAAGAAATTAAACAGAGCGTAAAGACCACGAAAAACTGCCTTCTTTCTGCTCTTATGACGTATCTTAAAATGTACTATTTTAACTTTATGCACACGAACTCTCCCTTTGTTCATTACGAGTACTAATGCGTACACGGTGCACTTTACTTTAGTAGTGCACTCATGTTTTTACACCAAGTAGGCAGTACATATTAAGTGATACAGTCAGATATAGAGCCGATTCAAATATTTTCTTTGTGTTCTTTCGACAACAATATTTCTTAATGGTATGGTTATACCTAGGTAGTTCTGGTGCTATGGCCGCAAGTTCAATACCAGGAAATATATGCTTTGTAGTAAAATTAAAACTATGTTCTTTGCCCGCGCTCAGTATATGAATGTTTCAATTATTTTAATAACTTTTTTGTACTTTCTCCAGTCTTTCTATGTCACTTTCTTTTGGGTGTTAATTTTATTTTCTATTAGTATAAGAACTTTGTGAGCAATGGAGGTTGAAAGTTATTTATGTGATACAGGAAATTATTGTCTTTGTATTACTTTAATTTGTAATGCGGGGCTACCATAAATGATCCATGCGTTTTGAAAACGAAAAATATTGCACATAAAAACTTGAGAGATATAAAAGTAAATGCAAACTCACTAAGTTTTCTTCACCCTCTACAAATGTTCTATATCTACTCCTTCGGCCACCGACACACGCCCAGATGGTAGTTGACCTCGTTCCACAGATTTTGTAACGTCGTTCTGTCAACAGTCTCCACTAGGGTAGCATCGATGCGTTCACTGGGCTCGACTAATGATTGTGCTAGTAGAGGCACATGGGGATTCAAACTAAATGAAAAAATGAAATCTTTGAGTTTTACGTCCCACGGTTATGCCGGTTAGGCTAAAGGAGACGGTGATGATGAGTGATGAATGAAATGGTGGAATGAAGAAAGTGGGAGGAAACGGGAGAACCCCGAGAAAACCCACGCACACGGTGTTTGTCCACCACAAAGTTCACTTGGCAGGGGCTGGGATCGAACCCGGGACCCCTAGCACCAGAGGTGAACGCTCTACCACTGAGCCACCGTGGCCCCTTCAAACTAAATGAGTTTGCTGTTATTTACATATACATGTATATATAATGTTTGTACATGTAATACTTTTGAAAATATAACGTTTTGAAAACGAATGAGTAGTTTATAGTAGCCATGTAATTTTCCTTATAAAGAAATACTTACAATCAGAAACACTAGCAAGATAAAATGTACTAAAATAGTAATAAATAAGTTAGAATTACGTTGTTTTACCAATATATTGAAAACAACTGTTTCCATTTTTTCTATTCACTATGCTCTTCCCGATGTTCTAGAGCATATTGCGCACGCCTTTGGTGCACAAAGTCCCAGGTTCTATTACCGGTGGAAGAACCTTCGAACTTGAACACATTACGGTGGTTGGGATTCCACTTTAAACTGTAGATTCTCGTGTCACGTAGTTTTATTGGTGAAAAGGGACGCCAAACTCCAACCAGCTACCCAATATATTATTGTATCCGAGTAAAAGTTTTTCCTGTTTATATTTTTTTCAACCAAACTTCCACATGATACTCTAGCAACATCACTGTATGCGGATTGGTTGATGTAAAATCAACCAATTTTTATTTCAAAAACTGGCTAGATAAGTACCTCATCCAATTACATAGATGGTTTTCGATAGATGTAAAATAACAACGAGGTTTACAACAATTTGATATCTCAAACCGTTCTTAAAATTATGTAATTCCGAAAACTTACTGTAATTGTACCTAAAAGAAAGCTTGTCTTAGAAGCTAAGTAAATCAAAAATTGTTTTAAAAAGCTCCCATAAATACATCATTTTAAGCAATATATTAAATTTTCCAATTTTTTTCATATCTTCCAAATGGTTTGAGATATCAAATCGCAGTAAACGGCTTTGATACAATATTTATGCCCCAGTACAATATTTATGCCTACTGAAAACCATGTACGTAATTCGATGTAATACATATCTAAACTCTATTTCGAAATAAAGTTCTTTGAAAAAGTCAAATTTGTAATACAATGTAACTTTGTTTCTACTGATTCGAAATACATCGTATGATGATCGTAGTATTCAGCATTAAGGTACTTTGGATATGTATTACCTCGCCCTTCTCACTTGCACTATTACTGTTGGAGAATCCTCCAAAATTTGGTTGTTTTCTAGTCGTTTGTGTTACTGTAACATGACATCTTTAGTCCTTACCCAGACAACACGTACGTGTACGACACATGTGCACTATCCATGCATAAACCGTACATGTGCACATGTGCATTTATGTAGATGATGTACACATACATAACCCGTGCATAAGCTGTACACGTGAATTTGCGTGGATGAAGCATACATACATAACCCGTGTATGTGCACATATGCATTTGCGTGGGTTGTGCACACGTACATAACCCGTGACTAAGTCGTGCACATGCACATGCGCATTTGCATGGATAAAGCAAACATTTATATAAGCCGTGCCCAAGCCGTTACGTGCACATGTGAATTTGCGGGGATGAAGCACAAGTACAGAACCCGAGCTTAAGCCGTTATGTGCACATGTGCATTTGCATGGATGAAGCACACATTTATATAGCCCATACTTAAGCCGTTATGTACACACGTACATTTGTGTGGATGCAGCGCACGTACGTAACCAGTACTTAAGCCCTTATGTACACATGTGCATTTGCGTGGATGCAGCGCACGTGCATAACCCATGCATGAACCGTGCGTGTGCACATGTGCATTTGCACGGATGAAGCAAATTTAAATTACCCGTGCTTAAGCCGTTGTGTGCACATGTGCATTTGCACGGCTACTGCACATGTGTATGACACATCCATAATACCGTGCAAGTGTATACTTTTACTTTCATTCTTTTAGTCTCATTCTCATCAGCAATATAAAGTAACCTTCATTTTTGGTAGGTGTCGTTTTTCCTTCAGGCGGTATTATAGAGACTTTTCGACGAATAACAGCTGAATGATTGTGAAAAAACTCCATAACGTCCGCTGAGCTAGGATACAAGATAAACAGGTGGCAGCACTGTACTGATGTAACTACTGTCTGACAGTTCATAGGTTTACAAAATTATTTTCTTGACTGATTAGAGCACAACATGTTGTGTTATTTTCTTACTTGGCAAACATGTCAAATATACTACCTAAAGCTTTACTCGTTGCAAATAATGAACTCCAAAAGTAAAATTCTCACTGACAATTATCAGTCACTTGTGATATATTTTGAAAGCGATGTCTTTGGTGTTAAGGAACTGGCCACCTGGAATCTCTAACCAGGTAAAAAAAAAAAATAAGGCATCCGTAGCTGGCGGAGAAAAATAACCAAGTCCCTTAGGTATTCCATCCCTATTGGTTTATTTTAGTCGCGATCTTCTCATATACGGTTGGATTACTTGCCTCTTTGAGGTTGAGAAAACAACCGTCGAATTGATTATAATCCTCCACGGAGGTAAACAGACGTACTTGATTCTAAGTTGACGACCTTGCTATTTCTTTGGTTTTTCGATTTACTTGATTCTCTCCTCTTCGGAGGCGGAAATACTGGAAATCAGTTGTGTGCTATTTATCGCTTTATCTTCTAACCGCTTATTATTACTCAATTTTCGACAAGGCAGTACTTCAGGAGTTTCTCTCATGCCGGGCTCTGATCCGCCGGACCGTCGAGTTGAAAGGCATAAACTACCGCCAACTGTTATGGGTCCACCAATAGACCGCCCACGGGCGCGTGCACGTACAGCATCTCATTCATCTACCTCTAGCCTCTCACCAACTCGCGAACCAAACAGAGACCGTTCACGCTCACCTAAAAAGCTTAGATATACTGATGCTTTGCGCAGTCCTCCTAGAACCAGTACAGCCAGCATCCAACTTCAATCTACGCCATCTACTTCAGAAGATACTATGGACATTGTTCCTACTCTAATTTTTACAATTCTATTTACTAATCTTCCTGCTGAGCTCATGGACATCAAAAAGTTTTACCAAAAACTTATACGATACTGTTCTAGATTGGACCTCCATCAATTAAACAAGACCTCTAACGGAATCATCCTAAAAACAAAGAACCCCGATCTTTATAAGCATCTCATCTATAAAGTGGGACCAGCAATGTTTGGCGTTAACACGAAAATTCAACTCCTTAAAAGTCCTCATATCAAAACACCACCTCCGCCTCGGCGTACTCCATTACTCTCTGTAGTTATCCGGGAAGTTGATCCTACCTATACCGAACAAGACATACTAGAGGAACTAAAGCAAGATGGGATTCAACCTACTAGAGCTCTCCGTATTAAGAATGCTAATGGCTCTACATACATGGTCAGACTACTAACAGATGATCCAGCACTGGTAGACGATCTTCTAAATAACGGTGTGTACATCTACCGTTGCCACCATCGGGTGGAGCCTTCGCGCACACCCCCGCCTCTCTCACTACGGTGTGAAAATTGCTTAACTTATAATGCGCATCCAACGAACAAATGCACAAATCCTTCCGTCTGCTCCCACTGCAAAGGAGATCATAAAATAAAGGAGTGTCCTAAGCTCAACGAACCGTCCAGATGCAACACTTGCGATGGGGAACATCCAACTTACTCCTACAAGTGTAAGGGCAAACCTAAACCACTTCCAGATAAGCCCGAGACTGTTGTACCTCTACGCATCGATGTGTCATCACGTCCGACTAGTACCACAGCGACCACACAAACATCTTACTTACCACCACCTACTGTGGAAAGTATTTTGAAGTTCATCACTATCGTTCTACAAAATGCCTTTCCCTTCCAGCGTGAGGCTATTCTAAATCATGCAACCAAAGCTGCCTTCGATATATTTCAGCTCCACATGGCAGCTACATATTCCGGCCTATCTACCTACTTCCATTTTCATACAGACACCCATCATGAATAGTACAGGTCAGAGAAGGACGACTATTACATTACTATTCTGCAATATTCGTTCGCTACCTACCAACCGAGTTCTCCTAGAAACTTTAGCAACTCAGCACAATGCAGATAGCATCCTTCTTAATGAAACCTTTCTAAAACCATCTGACCGCTTCTATCTTCCACGTTATCATCTCATACGCTCTGATCTGCCACAAAACATCGCACGTGGTGGTGCAGCAATAGCCGTTAAGCATTCTATTCCACGGCGCCATATCATACCACCTTCTCCCGGGCAATATCCCGAACACGTCATACAGACGCTCTATTTTCCAGTTACTACTATTACCATCGCCACCACCTATGTTCGATCTACACAGCCACTTCCGTATCGTTTTCTGACATACTTAGATCTCAACTTTAAAACATACATCTTCTTAGCAGACATCAACTACCATTCTCGTACAGCAGCTCAGAAACAACGCTTTCATGATTTCCTCCAAACTACCCATAGTTCTTTACTGCAGCTGCCGCATCCTACTCGTCCGGAAAGCGACACTAGTCCCGACGTGGCAATCATTTCCAATAATCTGTTACCACTTACTACTATAGATGTCCTTGGTTCCATAGGTAGTGATCATCTCCCAATACTTCTCTCTATAACTCCACGTCTGACATCCACTGCATCTGCATCACCACGCACACCCAGATATAACTTTAGCAAAGCTCGGTGGGATCAGTACAGCACTTATATTACCGAAAATCTGCCGGCTACTGCACCTACTCTCACAACAGTTGCATCTATTGAAACACTCTCACATACTCTGACTGACATAGTCTCTCACGCTACGGATTACGCAGTTCCTAAATGTACCACCAAATCATCTAGACCTCGTTTACCAGCATGCGCCCTCGATCTGCTCCGGCGCTCACACGAGTATTTAACAGAGTTTCGTCGCACACATGACCGCCGATTTCTTCTTCTGCATCGTCAATTCCAACGAACGGTCCAGAGCTACATAGTAGCCCGCAAACGACTAGACTGGCGTGCCTCCTGTAATGCTTTGCGCCAAGAAACAAATCCTACTAAATTCTGGAATACCTTTAAACGTCTAACATTTCAGAAACAGGGCCCACAATACC
Source organism: Thermobia domestica (assembly GCF_964235325.1). Classification (NCBI taxonomy): domain Eukaryota; kingdom Metazoa; phylum Arthropoda; class Insecta; order Zygentoma; family Lepismatidae; genus Thermobia; species Thermobia domestica. The sequence continues at coordinate 206,136,869 of NC_137463.1, forward strand.
CCATCATATGTGCTGACCAAGTACCAACGACGGATGAAGAAAAGGCAACTGCTTTCGCTACATATCTTGAGGGAGTCTTCACTCCACACACTACACCGTTGTTCACTTGTCCTACAGATACCCATATCTCACACGCTGGTTCTCTAATGCAGCCATCATTTCACCCTGATTTCAACTACCACCTTGATCCCACAAATCAGCTCACTGCTCCAATAACATCAGATGATATTACAGCAGTTCTTAAATGCCGTCGCAACACAGCTCCGGGGGCAGACTCAATTACGTATCGTCAACTGCTTAAGGCACCTGTGGCGTTTCTAGTCTTACTTGCTTCTTTGTATACAACTATTTTATCTACAGGCTATTTTCCAACTACATGGAAACTTGCTAAAATTGTGGTCTTTCTAAAACCTCGCAAAGATCCAACTGCTGTGTCATCTTACAGACCCATTAGCCTTACTAACGTGTTTAGCAAGACCCTAGAACGTCTTCTGGTAAAACGGCTACATCACTATCTACAAATCACGAACAAACTACCAACTATTCAAGCTGGTTTCCGTCCACTCTATAGCACTGCTGATCAATTACTCAAACTTTCTACACTACTTGTCAACCATTTTAATAAGCGTTTACCATCTGTTTTGATCTCCTTTGATATTGAAAGAGCGTTTGATACTGTTTGGCATGAGGGGTTAATTTACAAACTCAAACGTCTGCTTCCTCACAGCTATGTCCGATTAATAGCCAATTTTCTACATCAGCGCCAGGCTTTCGTTCAGATCAACAGTGCAAAGTCACGCATCTTTCAACTCCGCGCCGGTGTGCCCCAAGGATCTGTTTTATCTCCTCTATTATATATTCTTTATGTAGCCGACATGCCTCAACCTCAGCCCCCACTATATGCCTTGCAATTTGCTGATGATACCGCTTATGTCGCATTGGGATCTTCAGTGGATCGCATTAATCAACTCCTACAACCAGCTTTGGACAAACTAGTTACATGGTGCCTGAAATGGAAGCTAAAGCTGAATTCCACTAAGACTCAAAGGACTCTCTTTGGGCTCAAACGCAATAAATACTGTAACAGTCGCAATCCGGAACGTCTACATTTAACCCTTTTTGACTCTCCAATCCCACTGCAAAACAGTCTCAAATATCTGGGAGTAATATTTGACAAACATCTTACTTGGAAGCCTCATCTAAAACAATTGGAAGCTAATATCCGGCGCCGTTTGAACCTTTTACGAAACCTTAAAGGCACCACGTGGGGTCTTAATACAAAACTTCTACTGCTAACATATAAAGTCTTCGTACGCCCAGCTCTCACGTATGGACATCTTGCCTGGTTATCAGCAGCGCCAACTTACTATGAACGTCTGAAAGTTCTCGAAAGACATGCCTTACGTCTGGCCTACTCTCTCGCTTTCGATACTCCCACTGCTGAAATATATCGTCGTGCGCAATTTCCAACTATTTTGCCACACCTCTACCATCTACGCCAACGCTACATAGCGACACGAATCCAATTGGCACATCCCATTGTCCATGAGCTGTTAGACCAAGTTCCTGCTGTACCACGCTATGCCTACCCACCACTGGATCATCTGTTAGCAATATACGAATACACCGAAGCCATAGATCAGTATAATCCTGACCGCCGTATCTACCAACGAAATCCACATATATATTGCTCATAACCTCTGCACATGTACCCAAGAAACGTTTTTACACAATAGCCACCTCTTACAGATCCTCGTCAACTTGATTTGCTATTAGTTCCTTACTTCAATCCACATTATTCTATAGCCTGAAATCATTCTCCATGTCATCTACTTCAAAAAGTTCAAAATATCTCTGGCCACAGAGAAGGTGTTGCCTTCTACGGCCCGCCCATCCATTGGATGGGAATGAAACTCTTGTTAAAAAAAAAATTTGGTGTTAAGGAACTGGCCACCTGGAATCTCTAACCAGGTAAAAAAAAAAATAAGGCATCCGTAGCTGGCGGAGAAAAATAACCAAGTCCCTTAGGTATTCCATCCCTATTGGTTTATTTTAGTCGCGATCTTCTCATATACGGTTGGATTACTTGCCTCTTTGAGGTTGAGAAAACAACCGTCGAATTGATTATAATCCTCCACGGAGGTAAACAGACGTACTTGATTCTAAGTTGACGACCTTGCTATTTCTTTGGTTTTTCGATTTACTTGATTCTCTCCTCTTCGGAGGCGGAAATACTGGAAATCAGTTGTGTGCTATTTATCGCTTTATCTTCTAACCGCTTATTATTACTCAATTTTCGACAAGGCAGTACTTCAGGAGTTTCTCTCATGCCGGGCTCTGATCCGCCGGACCGTCGAGTTGAAAGGCATAAACTACCGCCAACTGTTATGGGTCCACCAATAGACCGCCCACGGGCGCGTGCACGTACAGCATCTCATTCATCTACCTCTAGCCTCTCACCAACTCGCGAACCAAACAGAGACCGTTCACGCTCACCTAAAAAGCTTAGATATACTGATGCTTTGCGCAGTCCTCCTAGAACCAGTACAGCCAGCATCCAACTTCAATCTACGCCATCTACTTCAGAAGATACTATGGACATTGTTCCTACTCTAATTTTTACAATTCTATTTACTAATCTTCCTGCTGAGCTCATGGACATCAAAAAGTTTTACCAAAAACTTATACGATACTGTTCTAGATTGGACCTCCATCAATTAAACAAGACCTCTAACGGAATCATCCTAAGAACAAAGAACCCCGATCTTTATAAGCATCTCATCTATAAAGTGGGACCAGCAATGTTTGGCGTTAACACGAAAATTCAACTCCTTAAAAGTCCTCATATCAAAACACCACCTCCGCCTCGGCGTACTCCATTACTCTCTGTAGTTATCCGGGAAGTTGATCCTACCTATACCGAACAAGACATACTAGAGGAACTAAAGCAAGATGGGATTCAACCTACTAGAGCTCTCCGTATTAAGAATGCTAATGGCTCTACATACATGGTCAGACTACTAACAGATGATCCAGCACTGGTAGACGATCTTCTAAATAACGGTGTGTACATCTACCGTTGCCACCATCGGGTGGAGCCTTCGCGCACACCCCCGCCTCTCTCACTACGGTGTGAAAATTGCTTAACTTATAATGCGCATCCAACGAACAAATGCACAAATCCTTCCGTCTGCTCCCACTGCAAAGGAGATCATAAAATAAAGGAGTGTCCTAAGCTCAACGAACCGTCCAGATGCAACACTTGCGATGGGGAACATCCAACTTACTCCTACAAGTGTAAGGGCAAACCTAAACCACTTCCAGATAAGCCCGAAACTGTTGTACCTCTACGCATCGATGTGTCATCACGTCCGACTAGTACCACAGCGACCACACAAACATCTTACTTACCACCACCTACTGTGGAAAGTATTTTGAAGTTCATCACTATCGTTCTACAAAATGCCTTTCCCTTCCAGCGTGAGGCTATTCTAAATCATGCAACCAAAGCTGCCTTCGATATATTTCAGCTCCACATGGCAGCTACATATTCCGGCCTATCTACCTACTTCCATTTTCATACAGACACCCATCATGAATAGTACAGGTCAGAGAAGAAAGACTATTACATTGCTATTCTGCAATATTCGTTCGCTACCTACCAACCGAGTTCTCCTAGAAACTTTAGCAACTCAGCACAATGCAGATAGCATCCTTCTTAATGAAACCTTTCTAAAACCATCTGACCGCTTCTATCTTCCACGTTATCATCTCATACGCTCTGATCTGCCACAAAACATCACACGTGGTGGTGCAGCAATAGCCGTTAAGCATTCTATTCCACGGCGCCATATCATACCACCTTCTCCCGGGCAATATCCCGAACACGTCATACAGACGCTCTATTTTCCAGTTACTACTATTACCATCGCCACCATCTATGTTCGATCTACCCAGCCACTTCCGTATCGTTTTCTGACGTACTTAGACCTCAACTTTAAAACATACATCTTCTTAGCAGACATCAACTACCATTCTCGTACTGCAGCTCAGAAAAAACGCTTTCATGATTTCCTCCAAACTACTCATAGTTCTTTACTGCAGCTTCCGCATCCTACTCGTCCGGAAAGCGACACTAGTCCCGACGTGGCAATCATCTCCAATAATCTGTTACCACTTACTACTATAGATGTCCTTGGTTCCATAGGTAGTGATCATCTCCCAATACTTCTCTCTATAACTCCACGTCTGAAATCCACTGCATCTGCATCACCACGCACACCCAGGTATAACTTTAGCAAAGCTCGGTGGGATCAGTACAGCACTTATATTACTGAAAATCTGCCGGCTCCTGCACCTACTCTCACAACAGTTGCATCTATTGAAACACTCTCATACTCTGACTGACATAGTCTCTCACGCTACGGATTCCGCAGTTCCTAAATGTGCCAACAAATTCTCTAGACCTCGTTTACCAGCACGCGCCCTCGATCTTCTCCGGCGCTCACACGAGTATTTAACAGAGTTTCGTCGCACACATGACCGCCGATTTCTTCTTCTGCATCGTCAATTCCAACGAACGGTACAGAGCTACATAATAGCCCGCAAACGACTAGACTGGCGTGCCTCCTGTAATGCTTTGCGCCAAGAAACAAATCCTACTAAATTCTGGAATACCTTTAAACGTCTAACATTTCAGAAACAGGGCCCACAATACCCCATCATTTGTGATGGCCAAGTACCAACGACGGATGCAGAAAAGGCAACTGCTTTCGCAACATATCTTGAGGGAGTCTTCACTCCACACACTACACCTTTGTTCACTTGTCCTACAGATACCCATATCTCACACGCTGGTTCTCTCGTGCAGCCATCATTTCAACCTGATTTCCACTACCACCTTGATCCCACAAATCAGCTCACTGCTCCAATAACATCAGATGATATTACAGCTGTTCTTAAATGCCGTCGCAACACACTCAATTACATATCGTCAACTGCTTAAGGCACCTGTGGCGTTTCTAGTCTTACTTGCTTCTTTGTATACAACTATTTTATCTACAGGCTATTTTCCAACTAAATGGAAACTTGCTAAAATTGTGGTCTTTCAAAAACCTCGCAAAGATCCAACTGCTGTGTCATCCTACAGACCCATTAGCCTTACTAACGTGTTTAGCAAGACACTAGAACGCATTATGGTAAAACGGCTACATCACTATCTACAACTCACGAACAAACTACCAACTATTCAAGCTGGATTCCGTCCACTCTATAGCACTGCTGACCAATTACTCAAACTTTCTACACTACTAGTCAACCATTTCAATAAGCGTTTACCATCTGTTTTGATCTCCTTTGATATTGAACGGGCGTTCGATACTGTTTGGCATGAAGGGTTAATTTATAAACTCAAACGTCTGCTTCCTCATAGCTATGTCCGATTAATAGCCAATTTTCTGCATCACCGCCAGGCTTTCGTTCAGATCAACAGGGCAAAGTCACACACCTTTCAACTCCGCGCCGGTGTGCCACAAGGATCTGTTTTATCTCCTCTATTATATATTCTTTATGTAGCCGACATGCCTCAACCTCAGCCCCCACTATATGCCTTACAATTTGCTGATGATACCGCTTATGTAGCATTGGGATCTTCTGTGGATCGCATTAATCAACTCCTACAACCAGCTTTGGACAAACTAGTTACATGGTGCCTGAAATGGAAGCTCAAGCTGAATTCAACTAAGACTCAAATGACTCTCTTTGGGCTCAAACGCAATAAATACTGTAACAGTCGCAAACCGGAACGTCTACATTTAACCCTTTTTGACTCTCCAATTCCAATTCAAAACAGTCTCAAATATCTGGGTGTAATATTCGACAAACATCTTACTTGGAAGCCTCATCTGAAACAATTAGAAGCTAATATCCGGCGCCGTTTGAACCTTTTACGAAACCTTAAAGGCACCACGTGGGGTCTTAATACAAAACTACTACTGTTAACATATAAAGTATTTGTACGCCCAGCACTCACGTATGGACATCTTGCCTGGTTATCAGCAGCACCACTATGAGCGTCTCAAAGTTCTCGAAAGACATGCCTTACGTCTGGCCTACTCTCTCGCTTTCGATACTCCCACTGCTGAAATATATCGTCGTGCGCAATTTCCAACCATTTTGCCACACCTCCACCATCTACGCCAACGCTACATAGCGACACGAATCCAATTGGCACATCCCATCGTCCATGAGCTCTTAGACCAAGTTCCTGCTGCACCACGTTATGCCTACCCACCACTGGATCATCTCTTAGCAATATACGAAAGTACCGAAGCCATAGATCAGTATAATCCTGACCGCCGTATCTACCACGAAAATCCACATATATATATTGCCCATAACCTCCGTACATGTGCTCAAGAAACATTTTAACACAATAGCCAACTCTGACACATTCTCGTCAACTTGATTTTGCTATTGGTTCCCTACTTCAATCCACATTATTATATAGCCTGAAATGTCCTATAAATCAAAAGGTTGAAAATATCTCTGGCCACAGAGAAGGTGTTGCCTTCTACGGCCCGCCCATCCATTGGATGGGAATGAAACTCTTGTTAAAAAAAATTGGTGTTAAGTATCGCTCATATCTTTCAATACACCTAGAAGGCCTTGATCCACCTACTACAGAAGATAAACTATATTGTATTTTAGATACTATTACACGCCATAAGAATCACGCCTCTGGACAATATATCCCACAGTCGCAATATACACCACAGAAACCTAAACTTCCGCCGCAATATCTTGCCATGGTGCAGCGATCCCGACAATTTTTTCGTGACTACATTCATACAGGAAGTCGCGAGGCACTTCGTCATCACAGAGCCCTTCAACGTACAGTACAAAATTATGTCAAAGCGTACAAATTACGCCAATGGGTAAAAGCCTGTAACTCTCTCTCGGAGACATCCCATCCTTCACGTTACTGGAAGCGCCTCAATGCACTTTCTGGCAAATTTAACAAAACTTCCTATCCACTCATTCTTAACGACACACCACTACACTCTGATCTCGATAAAACAAATGCCTTTGCCACATATCTTCAAGATTTCTTCACACCACTCCCTCCTGATCGACCTGTTCATAATCATCCGGTAGATCGCTTTGATTTTTCATCCGCTCATCTTCACCCAGACGCTAACCAACCGCTGAATATTCACAGACCATTAACAGTGCCTATCACACCTGACGATATCACTTTAGCCATAAGAAGGAAACGTAACACAGCTCCAGGAATAGACTCCATCTCTTATCGCCACATCAAAGAGAGTCCATACATAGTTCTGTACCTTCTCTCACTCATCTATACTTTCATCCTCCGTTCTGGATTTATACCATCCCACTGGAAGACGTCTAAGATCTTGATGTTCCTTAAGCCTAATAAGCCAGCCGACAGTGTCTCTTCATATCGCCCTATCCAACTGACACCTGTATTAAGTAAAATTCTCGAAAAAAATATTAGTTCAACGTCTACACGTCCATCTTACTCATTATAATCTTTTATCACGTTCACAAGCCGGATTTCGTCCAAACTACAGCATTAATGATCAGTTATTACGTCTCCTCAATCACATCATCAACCATTATAATACATCACGACCATCTTGTCTTACCTTATTTGATTTGGAGAAAGCATTTGATAAAGTATGGCACGCCGGACTTATGTACAAACTTTTGAACTTTCGTCTACCTATCACCTGTATTCGATTTATCTATAACATTTTGCACTGTCGCCTTGCATACGTTTCTATTAATAACACATTCTCTCATTCTATATTCCTTTACTCTGGCGTACCCCAAGGATCTTCACTCTCTCCTCTGCTTTATCTTCTATATGTAGCCGTCTTACCAGCATTGACTCCTAACGTTCATGTTTACCAATATGCAGATGACAGCGCATTTCTAGCACTCGGCAAAACTGTTAATCAACTTAACATTTCAATGCAGTCCGCAATAGATTCCTTCGTTAACTGGTGTGAAAAGTGGCGCCTCAAAATAAACGCTCTGAAGACCCAGACTATAGTTTTCTTGCCGCCCAAAAAACGCACGAAGGTTTACCGAAACTCCAACCTACTTCATCTCAAAGTCGATGATACCCGTCTTCAACTCAGCAAATCTGTCAAATACCTCGGCCTCTCCTTAGACACACATTTCACTTGGAAACCACATTTACAGGACGTCATTGCCAAAGCTTCAAACCGTCTCAATTTGTTAAAACGTCTCACAGGTACTACTTGGGGTCTCAGTTCCACAACTGTGCTAAATACTTATAAGGTTTTTTTGCGTCCAGTTCTGACATATGCTAATCTGGCTTGGATCGCTGCACCTCCTTCCTTCTACAACAAATTGAAGATTTTGGAACGCCATGCACTTCGCATTGCATACCGTATAAAACTGCCCAGCCCGACATACGAATTGTACGAAAGAACGCCTTTTCCACATATTCTTTATCATCTCGAATCTCTCCGTCTCAAATATATCGATAAACATCTACATGAACGACATCCGCTCCTTATAGACACCATGAACGCCCACATAGACTTTCCGATTTCAGCTCCTATCATACATACACCGCTATCTCTTCTCTTCACGATCTACCATTACACTCTACCCCCAAACCACAAGTATCTCCCCTTAGCAGAAGAATTGAAGACAGACGACCCACAGCCTCTCATCTGTCCATCATACGCACTGTAATACCTCTGTCACTAATCTGGGCTTCCTCTTGTCTTTCATCAATGCTTGGAGCAGCCCCCAAGCGAGAAGATTAACCAGCATCTGTTAACTAACATAACCCAGTGATGTATTGTCTTTTGTACTTCACAGCATTACATTTCGCCTTTTTCATCCTCATCTCATGATTGTGATCTAAAGATCACAATGCTCAACCTGACAATGTTAGAAATAAATAAATAAATAAAAATCCCTCTCTATAATTATCCTACCGTCATTCCTTAATTTTTTTTTCTTTACCGCTCCTAACTAAGTATGATACTATCCCATAGACCAGCTACAACTACTTCTATATCTTCCTATTATGCCACCACAATTCTTCCCATAGAGGGCGTAACCCTCGAGCGGGTAGCTAGCTCCGGCTAGCAAAAAAAAATATATTGGTGTTAGGGGCGGTTTGGATAAGTAGTACAGATGTACTACAAACAATGAAGGCAATATGAGGATTGGTGCTGTGTCAATGATTGACACTGCCGCCCCAACACTTTTTTATCTTTCCGCAATAAAGTGAGTCTTTAGAAAAACAGTCTCTACAACATAGAACTTTATCTCAACTAAGAAAAAAAACTTTTTTTCCTCACGCCACCCACGCCAAATACTTGGGAGTGACTTTAGACCGTGGGCTAACGTTCGCCACACACATCAGTGATATAAAGCAAAGAGCTTTACGTAAAATCTCAGCGTTATATCCCATCTTTCGCTGCAGTACACTTTCTCATGAGGTCCGTGTTCACATATTTAAGATGATAATCCTGTCCACTCTTTCATATGCATGCCCTGCCTGGCAACACGCTTCATACAGTAATCTTCAAACACTTGAAAGTTTGCAAACTAGACCTGGTCGCATAATCACTGGTCACGACAGATATACACCAAACAGACAGATTCTGGAAGATTTAGAGCTCCCTACTGTTAGAGAACTACTACGACATCTCCACAGTAAATTCTGGCGTACTTTACCCAGACACATTAATCCAGCAATAGCTAACATCGGCACCGAATTCGCTGTACGAAATGTCCATCGCACGCCACGTATTTAATATCTTCCTAGCGTTCGTACTGATGTCATCATCAGCTACTCTGCGACAGTTGCCGATGTAGCCTATCACACCAAACAAAACAATAGTACTACCCACCCAACCACCTGCACCTGTTGTACATATCTCTTATACCATCTAACTCATGGAGTCAGGGGCTTCGGCCCGATACTCTACTCACAACTCCAAAATTACCGTGACCGTGACCGTGACCGTGGTGTTAACTAGACCTGGAGTTACTTGCTGACTATCAAATTCATGACCATCTTCCGCTCATCTTTCCATCCTATGTTGCACAATAAATCCATCCACAACTGCCACTCTTTCCCTACCTGATGTTAAAGCCCGCAAACGTCCTTAAGTCTTTGATAGTTATAATAAGTTTTAATAAAGAACTCTGAGACCCTCACAAAGTCACACACAGCTACTATTTCCATACTTCAGTTCCCTAAGAGAGGGCATAACCCTCTAACAGGGTTCTAGCCGGACCGGCTAGTCACTTACAAAAAAAATAAAAAATTTGGTGTTATATATGATGTTACTGTGTAAGGCGACAAATATATAAACTCTTTTCTTCGTTGCATCTCGAATATGTTTTTACATCAGCTCTGCATCACGAGGAAATCTCCTCTGTTCTACATGTAAATCATCTGGGTACTGCGTGTAAATAACCTATGTGCTACATGTAAATGACTTCTGTCCTACATGGAAATCATCTGGGTACTGCAGGTAAATCATCTGTGTGTTAGGTGTAAATCATCTCTGTCCTACATGTAAATCACCTGCGTGCTACGTGTAAATCACCGTTGTCCTACATGTAAATCACTTGTGCACTACATGTAAATCGAATATGTGCTACTTGTAAATCACCTGTGCACTACATGTAAATCGCATATGTGCTACTTGTAAATCACCTGCGCAGTAGGTGTAAATCACTTGTGCAGGACGTGTACGTGTGCATTGCACATGTCCTGTGCACGTGAAGATGTTGAATAGGACTTGTGATGTATATGTGCATCACATGTACAAACGTGCATTCATACAGATGATGCACATGTTGCATTCGTGCAATTGTACTGTACGTACGGGTACTGTACGTACATTTTGCTGTCTGGGTAGTGTTTAGATAAGCATCACACCAAGTTACGTATATGGTTTTCAATAAGCATAAAAATTATAATGCTGTTTACTGCGATTTGACAGCTTAAACCATTCTGAAGATATGAAAAAATGGAAAATTCAATGTTTTGCGTAAATTCGCGTATTTGTGGGAGCTTTCTAAAACAATTCTTGATCAGCTTCTACAATATTACAAAATTCTCGGAATTACATAATTTTAAGAACGGTTTGGGATATCAAATTGCTGTAAACCACAACCACTTAGATGGGGTACTTATCTAAGTAATTTTTCGAATCAAGGCTTTTGAAAAAAGGCTCTTTCTTGTAACTTTCTACATATTCATTCGAAATCCGTTGTATCTTGATCACTAGACCAACCCAAAAGCATAAAAAGCAAATTAGCTATTTACACATATGGTTAGTACCTTGAACATGGTTGTGGTTGCCTAAGGGTCCAGAAGAAACTAATTTTAAAAGCATAATAAAGCATAATTTTAGAAAATAAAGCATAAAGCATAATTTAAAATATATAGCAAAATTCTTTTAAAAATCTCTTTAACTATAAGTTTGTATTAATATCTTTTAAAACCAATATTTACAATGCAAAATTATTGAGAACATAGTAATGCAACAATGAAAAGCTTATTTTTATTTCTGTAAACTTTTTGGTCTAATCTTTTGACGTAGAGAAAAGAAAAAAAGGAGAAGAAGAAGAAAACTTCCGCCAACAATGAACAGTACACAAGAACTCCACACTATATTGTTATGTGTACCTCTTGAACTTGAACACTTTCTGTACTTTTTGGTGGCATCTTTTACTTTCCCTTTCTGTATATATGCACCTCTAAGGCGCACACAAATCATTAAAAAAAAAAAAAAAACAGACTCGAGTAAAGCATCTCTTTACAGTGCATGAGGTAGAAAGTTCATTAAATATGAAAGAAACTGGTTGCATAAAATATTAATAAATAGATCAAGATATTTAGAATATTAAATGTATAGTAAATATTATACATTATACACGATTAATGTAAAACAATGATTGAAATTAATAATAAATCATAATTTGGAAAAAATAAAGCATAATTAAACAAAAAATAAAGCATAATGTGGATTGCTCTATTGATCACAGTATTAGACACTAAAATACTTTGGATGTACATTGCCCCGTCTGTCTCATTTCCATAATTACTGTTGTAGACCCCACCAAATTTTCAATATTTGTGATAATGTACCGTCCTTAGTTTGCAATATTTCATAAGAAGTGTGGTATTGTATCTTTTTGCTTTACATGTAGACTTGAAATATGTGATAACCTGACGTAGTGTTATTTGGAAAAAATGAAATTGTATGTTGGGTTGGCAACACTGCTCATCTTGTAGTATCACAAAGAATGCCAAACAATGGATTGTACAAAATTTCAGCGTTTTTTTGTCATTAGTTAAAAAGTTGCAAGGGTGTATCACGATAAATGATCCATCCTGTATATATTGATACATATAAATGAAAAAGCAGAAAGATACAAAGAAGCAAAGAGAATTGAAGGAAAACACAGAAATGGAAATTAAAATGAAATTAATTTTCTAGTCTTATGTCAACTTTTATGCTCTGTAGACTAAAGGAGACGCATTATTAATGACAATGTGTTGTCCAAAAAGAGACTGATGGAATGAGAATGCGAAAGGAAACAGTAGAATGTCGAGAAAAGGCACGGATACCATGTTAACCACCATAAACTGGAGTGAATGGGTATCGAACCAGGAACAACAAAGCGCAGAAGTGAGCGCTCTACAACATAGTCACTGTGCCACCATAAAGATAGAAATTAAAGTACTAACTACGAGGGGGAGTCCGAAAGTTCCCGGAATGTTCTAGTTTTGCTAATTGTGATGCAATGGCAATGAATCTTGTACGGTACATTCTTTAGATTCTTTAGATGTGTAACAAGTGAGAATATGTCAAAACAGTCAGTTTACGAGTAGTGTAGCTAAACGGAGGAGTATGTGTGATTAGAGGACTTCTCGGGCTCAGGCCTACAAAGCTTATAACACTTCGGGCCCGGGCCGGGCTCGAGCCGTGAATTTTAAATATACAACCATATTTCTCCGGTCTTTTCGGGCCTAACTTTCTAAATATTGTACAACGATATATATTGCACCGTTCGTTCTGGAGAACTTTTAAACTACAACTGCAAAATTAAACTTCTAATTGCTATAAACAAAAATATAATTTTGCGTTAATTATTAAGTTCCTATAATTCGGGCTTATTTCGGGCTCATTTCATTATCACGCGAACTCGAACCAGGCGTAGGCCTAAATGCTAAAACATATTTCGGACTCGGGTCGAGCCTCACATTGTAAATTCACGGGTCGGGCCGGGCACGGGCTAAAAATTCCGGCCCGTGCAGATCTCTAGTGTGATCAGTTGGTGCAATGTCCCAGTTCGAGCAATGCACAAACATCAAGTTCATGTGCAAATTGAGGAAATTAGTTTCAGATACTTGCTTTGATAGCGCTAAAATCAGTTTAAGGCGACAATGTTTTAAGGAAAACAGCAAGATACCCGTTTCGGCAGTGTAGAAGACATCGTAACCAACGCGACGGCGAACTTCGGAAGATACTAAAAGAGGATTTTTGTCGGTATTTCCAGCAATCGCAGGATCGCTGAATGAAGTGTGTGTGTTCCGAAGGTATCTCCTTCGAAAGCGATTAAGTAAATGTGCACTTATACTGTGGTAATAAAGAGCTACAACAAAATTCCGGGAACTTTTTGACTGCTCCTCGTATTAAATACAACGGGGTGGGGTGGGTTGGGGGAACTGATAAAATAGGGAACTTTCATTTTTGCAACTTTCTTTCCAAAGACGATTTTAAAAATACTTTATCTGTTCTGTACTTCTGTACAAGAACATCACTTTCCGGAGAAAGAAACTGGACTGTATGTACTGCAGATTGTACGTATGTACTGCAAAGTAAAATTAAAGATTGTCTCTGAAATAATGAACCAAAAGCTTCAACATTTATGTAGTGGGATTTGAACCTACGAACTTTTCATAACAAATCCACAACATCGACCGCTCAACTACTTCTACATGACGCATAAATATACTAAGTTCTTTTGTTTTTAATAGGAATGGGGGGGGGGAAATGAAATGGGTTGGGGCGAAAAAGACTATTAAAAGAAGAGAGAAACCGTATACACTATTGAAAACTTCTGTAATGTTCATGATATTAAATGTCACAGTGAATCAATAACGACATGTTATCTGAATAATGGAATGTTTTAGTATATCAACGTTTCTGCCCGAAGGAAAGTGGTGTCAATAATACGTTCTACTGAAATTCTATAGGGCTGGAATTTGTGGAACATGTTTACTGAGATCAGTCTAACAGAAAATAAATAAATGCATAAAGTACATATATACATAAAAGCTCTTCAAATTAAACTTTACAACATCCAGATAAAATCAGTATAGATATAATAGTATGCATGATAAGTTACTCATATTCTCTTTCATAATTCAATCAAGATTAGGTGAATGAAAGAATATTTGAGTACACAAATGCAGGTCAATTTCTATAAGATCTGTTGATTTACTTTCTTTACGGCAGTGGCGGATCTAGCCCTGGACAGGATGCGTAGGCCCCCCAGGTTTTTGAGTGACAAAAATAAATTAAGCTATTATCTACATGGTTTTGAAAGTTTATAGTAAACTCATGATATACTTATTAGTCTGAGGTCTGGCTGGCACCCCCAGTTTTTTACATTCTACATGCACCACTGCTTCATGGTATAGAATATGGCGCCATCTTTTCTTTTAGCCCATTGATTTATACAGGGTATTTCAAAACAATACCGACAACGTTTGGGAGGTGATTCCCGACACCAAGATATGACAAAAAGTATAGACCAACCGGGTTGCACAAATGCTTCCTTTTGGAGTTATAGGCTGCTGAAAACGTGGAAAAGTAAACTTTAAAGGTCCATAGCTCCAAAATTATGGGGCCTACCGTAATCGGATCAAGACTTCACTTAGAAACTAATATGTGCACTATCCAAAAATACATGTTTCAGAATCCTAAGGTACTCACACAACAATTTTTATAATGAGAGTTTGGCTACGAGCATATAATTTCAAGTACTCATCAACTACATCTATAAAAATTATTGCGGAAGTACAGCAGGATTCTGAAACATGTATTTTTGGATAGTGCACATATTAGTCCCTAAGTGAAGTCTTGACCCGACTACACTGAGAAAAAAAATTGTAGGTGACATACTTAAAAAGATAGGTTACATGCATAATTCCTGTAGTTTTTGGACTTAACGTACAGCAGACGTATAACTGAAAACGCATGTTTTATAATACTTTCTGTATAAGTGTTCCATCAATACGTACTTTCCGTATGAAACAATATAGACGGTCAGCATCTCACATACAAATATAAGTATATAACATACAGCTGAGGAATGTAACATAAGTATATGCATGTGAACTACGGAAAACTGTTACATGTCAGACATCCTGCAACGGCATCATGTAACATCGAAGGGCAGTGCCTATGTAGCATATGGATAACGTGTGCTCCGTACTGATTTCTGTAGTAAGCAAGAGGATAACGTATATTTGTACAATATACCGCTGTCCGGAGAACGGATTTTTCTCTGTGTACTGTAGGCCCCATGGTTTTGGAGCTATGGACCTTTAAAGTTTACTTTTTCATGTTTTCAGCAGCTTATAACACCAAAAGGAAACATCTGTGCACCCAGGTTGGTTTATATTCTTTGTCTTATCTTGGTGTCAGGAATCACCTCCTAAACGTTGTCGGTGTTGTTTTGAAACACCCTGTATATGGAATTATTTCTTTCTGTTTTAGAACTGATCTAGCCCCATTTATAGATAAGAATACATAATTTCTTAAAGAGAAATGTGACCATTAAAAAAAAAAAAGAGGATGTGCAAGTACAAGCGGACTTTTCTTTACTTTTGACTATAATATTTATACTTTCCCAGTACAGTTTTAACATGAGAATATTAGAGTTTCTATAGGATTTGTGCCATGTAGGCCTAGTTTGTCCTCATTCTTTAACTGTAATGGATTGACTAATCAGCTAAACTTCAAGCAATGTTTGCTCTATATGTATACTTTTCAAGATACAAAATACAGGAATTCCGGGAAAAGATATAACATTCTTCACTCTCATTGCAAAATTATCTACTGTCCTAATATACCCATTACTGTACCTAAGTGTAGTTACGAAAAGTGAACTATATTATTCCTTTTTGATCAATTAACTTACAATAAATTGTATAATTCAGTATATGTTAAGATGAAAGGCAACAAAGACGGAAGAAGTAAGAACCAAACAAAAAGCGATTTTGAAAATTCATCTCATGACTTCCACTTCCGAGATCTTTAAGAATGAAATCTTAGAGATTTATTTCCACGATGACGCCTTTTAGATTAACGAAGACACATTATGGTATTGATAGAAGTGATTGACAATGAAATAATTAGCAGAATGATAGTGTGGAAGAACCTCACGAAGTTAGCAACACAAATTTGAGACCGAGGTAGCAACCACTCGAACCAAAGGTGAGCGCTTTACCATTGACACTATGTTCTCCAAATATTCATCTCATCTTCACTGACTAGCACATTCTTATAATTTGAAATTATTATATTTCAAAGCAAACACAACACTTGCATTTATTCTTCACACTCATATTTGCATATACCATATACTAATAACAGGAGCAAAACAATCTTAGAAAGGACAGAAAGAGACAGAATGAGGAATTACAATATAGGATATGGGTGTTAGTTTACGTTAAATGTACAGGTGCTTATCAACGGATGTACAGAACGCCTAAAAAAGTTCAACTTATCATCAGGAAGTATTAGATATGAAACTAACAACACAAAAATTGGCAAGACATGACAATTTTGCAGTCGCCTCCAGGATTGTAACTTGAGACTGTTTCGATATAGTACAATACAGAAGTTAATTATATGATAGATCGACATTAACTTTATTCAATGACGTTGTTAGAGCAAGTGTGGCCTTGACACTGCATGATCTTACTAATTCTAAGCAGAAAGGACATATAGTACTTTCCGAAAAATGAGAAAACTAACCTAACTACTGTATGTGAATTTACATTTAGTTTAAAAGGTAGCTAAGTATTTTAGCGATAATAGATAACAGTAATATTCTTCAACTATCATTTCCTATACTCGACTGTATTCCTTATATTGTATTCTAAATACTATACATACACATACTACTTTGAAGTTCGACAGACAATTAATCTTTTGTGACTAGTCTTCTATTTCTATTGTTGAAGAGATTACTTTTCATATAATAACGATATGTCTATTGCAAATATAACTTCAGACTTCATATAATTGTATACTGAAAACAATTATTAAATTGGAATATGTTAAATAATTGAACACAAAACTGTATAACGAAAATGTCATCTAATTAGAATATACTTACATACTTAATCGACAGAAACATGATTAAGTAAGATTTTATCTACAAACGAAGTAAATTAAAAAACGACATTCCTGATTCTTGTATTCGACTCCTGCATTCATATCAAAATTTTACTCCTTCTTCCTCATTTGAATGGCATTGAGTACATATGACATTTTTACCACTTACAAGTTAGTCTGTTGATTCACATGAAAAACCATTTCTCTGTTTTCTTTGAAATGAACTCGAATTTTAATGATGTGATTTTACTATTTCATTTTCCAAGCACGGTTAAATGTTCCTTGCTGTCCAAAATCAATTTGAAATGCATATAAATTAAATGTTTCTTAAATGGGATTACTAAGTATATACTCGTCTGGAGTCAAACTATATATTCGTATAAAAAATGTAATTTTCACAAAGTAGGAGACATACAAAGAGATTTCAAGAGCAAATTAAAATCAAATTACCTAATTTAAAGAAGACGGATGATCAATACAAAGGAACAATTATGAAAAAAATGGTGGAATGATAATGTGAGAAGTTATCGGACAGCCTCGAGGAAATTTACTTGTACAATGTTGTCCACCACAAACTCATATAGCTTGGGATCGAACCACAGAGCCATAGCGCAGAAGTGATGGCCCTGAGCTACCATATCCCCTAGAAATTAATCTAGGATCTAGGAACGTGTGACTAGGGAGTGTTTCGTCGGCTGAGATTCGACTGCATTTTCATGACCTAAGTCCTTATAACGTGCTCATATATATAAAAAGAAAATAATAAATATAAAATTGATTCTTAACGGTGTAATGGGTAAAGTGTATTAGCATACCACAATAATGGAACGGGTAGTATAGTGGGATTATACTTATAGTGTATTGCCTGTCACATAGAGACCATAACCCAAATGATCCATGATATTTCATTCAGATGTGACAGATTGTAGAATAGAAGAGATTGAATAAAATATAATAAGAAGAATGCATAATGTAATTAATTAATATTCAGAATAAAAGAAGCAATTACATATAAGTCAAATGCACAAATATATTACGGTACTAAAAGAAAGAAGCATACAATAACTACATAAGCATGTAAATTGCTAATAGATAATTTTGACTTGTTATACTATACCATACAATAGTTATACTTTCTTTCTGAGTTTATACTTAATGTCCTGACGACAGCTACTCAGAGACTTCATGTCGAAGCTCTGAACGGAACGAAGTGAATCCGAAATGGTGGAAGTCGAATGAATGATCGATTCCGAAAGAAAGATTCTTGGTTTATAAAATCTTTCTTTTTATACTCGTAAATGCCCTTGTTTGTCACAACTAGTTGGCACTATATTTTTGAATCTTAAAATGTCCAAATTATAGTTTTCTGATAAATATTATTGTTATGTATACAAATATAAAGGTTATTTTTATTTTTCTGTTCAGTTTCGGAAAATCCGTGTATTTATCCACCAGAACATCACCAGATATTTTGTTTTAAACTTTTCTTGCCAACAATAGATCAGATCACAGATGCACATATCGAGGTCAGTTAGGTGTTGTGTTATAGCTTGTTGTGGGAAAGTTTATTTTCCAGTTCACACAACCTTGGTCTCAGGTTATTCTTACTTCTGGATGCTTTGACTATTTTCTCACCTTCCGCGTACCAAATATTCGCACTGAAAAATATTATTTTAATTGTCCATTTTGTTCCATGTTAATTAAAAAAAAACTTAATGCACTATTAAGTGATAAATTCATTTATTTTATGACAATCCCCCTTTGGGAATTAATGAGAGGCTACTGATAACGTCCGCATTAATAAAAAAAAACTTTATGCACTGAGAGTCGGTGCGTCAAATCTTGGCGAAGCACTGACGGGAAGAACTAGTCCGTGGTGCAGCAGTGGATCAGCGTCTGTCCACACCTGATGAGGATCACCCAAAAAACATGTGGTCGGGGTGTCAGGACGCTTCTGGAACCATCTGGAGCTTCTGCTTTGGGGTGAGCTGGTTCATGGCAGGAATCCATACTGTCTCAGTCCACCTTGTGGCTGACTCCGAAAAGAAGGGTCGGGAATGCTGGAAGCTGCTGGAACCATTGTCTCTGGAACATCTGGAACTGAAAAAGAAACTCTTGGAGATGCCATATAGCCGGGAACAGGAACAGGTTCTCGCTGCAACGTGACGAGACGGGAACTGGAGATAGCATCGTGCAGGTGAAGGCTGGCCCAGGAACATCTCGAACTGAGTCATGGAGATGCTGGAAATGGCATCCGGAAATGGAGCCTCTCTCAGGAAGGTGGTCCCGCTACTGGTAGGCTGGAGAATGAACTTGTGTGATATATGTGGGATCTCGAAGCAGGTGCATATTGAAAAGAAAAGGATTGCATTAGATTTAGATTTATGTGTGTTGAAAAAAAAAAAAAAATTGTATTTTTTGTCTCTTTTTGTCGTCGGACTGGAATTAGCTTGAGATATGTATATGTAATGAAAATAAAACTATTTCGCACTGCAAAGTATGGTAAAGCAAACAATAGCCAAAAAATATTTGTATTTCATGTTGGTACAAACCTTTCTTTCTGCAAATATTAGATAATAGAAAAAAAATGCATAGCAAGTGTGTTTGTTTATTTATGGTTAATGACCTAGAAAGGAAAGGATGGCACACCAACCGTTATGAGATGGAATTTCTCGATAAGAATCGCAGCGGAAAAAGTTTAGGTTTCGGAAAATCGAAAGTGTCCTGTGATGTTGTGTACGACATATCGGTCAGAATTATGTGCGTGAATATTATTTATGATTTCGCGTATTCTGACATGGTGTCTGCAAGTTATCGTTCAAAAAAATCGTATGCGTAAATAGTGTTAGTGATTTAATGTGGTGATTTGTGTTAGTGATGTGACGTAATTTGATCTATGTAATAGACGGAATGTGATGCCTCAGGTAGGTCCTAGAATATTGAAATTTGCTTATATACTGTCTTGATTATTTGAGCATTAATTGAGTGTTAGCCTACCTCCCACTAAGTAGACTAAAAAGCGGCGAAATATTCCCGCGCCCTCAATTCATGAATATCTGGCCTTGCGCTATGATACAAGAATGATTAGGTGAACATAAGAACGAACGTTAGCCTTCCGCCCTCAAAAAAAGACCAACATTGGCGGTGAAATATTCCTGCAGCCTCAATTTCAGAAATATCTTACCTTGGGTTATTGTAAAAATATTACCCCACCGACAAAAGAGGAAATTCAAATACAATCGTCCGTGACGTCGAACCCCCCAAAAAACGACACGTATGAGAATATGTTTCAACTCAAATTTTGTCAGGAGGAAAAGTGAAGTACTGTACGTGGTTTGGAACTATTATTCTAGGAAAACACCTGTTAGGAAATAAATAGGATGAAGTTGAAAACGAATTATTGTCCGAATTTGTCTGTAATACGGGAAGCAAATATTGAGAGTATGAAAGATGAATTCGGCTATTGTAGAACGAAAACGAGAGACGTAGGCGAAAGTTTGAGGTAAAAAGAAATTGAAGTTTAATAGGGTTAGCAGGTTGTGTACAAACGCCATATGAAACAAACACAAAGCTAGATTCAAATCAAAATTATGACCGAAAAATTAAGCAATTCAATGTTGTTGTATATACAAAATATATCTATTAGCTTTCCACATTATTGCCTAACTATTAAGAAAAAGTAAGGGGAGGGTAATTATAATCTAAAGCCCAAAAGAATAAAGATTGGAACAACACAGAAGGGTTCAAAATTTAATTATTTTTTGAAAACGAAATAGTTGCTTGTTCCACATTTCCTTGGACCAAGATGGCATCGGTGAGGGTTAGGTAGCAAAATTCGGCGCCCTCAACCCGCCGAACAAAAATAATTAAATTCTGAACTAAGACCATCACCAAGAACCTAAGGGGTATATGACATAATATTAATGTAGGTTAGCATTAAAGAATATCACAAGATAATTGTAATAATAGAAGTACTAAATAACTGACAGTAACCTTTAAACTGGTGAAAAATTAATAAAACGTAAATTTAGTGATAAACCAACATAAAATTATTTAGGTATAAATAAAAATGTGCAAGTAAATAACTAAATAATCATAATAATTTAGTGAAAAATAGCATCATGACCTCAAGGAAATTTGAAATAAAATACTGAAATATTAATGCAGTGGTGAAAATAGTAAAAATATGACCTTAAATAACATTAATTATAAGTCTCGTAACGGAGACAAACTTCCAACAACTAAGAACTATATGTGTATAGACCTTTAGTACTGAATATTTCTTTAAGCATTTATCAACATTAACAGAACCCGATAAAACAGAATCACGTCGGAATAGACATCCGGAGATAAGATATGCTGGACGAGTTTACTTTGATGACTCTTGTCATCAGACTCGTGAAGGTACAGCTACACCTGAAATATCCTATACACTTATCCGGAAATGCGCCTTTGAATCAAACATAATAACTTGTGTACACTTACTGGGAGATAAGGTATATCGTTCGAGCTTGTATTACTGAGACCATCAAACTCGAAAATGTACAGAAATACCTGAATTATCTCATGCTCCCTGTCGGAGATACTTTATGTAACATATAATGCATGCATAAGGGCAGAAAACAAACTCGCCACTATGAACCTTCTGGGTTTAATACAACAAAAAATATTTAAAACAATCGGACGGCATGGGGATGCTTAGAGAAATAATAACACAAAAAGAAAGACAGAGGAAACACACGATACCAGCTCGTGTCACCTCACAATACAAAATGGGTTGATGTGGCCAAAATCAGAACCCAAACAGACCAAAAAAACAAGACAGGACATAATACTAAAGGTTATACTAGCATTAACAACTAAATCTGGTGCATTAAATTCTCTAAGAATAAAACTTGGCAAAACAAGTGCAACAGAAAATATGCACACACACACACACACACACAAAAAAAAAAACACTGTTTAATGAAATTTCAATAAAATATTATGGGTTTAAATCAAATAGTTGTCAAGAGCGAATTTTGAATTACCAAAAATTAAAATAATAATAATTTCTTAATTAACAAAATATAAATAGCCTTGACTAATGAAGTCATATGTGAGAAAAAAGTATTTCGTTATACATGAATAACGGAATGTTTAATGCTAACCTATGATAGTATATACATTATCTGTCATTAAATGTATCTGAATGAAAAAGAAAATGTCATGTATCCCTTCTATGTTCGCCGGGAAAGCCATAACATATATAAAAAGAAAATAATAAATATAAAATTGATTCTTAACGGTGTAATGGGTAAAGTGTATTAGCATACCACAATAATGGAACGGGTAGTATAGTGGGATTATACTTATAGTGTATTGCCTGTCACATAGAGACCATAACCCAAATGATCCATGATATTTCATTCAGATGTGACAGATTGTAGAATAGAAGAGATTGAATAAAATATAATAAGAAGAATGCATAATGTAATTAATTAATATTCAGAATAAAAGAAGCAATTACATATAAGTCAAATGCACAAATATATTACGGTACTAAAAGAAAGAAGCATACAATAACTACATAAGCATGTAAATTGCTAATAGATAATTTTGACTTGTTATACTATACCATACAATAGTTATACTTTCTTTCTGAGTTTATACTTAATGTCCTGACGACAGCTACTCAGAGACTTCATGTCGAAGCTCTGAACGGAACGAAGTGAATCCGAAATGGTGGAAGTCGAATGAATGATCGATTCCGAAAGAAAGATTCTTGGTTTATAAAATCTTTCTTTTTATACTCGTAAATGCCCTTGTTTGTCACAACTAGTTGGCACTATATTTTTGAATCTTAAAATGTCCAAATTATAGTTTTCTGATAAATATTATTGTTATGTACACAAATATAAAGGTTATTTTTATTTTTCTGTTCAGTTTCGGAAAATCCGTGTATTTATCCACCAGAACATCACCAGATATTTTGTTTTAAACTTTTTTTGCCAACAATAGATCAGATCACAGATGCACATATCGAGGTCAGTTAGGTGTTGTGTTATAGCTTGTTGTGGGAAAGTTTATTTTCCAGTTCACACAACCTTGGTCTCAGGTTATTCTTACTTCTGGATGCTTTGACTATTTTCTCACCTTCCGCGTACCAAATATTCGCACTGAAAAATATTATTTTAATTGTCCATTTTGTTCCATGTTAATTAAAAAAAAAAACTTAATGCACTATTAAGTGATTAATTCATTTATTATATGATAATATTGAGTGACGTCCTTTCAGACCTAGCACATCTTAGTCTCCATCTGTGTACTAAATTTCAGCTTTATTGCTTGAGTATTTATTGCTGCAGTAAATGTATATAATCCAGTCTTTTTGTCACGTTACTCCAAGAAGTCTGAAATGTTCAGAAACGCATCTAACGTAAAGACAATGCGTATAAGTGTTTCAACTGTGGACGGGATTACCAGACACACTTTCGGGGATGCCCGATGATTCAACATGTTAAAGCAAAACCAATTCTGAAAGAAGCACCATTAACATAACATGATATTCCACCACTCATTGCTGAACCTGTACAACTGTCAAAGGGAAAGACAAGCTACAGAACATACATATGCCAGCAAATTCATCAAAGAAGACACTCCACCTTATCTGAAGAAAATTAAACAGATTATCCGGAAAATGATACTACTTCCATATTTAGAGATCATTCACATTTTCTAGGAACTCAAATTTTCGGCACTCATTGCTGCAATGAGGAAGAAGATGCCCCTACTTCCTCAGGCACAAGACATCTTCAGTAAATGTACGATTTTGATAGGAATTCTATCCCCGATATCCTGTAAGAAATAAAAGTAGTAAAGAATAGCGACAGTTGCGTCCCCTTCTATATCCAAAATTCGTCCAACAAGCAATAACACGAAACAACAAAGAAGAGGCAGAAGTTTACTACAGTAAACTCGGAACTCGTACAGTTAAACTTGTCATGAATACTTTCGATCTTCGATTGTTATATTCGTTATTCCCCGGGAAAATTCTCCGTTCACCAGTTTTCGAACTAATCAAACAAATATATTCTTTTAAAAATTAAAATCTTTACTCAGGTTGAACTATTACACTTATCTATGCCCTTTTGTAAAAATATGTGCTTTGAAAGAGAGATGAGTGACCAAACCTTTCTTAAACAAGACTGTGCACAGCTTTACGAGACATATAACTGAGGAAAGTGGAACAAATTTGAGACATAGTGTTTTCTATGGGAACTATTAGGAACTATTATTTAAAAACAGAAAAATATGTACTTTTAAGAAATGAACATTATTTTTTTTTATAAAGACCTAACAATTAAGTTTATAGTTTAGAAGTGAATACATAACCGTCCATTTGTCCCAAAAAATAACGAATGCATAGGGTTGTTTTACCGTGAAAATTGTAAGACTCAGGCAATAAGTTTCTTTTTGAATTAATGATTCCTAAAAATTAAAAAAAAATAAAAATTGCCAACAAAATGATGATCTTTGCAAGATGGATTCACTAATTTTGTTGTCCAATAAACCTGACACGCACACCTTGTTCTAAAATTAAAAAAAAAAAAAATCTTTACACTACGAGAACATAACCATGTATTATATTGATATTTAACTTAACCAGATATATATTTCGTGTCTCATATATGAAAAATTGTTCTGAAACCATAGGATTTCAATATTAATATTTTAATAAATTTTAAAGTACGTAGAGGAAGAAGAGGACAAAAGGAGACAGAGAGAGAGAGAGAGAGAGAGAAGTGACTAATGAACCTTCTAATTTAGCTATCAATTTTCACATCGTCGCGTAAGAGTGTCGCTCACTGAGACACCACTGTCTGAACTTGATTGCTGTTAATTAAGCAAAATTATTATCCACGCACGGAGGAAAAGTAAAAGAAAATCCTCACATTCAATACAGTCAAGACAAAAAAAAAAAATATTGAGTATTGAAAATCGATTAAAGAAGTTGAGGGTATAAGCAATAAAAACTATTTCAATATAAGAAAGAGTACATTATATACTTTTACATTTGAAATGTCTTAATAGTAATAATGGATCACGGAAAATCAGTAGTTGATTACCTCTTATCTCTTATGTCTCCATGCAGTGTTCGTAGTTTGAGGGAAATTTCCCTAATCTAGGGAAATTTAGCAAAAATGGAATTTTTCGATAAAACGTGAAAATCGAGGGAAATTCTTGTGTTATCTGAGTGACGAATATAAATACTTTAATTTTTCTTTGTTCTTCAAAAATAAACTAATAGAATAGCAATAGTTCGTGTGTATGTTCGTGTCTGTTGAAAGCAGCATAATTGGTACCCGTTGTTGGCAGAGTATATTTGTATTTATTGTAAAAAAAAGTGAAGGAAAAACTGAAAAATAGAAGCAAACTGCAAATGAATAAAACAAATCTGGTTGGTACTTTTTGAAAATATAGCTAAATTAATCTTATCACGTAACTTCTGCCATAGGAATTGGACACTCAACAAACTAAGGGAAATTTGATAAGAAAAGGGAAAATTTCGTTCAGTCGAGGGAATTTTCTTAAAGAAACCTACGAACACTGCTTCCGTGTTATTCCAGGATTATCAACGTTATTACTCCACGAACTATATCGTAACTCTATGAATAATCTAGCTCATCTCTATATTTTTGTACCTTTTATAGGAGTAAGTATCTCCGTGTCGAAGCTATAATTGCACTATAAAAATGGACTATTAAATATAGTGCAAGCAATATTCGCATAGTTGTTACAGATATCTGAATCGTATTTTGGTTAATGAAGAATTAGTTGACTGTTGGTATAGTATTTGAAGTTGCATCAGCATTTAAACTAGTAGTTAAAGCGTGCATAGCAAACTTCTACCATTCGAATGAATTGGCACATATCTGTCAGTTTCTTCTATGATGTATCCGATTTAAATTTTCTTCGAAAGTAATCCTACTCTCCATGGTTGAAATTCATCAATGAAAAGACTGTGAAATGGTCAATACCACACCATGCTGCAAGTTTACATATGCAAGAGTACCCAGGGCCTGATCCTACACCCTGCTGCAAGAGTACTCATGGCGGGATCCAGGATTTTCTGACGGTGGGTGTATCAATAACTACCAAAATAATCAATCATACTGAAAACTCTTCAAAGTGATATGTGACAATGCTGCTGCATAGAACGGAAGGCAGTAGTTTAAAGAGGGTCTTAAGTGGAATGCAGGAAAAAATGTTCTCTCCTCCTGGCATCTAATTTCTTCCCTACTTTGTTTTGCTTGATGAATCCATTTCCTTCAACCTTCAGAAAACAGACTTAAACTATCGCTTTTGCAAAGCTCTGCTTTTTTTAAACCTCAAAGGGAAACATGATGGCAGGAAGTTTCTGAAAGTGTTGCTATTTTCATTGCACGTGCACCGATGCATCCACCTAAATCCGGCTCTATATATACTTAATATGATGGCAGAGGTATTTTCTAGTGTAATCTATTAAGAGAAACATGTTCAATGTAGATACAATATAGGTCTAGTATATGTTTTCTTTAGGTTTTATCAATAACCCCCTATTGTTTGAGTTTTTGTCTGAGTAAGTAACAAAAAATATCGATTTTGCCCTTCGTTTCGTCCAGACTTCTTGAGACTGATATCAGTCTAGTATGAAGGGATGATACGCATTTTCGTTAAAAAAAAAAAGTGTATTTGAATTTCATGAAATATGACGCATATCGCTTTAAGCCCTCCAAATCATACTCACAGCATGAAGTTAAAATAAGTCAACAATGAAGGGATGAGTTTACTTTTCTCTTCTAAAAAAAATACACGAATAGAGAACTAATTACATTACTCCTGATATACTGATATTGTATTGTCCGTTCACTGTAGCTTGGCGCTGTGTTTTAACACAAAACCTGGCCAGCGAATCTTAGCAGTCCTTCCCCTACTTTCCCCTTATAGCAGTTGTAACAGTGGAACTAACTCATCAATTTTAGCACTAGTAGGGTTTGGTATTTGCAAGTTGCGTAAATTTCGAAAGAGTTTACTTCTTCTCTAATCAGGACCGTAACTTGTGTGGGACAGGGGAGGGGCAACTTTCCCCCAGGGAGGTTCCTCGCCGTTCGAAGGGGCCCATTTGGAGACGAAATTTTCTTAATCCATATACAGTACGAACATGAAATTATAAATGAAGCATTAAACAGTTTCACTACATTACATAAAGCAGCGCACAAAAGGTAAATAAAACAAAAGTGAGCCTTGTGCCCACTTCAGTAAGAAACGTCTATTATTAGGGGCCCTAGAAATAACATTTATTCGTATGGCTTTGAGATTTGTCAATGTTGTCCCCTTAATTAATTTGTCATGTATGGAATGGGCCCAAGGGCGTAAGTAACGGCCCCGCAGACCTTGCCGTGAGGGGGGGCCGACAGGCTCCGGGGGGCATAAATAGTAAGAAAAAGTTAGAAAGAGGGGGGGCCAAGAATGAGAAAAACAACCTTTTCTTGGAGGCCCAAATTCACATATTAATGCTTGGCCCCCAGAAAAAAAATATAAGTTACGGCGCTGTCTCTAATGTGAATTTATTGGTACACTTCTGCTAATAGTTAACTATATCAGGTTGGTCTCTTTAAACCTTGGGCAGTGGAGAGAAACAATATTACAGGAGGATAGTATTCATATTTTAAGAAGGTGGGAAAAGGAGAGCAAGGATGAGAAAGATGATAAGAAAGAAAGAAAGAGAATGAAAGAAACACTTCTACATTTACTTCATAATGAATTTAAACACACATAAACGAAAAAGGGATGTCGGAACCCACCACCATAATATTTGTGGAAGTGTTGACAACATAATATTCTGAAGGAATATATTTCCCGCCAATTCTGGGGCCTCGGTGTTTGGCCCAATTCTGGCCTTGCAGCAGTGGCGGATCCAGGGGGGCGATCATGGCAATTGCCCCCAGGAAAGGAACCTTTCTCATTTTATATATTTAAATAAACCCCAATCCCAGAGTTTGGAGCTCTTAAAAATAGCTCTAAGTAGCAGTATTAAAACCCACCGCCCTCAAGAAGTCCGTCCTGGATCCGCCCCTGCCTTATAGAAGCTACTATCTAGTCATTCACCTCGTGGGACTGAGGAAAACCTTAATAAGGAATACCGGCCAGAGCCGCGTTCATGCCCACGCTCGATCTACCTATTTTAATGCCTATTTCGTGTTGCACAGTGTCTGGTAAGGGCACCCAAACAGGGCAAATGTGTACAGCTTTAAAATGTTTAAATGTTAAAATTCGCTTTATACTGTACTTTCAACACTTAATTCAATGTGTATTATATTCTTCTTACAGCAGCATGGTTTATTTCCTAATACTTTAAGTCTATGGTTGTTAGTATTTATAATTATTGCATCATACTAATCCTTCTCAAAGCTCGTTCAATTAGTATGAAATTCTACACTTAGCAGTTTGCAACATTGCAAACCTTCACCAACAGGCAATATGTGGTGGCAATATTTCCACCTATACTCGCATCGAAATTCCCAGCCCTTGTTTACAATCAGTACAATATGTTTCTGTCGCCTTATCATGAAAACAACGCTGTCCAGCGAACCTAACGGTCTTCGCTACCTCTGTTTATTGTTTACAACACAAACTGCCATCTTCCAATATTGCCAGGCGTACAAGGTTTTCGCACACTTTCGAACAAGAACACTTGTACAAAATTGAGTGTGCATTATATGTAAGATTGTGTTACATAATAACTAACTCAATTTTTCATAACGTTAATATCTCAGTCATCTCAAAAGCAGCAATTTATGTAGTAATAGCACTTGGTCCATGAATATGCAGAAGTAGGTACATTCGGTTCGGAAATTCATGTGCCTGGCAACCATGAATTAACCATGTAGGGGTGAGAAGCAAGGTTTTGACGCTCGCACTACAATTGTTGTTTGTAAACAATCTTCCATCCTAGAGTGAACAGACAATAGTACATTTGGTTACTTAACGCCAACGTCAAACTTGCCTTATGCTAAAACATACAAACCAAATATTTTATTAAAATGACAATTTATTTGCATTTTCTTTCTTGTTTATATTGAGTAACGGTAGCTCGGTGATAGAGCGCTCATCAGTGGGATTTTCGGCTCGATTTCAGCTCCCGTCAAAGTGGGTTTTATGTTGAACAAGCACTGTGTGCTTGAGTTTTCTCGGGGCTCTCCTATTTCTTCCCACTTTCGTCATTTCACCACTATTATCAATCTCATCGTCACTGTGTCCTTTATAGTCTCTGTGCACAATCGTGGAGCGTTAAACTAAAAAATGTTGAGCTTATACACCATGGGAGGTTAAGACGAAAGACTAGCTATTGAAAGTTTGATCTCTTGTATAGCAAGGAAAACAATTTTCATATTCAAATAAAGAACTGTATATATTAGATCCTCTTTCATCTGAACTCTTATACAGAACGTCTATACAATGTAAGGAAAATAATTGAAGTTTAAATAAATAAATAAATAAAAATACTAAGTTTGTTTGTTCAGCTGCAAGTATATAAGCAGCAATAATCAAAAAGCTCATTACAAACAGGAAAGTACTTATGGGGGTCCTAGGCAAGAGAAGGTCATAAAAGGGGGTCGTGATATAAATAAAATACTTTCGGAAAGCACGCACTATATGATCAGCCTTGAACGACATCCTTCAATTGGGTTATAGACTTAGTTTAAAAGATTGTCTCTGCGTATCATCATCCCTGCGGTTGGTTGCAAACGTGAAATACAAACAAACGTTAACAAAAGGTACAGAAACTGATAAAAAGAAGAAGATAAATATTTAAAACAAGAGCTGGGCTTACCATCAAAGCAAAACAAGACTAGCAAATAAAAATAATCCTTGTCTGATCCAAAGACGTCTGTAACTAGAGGCTTTATGTAAGGTTTGCATACACACAATATTCATTACCAGACATTGGGCACGAATTCTGGTTTATGTCCTTTGAAAACAAGCACTCTTCGTTATCTCCACGTAGCAACGGTTGCCGAGGGATCTCTCTTGGGAGAGAGCGAGGGAAGTCACAGCTTATTTCAAGTGGCTCCCTCCGCATTTATCTTACTCCAATTGTTATCGAAGGGCTCCCAAACGGGAAGGAAAGCCTTGGATGACGTAGTCTCTTCTTATTTTCAATTGGAATTAAAGGCTCTCTTGACATAGCAGCTGCGGTAGCAAAAGTGTAGAGACACTTAAGCAAAATACCTTCGAATATTTATGTCTTAATGTAGAACGGAGCAAAGGAATTGAAAATTTCACCGTTCACACTTTCTCGCGTTTCGTTTCGTTTATGTGAGATGTCACGTTTTCTCTATACAAAAACCACAACATGTAATGAAATGGATTTATTTCGTTATTCAATATACTCTTTTAGATTTTCGTAACTTCTCTGGCAGTTTCTACACAGAATTCACAAAACAAAAGATTCATTCGTATCGAACAAACAAGATATGCAAGTTTTAAGAATTGTTCTATGTAAGAGCTCCTTCGTGGCTAAGCGGTCAGCATACGCGCTTTGGGTTCGATATCCGGCGGGAGCTCATATAGTTTGAATTTTACGTTAAATCAGTAGGTCTTGTCTCATATAGACTCACTGCTGAAAGGGACGTTAAACTCAAAATCAACTGAACTCAGCACTGTTCGATGCAAAGACAACTATTTTTCTCTCAGAAGGACCGTTTAAAAATCGCTCGGTTAGGAGAAGATAAGCAACAACAGATATAATATTCTAGTTAAGAGTCCATTTTATTTACATGTACTTAAATAGATACATAAGCAATTTCTTCGAGCAGCAAAATAAAAACTCTCAAGTATTATTATTATTATTGACAAGAAAGACATACTTTTAGGACCATAAAAAATTTGTTCCACGATTTTCTCAAACATTACGTCCCAGTTTATTAATTTTGATGTAACCTATTGATTCATATTTATTTATTTATTTATTTATTTATTGAACAAATTCCTAGATACAGCATAATTTTGCCATTTAACACAGAGAAATGTTATGAAATTTCTAGATAAAACATAATTTTGTCATTTTACACAGGGAAATAGTAACAATTTCGCAAATATAGCATAATATTGTCATTTTATACAGGGAAATGTCAAGAAACAGAAAGAAAATAGAAAAAATAAAGTATCAACAACAATAATAACATTAGTATCAAACAAAGAGTGCAGAAGTATTATTATTTGGCCAACATACGTTTAATCGCTCTTTCAAACAGAGGCGTAGCTCGAGAAAAATGTCCACATCAGTTGGTAGATAATTATAATAGTTCAGTGTTCTGTGAAAAAGAGACCTTTGCATAATTGCTAACTTGTGGTGGGGAAGATGGAATAGGTGGGTACTTGGGAATAGGTAGCATTTTGGGAGAAGGGACACGTAAGTATAGTTCTTGAAGTAGGGTTTCCGATCTTAAGTTTTCATTAGCTATGTTGTTAAGAAATTTCAAGTCAGAGTTATTTCTGGGTACTCTCGGGGTCTGGATATTAAGATAAGGTATAAGGCAAGAGTTCCTCCTTAGGTACGTGTAATATCCGAAGTACGGAAACACGAAAGCGTACTATAGCAATGAAGAAATTGAAAATAGAATCAAGTCTAGAGAGATGTGTAGATGCGGCCAAATAATTATGTTTCATCTTTGTTCATAATCACACAGTCTTGCTGCTTAAAGGGACGCTAAACTGAAAATCAAACTCAAAGTCAAATAAACTAGATTTTAAGAGTTACTTATAATTTTGGGCTACATCTAATTAACTATGTGCTGTCATCGTGCTAATGTCATAATGATAAAAAACTTAATGACAATATTTCAGTGTCAGTTTAATTTTGACAAGTTCTTGTGGTTACTCTGTAGCAGTGGTCGCCAAACTTACGAAGCTTCTAAGCTACCGTACCGTTTTAAAATCCTACTATGAGCTACCAACTAAAAGAACTACCAACTTTTATATTTTTTAATCTTACATTTATTTCTTACCTATAAGCTTACATTTCTATAAAATATGAAACCAAACTATCCAAGTTAGCTAATGTCTCATATACAAACGAAAAATATAACGTACACAATCACACGCATACTGTATACAATCAACTGTAAGATGAAGCTGATAATGGCAGTTGCGCAGGAGAAACAAGCAGTTGTCGTTAGCGCCCCGTGTCGTTAGCGTCAGCTCAGTGGAGAAATCAAGGTTAGACAACCGGAGCGTTAACGCGATCTACAGGAAGTGTCTCTGCGAGTAGTATTAGCTCGCGATCGGCGACTTGGTTATCACTGCTCTACAGTATCAATTGAAAAAAAAAATCTTGACTTTCTATAAACCCACACATGAAAATTTACAATCACTCAGTTCGTTTTTTTTATTCTTTTTTTTTTTTTTGATTAGTTCAGTTTTCCAAAAGTATTGGACACATTTTCCCTGCTAATAACTTTTTTCCCCTTAAGAGATCTGAAATTTTCAAATTTAATAATTTTCATATACTATAATTTTAGCAGCAAAATTCTGCTATAAATTTTACTTTCCAAAATGCATTTAGTAAAGTTGCAAACATTTCTGTCCATAGTACTAATTCCAAGCCAGACGTACTTTAAGTGAATGTTTCCTGCAATATAATGACTTCGTTCTCCAGTAATGACAAAAGTGAGGGATATTCATTAGATCTTCCTCGCACATCTCATTCCTCAAGAGATAAGAAAACTTTCATACGAGGTCTACTGGAAAAGTTTCTGCAAACTGCTACTAACAGTGCCGCTGGTGTTTCACGATTATAAAATTCTAAGGAATAGAGCTTTCTATGTTTAAGTTATCTTTGATTGTTTGTTTAAACCTATTTGTATATTTTTCACAGCAGTTTGAA
Source organism: Thermobia domestica (assembly GCF_964235325.1). Classification (NCBI taxonomy): domain Eukaryota; kingdom Metazoa; phylum Arthropoda; class Insecta; order Zygentoma; family Lepismatidae; genus Thermobia; species Thermobia domestica. The sequence goes on from NC_137463.1 coordinate 206,170,229, forward strand.
GAGGTACCTCAGAAACAGCTGTTTGGAATTTATCAATAGCTGCTTCAGGCGACACAAATCGCTGTCTTTTTTTTCATGTATGGCAACAAAAAATGTTGCTAGATGTTAAGTCAGATGAGTATGGAAAACGAATCATTAAATCGATATTTTAACTCAAAAATTCAACAATTTTGTGTGCTGTTTGCGAACTGGGATTCCAATACTGAAGAATGATCCGACGATTTTTTTTTTTTTTTTTTTTTTACACAATTCAAAGATCGTCTCTGGAAAGTAAATTGGTCTCTATCACTCAGCATTCTGAGTACTTTGATAAGCTATGGTTGACACATGTTAGGTGTAACAGAATAATCAATCATTTGCTTGGCAGCAATTCTCAAACTAACAAGTTGCACTCGTTTCGGTTCACGTTGAAACACCCAAATAGTGGTTTGTTGTTTAGTTTCGGACTTGTATGAGCAGATCAAAGTTTCGTCCCCTGTAACGATGTAATACATCAAACGACTTACCTTGGTTAAATTTTATTTTATTTTTTTTAACACCAATTGACACGAACCTGCTTTTGAGCTTCAGTCAAATTCCGTGGAATTCAACGGCTTGAAAGTTTCTGTACGATCAGGTAACTTCGAAATATCGTATCTATTGGTACCGAGAAAGTATCCAGAAAACAAATGAAATAATTTTGTCCTCAAAAAAAGAACTATCAGAGTATTCATAAAAATATTAAAAATTAACTTAAAAATATTCTGGTTAGGATAGCTCTTTCCTGAATTCCGGCATATAATCTCCTTGTTATCAAATAAATAGGCAGCTGTGTTAACTTCTCTTTAGACTTTTTTAGAAAACACCGAAGCAACATTTCTGCATTACATGAAAAATATTGTCTCAAAACTTTTGTATAGATTCGCATGCATTCTATGAAAGGAAAACCTTAAATATTTCTAAGCGCTATGGGGTAGAACTACCTCATCACAAAGACGACAGGACATCACTCAACTGTTTACATTCAAAATCCTTGTTCCTTTGCCGGTATTTCTTATAATCTCTCGTCCAAAATGACTTTTCAAGGCTTATCATTCTATACGCAGAGAGAAAATCTATCTTTTCTTTGCCAAAACAAGAGATGGGTGTGCATATATATATAAAGGAAGGATAAAAGTCTAGGGTCATTTTGTGGTATGAAGAGGGAAATTTTTCACACCGAAACGTCCCAATAAACGTCACGCGTAGCACGTACTCTTATCTCTGCTCTATTTCAAATCCAAAAAGAAAAAAGAGAAAGTTTTCTCAAAGCTCACATCACCTGCTGCGTTTACATTCTCGACGCCGCATCCAGAGTTTCAACACAATGTGTTTAGTGACAGATTTACAAGTGATGGCTACAGCAACGGAGGTGCCAGGAGGACTGGAGAGACCATATCGGCGCCAACTCACAAACGCAATACGCTCTACACATAGAAGATTAGATATGCTATACTATGCAAAGCAATGAAAGCTTGTGTAAGGATTGAACTATTTTCTAAATTTGCTATGTAGATACCAAAAAGTATAGTACAGCATCGACAGATGGTTATGATCGTTTAATTAACAATTCTTACAAAGTTTTAAGAGTTTTTAAGCTAAGTAAAGAATATCATAATTACCACTGATAATAGACGTTATCGAAATGTTTAATTCTGTAGAAGACGTTAACTTGTATTTAATGACGTGTTATGCAGGTATTGTAAATGAAAGGCTTACTTATTCTTATGGATTTGATCGTATCACGTATCTATCATAAGTCACTAATTCTGAATCAAAGAGACAGTTATAGAGGTTGATTTTTCCTCAGTAATTATTAAAATAAAATCTATGACAGCTCGTCGTAAATAAATAAATAGAGAAAGAAAAAGCAAACCAAAGGATCAGAGAAATAATCTACTCACAAATTAATTGGAATTAAATCTTTAAGTTTTCTCCTACGCATACACAAGATAGACTAATGAAAGGAAACTGCTATGGAAATACTGGTGCAGTGAGAATAGCAGGAGAAACGAAAGTATCTAGAGAAAAAAGGAACAATTTGTTATCATCATCATTTAGAAAGTATTGATACATACCAAAAGCTACACTGCCTTCCAGAGGCTAACTGTAAGTCCAAAAAATTTAATTTATATCGTTACGTTCCTCAGATGTACTTATACTGAGAGAAAAAATGTATGTTGCGTGCGTAAAATCGTATGTTACATTTGAGAATCCTGTAGTTTTTGAACTTAACGTACAGCAAACGTATAACTGAAAACGCATGTTTTATAATACTTTCTGTATAAGTGTTCCATCTGTACGTATTTTCCGTATGAAACAATATAGGCGGTCAGGATCTCACATACAAATGGACGTATGTAACATATAGCTAACGAAGGTAACATACAGTACTTATATGTACGTAATACAAGGAATACTGTTAGATATCAGACATCCTGCACCGGCATGATGTAACATCTAAGGACAGTCCAAGGCGGGTAACGTATGCTCCGTTCTGATATCTGCAGTAAACAAGAAATTCTGTATATGTGTACAATACACCGCTGTCCGGAGAACGGATTTTTCTCAGTGTACAAGGAAGTTTATTATCCCTCCATTATGACAGAGAGCAAGATACGTAGTCCTACAAGAGTAATAGATTATATGCATGTTGCTGCCAAGTAAATATATATTTGGCACATACAATACAATCATAACAGATTACAAAGAGAAATATGTATATGAATATACGTACAGATAAAAGTCAAAACCTAGCGTACTGGATAATACAGGATGACTCAAATTTGTAAGGGACAGGATAATCAAAAAAGCAAGATACACACGGACGGAGGCACCTCCGAAGTCATGCATTTGTGGGTTGGTGATTAGCGTCCTACAACTCTGCAGAGAAATTTATTTTAGTATAAGTACAGGTGTACAAGGTAAAGATTAGCGATTTGGCGCACCTGCGTGAAAACATTTCGGTATGGATGTGTACAATTACCTCAGCAATGTTGTAGTGTGTGTTCAGGTCCACCGCGGAGAAATGGCAACTCTGCTTGAATATGGAGGGTAGCCATATCGAGCTGTCATGATCTCGTTCACTTATGGTGTCTTCTTTGATATTACAAACACCTCATTTGAATTTAAGTGTTCCTTCCCAGAAATGATTAGGGACTTGTCGGCAACCTTATATGTGAGTACGAGACATGAGTGCATAAGTTGTAATATGCTCACTGTTTCAGAATCACATGATTTCTTTCAAATATGAGCACGAGAATGTGATACTGTTTTAGGAAAGTGAAATTTTAGTTTTACTTACATGATTGCGACCTATACACTAAACGAGATGGATCATACATTCATTTCTTTAAATAAAAGATTTAGTAGAATTAGAACGTGGAAAGTATCAGGTGAGCTCCCAGAAGTATTTTGTTTATTATCAATTGTACATCATAGATTCATTTTCATCTTTAAGAGTTGAAATTTGTACAAACAACATTGGTGAAACCAATTTTGCAAAACATGTTATAGGTAACAATTTACCTGTAGCAAATTGTGGAAAACTAATTCCACCAATGGCTTTATCTGCAAGTTCTCATACTAAATCTTTTAACTTAGCTTCGTTCTCGTTTGAAAAATTTGAAGTAATTTCTAAATCGCGAATACCAAGATTACTGACCGTTAATTATCATTGCCATTTAAAAAAAAAAAAATTAGGTTCCTTAACTAGCATGGAAGCTATTATAAGACGTGGACCTATAGTTAAAAGATGAAATTTCAACCGTCATAATGCGTTCAGCGCTCTCCGACCAAGAATCGAACCCGAAACCACACGCACAGCACACCAAAATAATTCGTGCTATCCACTAGACTAATGAAGAAAACGGAATTATGTGTTTACTTACGTATAATGTTTCCTCCTAGTCCTATAACTTTCCCTAGTGATTAAAGTTCTCGAATTAAATGTTGTTCACATATTTGGAATACCCTGCATATCTCATCATTTTGATTTTGTGGTCCTAAGTTAACTATCACAAAATCCTCAATACGATAAAGAAAGCGTCTCTCAAGGATGATCCGTAAGCTCTTTAAGCAGTCCAAATATTTAACAAAAGCTTATTTTTTTATGATCAGTCGTATTCGATAAATCAATGCATTGTATACGGAACTGAGAACTATAAATTAATCTCCAAATTTATTCAAAAGTCACACTATAACGTTTCAGTTAGCAAATATATTTGACTAGCTTTTCAAAGCAAATTAAAAGAAATAATAATAATAATAATAATAATAATAATAGTAATAACTTTCATCGTATTCAGTTCACTGTAACTGGTCAATATATTTGGTTTTACGAGTACTACTATGAAACCAATCTCTTTTTAAATAAGTTGTGAAAAACATATGAAGTCTACCATTTTAGTAGAAGAATAACTGGTCTTAAAACGAAGTGAAAATATTAGACAAACGATGACAAATGGCTGTTTGGATGAAGCTACATGTTGTGGAATGTATTATATAAAAGAAGTATTTCAGCAATTATCCTCCACTTTTGCTTGTGCTATTGAAATTACTTACATCTCAAAACTCTTGAATCGTGTACTGGTAAATCATTCTTCCATCTCGTACTACAGCGAAGTATTCTACAGTATAACGTGTCACTACTGGAACTATCTTAAATGAAAAAATAGCACCACTAACTACGAAGTTGGTTGGTCTTTACGTTATGCTTAAAAGGAGTTACATATTCATATAATTACTTTATCTATTTATAACTTATCCATGAATTGTTTCAACGTGAAGACTAGACCAAGTCTTTTTTTAAATATAAATATAAAAATGTCAGTGTAAAAACATCGGTTATTTATCTTATTTTTTAGTGCTGTAACAATACAACTAAAAATGTAAACTGTTTATCTTCAAGTGTACCTCATAATTAAAGGAAACAAATTGGGTCAACTGATCCAGTTCTAAGTACATTGTTTATTAAGAGTAAATTAGGTGACGTGAGTACTTACCCTGCTGTGTACGGAGGTTGGAGGTCAAAGTGATGAAAGGCTATTCTAACACCTTCCCACTCTCGACCGCGGAAGTGGTAATGACAAAGAGCTCCCCCTGGATAGTGATCCGGGTAATTAGGAGACGAGAAATTACCTCGTTTCGTGTTACGGGAATCGAACATGTAGTAACAACGACCTTAAAAGAGAAGTAAAGAAGTAGAAGTTAGTAAATAAGTAAACAAACATATGTGTACAAGGCACATTTTTCAGAATAACATGTGCCATCAAATATTCCAGATATTTATTTCTCTAGTACCATTCTTTCTGTCCATTTTTTAATAACTAGATTTTTAAAATGTTTTATTAATATGTTATCGCTTCTTATGAAGTATATAAATATGTAAATCTCAAAATGAAGAATTCGAAAAGAATCTTGCTAACTGTTGATAATATTTGTCTAATCTTGGGATTTACATACTCAAGATTTACTATGCATGATGTGTTTAATAAACATTTACTAATATTTTAGTAAATGTTTATATATTTGCTTCTAAATAAACGTTTATTAACATTCAATCGTGTGAACGTTTACTACAACACATCTAGCTAATTAAACGTTTTGCGAAACATTAATAACATAGAATACTAAAATGTTAGAAAATATTATTCTAAACATTCCTAACAAAAATGTTCAAACACTTCCTACGAAAACGTGAAACTAATTAAACTTTTATCGGCAAAATATTTTTCGTGGAGAAAAAGAAAACTGTTTTCAATAGTTTCAGTGAATCCACCCTCTATCCGGGTGCGTGAAAGCGATAGTCTCTAGTTTGAGAGAACTCACTTTATGTTGGAAGCATAGTCCCATATCCGAAACGTTAGATCCCAGATTTAAACGTTCAAAAATGGCAATTCAGAAATGTTTAAACGATTAAATGTAAGTAAGCATTTCGCCAAACATATGTTAACATTCAAGAAAATGTTGATTAAGGAAATCTTTATATTAAACAATTGTTTAGGGAAGTGTTCAGCTAACTAAACGTTTCGCATAACCGTTATTATTTAAAATGATTAAACGTTTCTACTCCATAAAATTTAACAGGTACCTCTAGATGGAGAGTAGATTGCGAAAGTTTGCCTTCCAGACATATTTTTGAAATAGATGATATCAATGCGAGACATCGACCGACAAAAAAAAAAAGAGCTTTGTTTAACATTGTGAAACTATATGGATCCAATGTTGAAGATGGAAGTTTTAGATTTATCAATGGTTTCATTCGACATATAAGTATGAATATTGAATTTACCTTCTGAAGAAAGTCAGTACAAATCATACACCAAACATTCCAAATCACAGTAACAATAATTGTACTACAGGTGGTCTTCTTCACTGCAGAAAAATGTTCAAAGTTGCCAATATGTTATCTCATATATGTGATGCGGAAAACTACGTAAAAGGGACTATTTGTCGGAAAAAATAATTTTACAGGAAAGCCAAATAAATGATGAAAGTAAACTTTTAAGATCAATGCGTCTATTTTGTTTCAAAGTTAATGGATTTTGTAAAGGACATTTTAAAGAATATTTTAAAACAAGTTACATCTCTTAAGTAGTTTAAGTCAATAAATAAAGTGATTTTTTTATTTTGGAAAACGTTAACCTTGTTTTTCTCACAACAACCCTTGTACGTTAGTTATGATTAGTCATTTTATAAAAACAAAAAAGATCCAATTTTTAAGATATTTTCTCTATAGAGGTATATTTTTGTTCAGAATTTTAAGGTCTATGCAATGATGGTAATAACTCCATTTTGCAAATTCCCGACAAATGGTCCCTTTTAGTTTTCCGCATTACATATATCCATTGGTTTGGCCGTTATTTGCTCTTAGGTCGTTAATGACATATCCAAGTTTTATCGACTACTGTGAAACTACGTTGTACTCCCATAGACTTCGGTCTTTCACAAAGATATAGTAAATGATAGCAGTAGTCTCTGAAGTTGGACCAAAAATAGTTCAAAATGTGCAGTAGAATATCCTACATCGTTTGCACTCATATTACTACTACGAATATTATATTATATAGTACACAAGATGTAGTACCAAAATGTGGTACACAAAATTATATGTTTTCACAAATCATAATAGTTGGTCGACTAAAACTACTACCAATAACAGAATGGCGATGAACCTGTTTAACTTGGTTTACCATATTAGGGAACATACCGAAGGTTGTGACTGGGTTCAATGTTATATTACAGGCGTCGTATCTTAACTTAATATCAACTTTAGACAATCCGCTTCTACTATTCGATTTTACTGACATTTCTGTGTCTATCCGTCCGTCTGTTCCACGATAAATCTCGTAAAATTTATCCGATTTTTATTAAACTTGGTATATACCTTCCTTCCACTTGCAATAATAATTCTGTTGTTTGGAGTTGCAATTCATTAAGTACAAGAGACTAACATCCATCCCATATTGCAAATTTATATATGTACAACTGTATATTGAAGATCATTTTCCAATTTAAACCACGGAAAAATTATTGGATTATGACGAAACATAATGTATACTCAGTGACGTAACTGTGGTGGGGCGACGGGGCTTGTGCCTCGGGTGCCGTACTGTGAGGCGCAAAATTGGGCAAATATTTGACGAAGCATTTTGGTTTGGTTAGTCAAGTCAAGGGATAGTACGAGTTCTTGCCCCGAGCGACAACTAGCCTAGTCACTTCGCTGTGTATACTTTCTTTATGGCATTGTAAATATCTCTACAGCTTGGGCTTAAAATATTCCAGTAATAAAAGGATGAATATCATCCCAATTTTAAAAGTCTGTCCCATGATAATTTTCGTTAAAAATGTTCGATTTTGTCGTAATATGTTGTTCATTTTCTTCTAGGCTTTCCGATCATCTCTTCTACAGGGATATAAAATCAGTATATAAACAATAAGGTAGTGGATGTATCCCTATCCTCCTCAATCTCTATTTCTTTCAGATTTTTACGATAGATTTTTTAAAATTCATTTGGTTTTGATATAATTTAATGCTATTTTCTTAGGCTTTTTCTGTAATCCCATGTTTAAGAGTAATATCAGTCAGGAACAAGCGTTAAATTCAACCGCCTCGTGTGAGATAGATTAAAAAGTACGCTGTAATAACTGCCGTTATAATATGTCAAACATTTTCTTTACGACTTCACAACCATTCATTTTGCATGGAACTTGAAGAGTTCCATGATAAGTAATACAGAACAAATTGGCTTTTGATATAATATATGAAAATTTCTTTGACTCTTTTCTGTAATCCCCTGAGCTTGGGATTAAAAGTCAAAAATGAGCGGTACAGTTATTACTCTAATGTGGTATCCTTTTCCTTTCAAAATTAATAAAATATATTCCAAGATATATTTCATTAAAAAATATTAGATTTTCATGCGATGTGGTATATACGTTTTGATGCTTCACAATCATTCTCATTTATTTGGATTTAAAAACGATTTTGAACGAGAGAGATTGAACCTTCCTCTCCCCCCCACCAGGTTTAAAAATAAATATGTTCTATGACAACTTTCGTAAATACTATTCGATTGCAAGAGAATGTTTATTCAGTTTCTCACATAATTTCCAGTCTTGCAGTCATTCAAATATGAGGACTCACTAAACCCACCCGGAAGATTTAAATACAAATCCTATGATAAGTCGTGAAAATAAGTAATTTTGTCGAATATGGTTTAGTTTTTTTTCTGAGAATTTCCCATCATCTTAATTATTTGCAGTTGAAGTGGACCAATAATCAGGTAGTACGTTTTCCCCAATCTTATGCAATATATTTTCCTTAATAGGGCCTATTTATTAAGCACAACCAGATTTATTTTATAGAATATTATGTGTATTTTCGAAGATTAGAGATTTACTCATACAGTTTAGGATTGAAATGGTTCCGTCACTAATATGCTAATAAAAACATGAAACTCTTATGTCGGTGTATAACCTTGCACCTGCATGGAAAATTTCAAATAAAATTATTGATTTACGTATCTGTACAAAATTTCAGAACTTTACTTAGCATGAAAATAGTAGAACTTAATTTTCAAGATTAGTTTCAAACAAACATAAACTGAAAAAAAACCTAATAGAAATCATACACCATGTGCAAATAGAGCTATAACAGAAGAAAACTGTACTACAGTTTAATAATGCATCTCAAAGTTGTATGTGTATGGTAGTGCAAATTATATCTCTTGCCAGAAATACATAACGCCATCACGCGGAAGCGCATGGACATAAGTTATAAAAATGGGGAATTGACTCCACTACAAAAAGTGTTTTGTGTAATATCGTTTGCTAAAATAAAGTCTGTGATCTCAATAAAATGTGTAATTCGTCATAAGTACAACCTGAAACGTCACGACAAGGTGCGAACGTTTGTGAGCATTTTGAGATGTGACAAATAGTTAAGAGAAACCGAGAATGTTACGACTACACGTGGAAAGAATTCAAAAAGGCAAGTATACAAGGACAACGTGGCGATAGTTTGCAGGATCTTCCCGTGAAATCCAAAGGAATCCATTAGCAAAGCAAAAGGCGAACTCGCGATTTCACGTTCCACAGTGCAAGATGTTAAGTTTGTTGGTCTACGAGATTCAGGTACACCAGCATATCTATTCTGCTCACAATCACTTGGAAGCCATGATACTGAAAATGGAAGAGGCAACTATAAAAGTAACCAAGAAAGTTCTGTCTCTTTTTCCCCTACCACCTTCTAACATCGATATGTCAACTAAAACATACTTCGAAGATCAAAAATAGTCCCCATCAGCATAGACGACCTTCTGCCAACGTTCTGAAAGGCCATGGATTCCATCGCGGTAGAAGGTGGTGGGCCCTGAAGCGAAGAAGGTATCAAGTGTATTTTGCACCTCTACTAGGAATTTGACTGGTGTCGCCTAACGTGATTGTCCAAGGAATGGAACAGGTGATAATCGGACGGTGGAATGTTCGTGGAGTATGGCGGATGCAGTAGTGTTTCCTATCCAAGGCGTAGAATGGTGTCCTGGATCATCCTATCCACGTGGGGCTTAGCGTTGTCCTGTAACAGGAAAAGCCCTTTGCGATTCAGAAGTGCTGGTTCCATATTTTGAGTTTTTCTTGAACACGGCTCAAATGCTGACAGTACATAGTTGCATTGACCAGCTAGTAGCAGTTTCCGATTCACAATGCCGCGAGCAGTCCACCAAATACCCAGAAGGATCTTCTTCTGGTGTTTCGGCTGTTTTGGAACCCGTTAATGGGATGCTAACCAGTCATGACGGTGCCGTGGAGCTTTGTACAGGACCCCCTTCTAATCACATGTCAACATCCTGTCCAGAAATGGCTCCTTCCTCAGACAGGATAGCAAAGAAACACAGGTGTTTGCTCGAGTTGCCTTCTGGAACTGAGTCAAATCATGTGGGACCCATCGACTCGACCTGTAGTGCTTCCCAAGTTGATGGAGGTGCTGCTGAATAGTTTTTCTACTTACACTGAATTGTAGTCCCAGTTCCTCATATGTCTGGCTACTGTTCGCCTCAAAATTGTTGCCTGAAGATCTTCAATTTGTACATTCATTTCAATTTGTTCTTTCGGCTCGTGTTGCATCTTCGAGTGTTTCATCATCGTCCTTAAACTTGTTAAACCACCGCTGCACTGTCCGCAATATAACGACACAATCACCAAAGGACTGTCATATCTTTTGTCCCGCTGCAACGGCGTTTGATTCCAGTTTGAACTCGTAGAGCATACACGCCGTTATGACGCTCTGAGGAGATCCCATGTTCACTCTGTCCTTACACAAGTTCACGGTGTTACTGAACTGCTACAATCAGGTAGTATGTTGGATATACTCACACCAACAACTGATCTTCGCATCTCCATTCGCATTCAACTCACGGTGTGATGGTCAATGGAACACAGACCTCCACAAAAAGCGACAGAACTTTCTTGGTTGCCTTTATATTTGTTTCTCTGATCAAGCTGCATTGGATGTTAGTGATACACGTGTAACATCTCGGATAGTAGCAATCTACATATGCTTCGCGAAGTTGAACAGAACTCACTCGGGTGATGGATTGGACGGGGTTCAGCATTTGTTGCCTGGCCACCGCCATCAGAGCGATCTTTTGCCATTAGAGCCTTTTCATTTTGTGTTACCTCAAGTATGTCGTGTATCTCCAATCTATGCATAACCGAAACGATCTGAACACTAGAATTAGCCAGATAATAAACAACGTTATGGTTAGCACGTTCTCAACATTTGGACGGAGTTTAAGTAATATATGTTCGATATTTGTTGTGGAAATAGGAGTACCTGTATAGAAATATATCGACGTTTTTAGTTATAGTGACAAAGCTAGTGTCTTTCATATTGTGAACTGTAATAAGAAGGTATTGTATATCAGAATTTCAAGTAAATTCTTGGTCATGCAGATTTTTGGACCATTTTTTTTTTTATTAATTTAGCTTTAAGCCAGGTTGCCTGTATATAATTTATTTCTTATTTTAAATGGCCTTTGCAGATATAATGACTATAGGATGGGTACAGTAGCTACGCTTTCTCGTGTGCATGATTGTAGATCCAGGTCCTACTGGGAGTGGAGAGCATTGATGAAAACACACACACACATATATTATATATAGATTGAGTTAGATTTCGGTTTAATCCTATATACGTATGTAGGATTAAAAGAAAGTAGAGTCCGTGTCTTAAAAAGTGTCCCAAATATATCCGTGCAGCTACGGCCGTCATACAGGTCGCTAATGCGGTTAGTACCAGATTAATAATATAGGTAGAGTAATAGCGATAGAATCCTAAAACGATAATAGATAGGCAACATAATTTTGTTTCAACAGTGAAAGAAGAAGAATCCATGACTCCCTCTTTACATTGAGATAAAAGTGTACATAAACTTTTGAAACACACCGTATAAGCATGTAAAGCAAGAATATTTACAGTTTTTAAAAGTGAATTTATCATTTTTTTAACTGCAGAAAATGTTAATGTATCTTAAGTACAGGGAATTTACTATGGAACAAAAAGTTGAAGGATTTTTTTTTTTATCAAAGTAAAAATTGGAGGACTCAAGAGTGCTGTTACTTTGTTTATGTTTTGAATAAAAATATCAAACGGAAGACAATGTTGTGTATTCTCAGCCTTGATAGTACTGTCATGTAACGTTCTCATTATTTTATTTATCTAAGATTGTGCTTTTTCTTCTTCTTTTCTTCCTTTCCTATATTACACGTCAATGACAGAAAAGAAAACTTTGTGGACTGAGTCCCTCTGCCAACAACGCCATTTCTAAAAAATCACAGTCGCTTTTTTCAATTCTTTTATCAGCCCCATTACACTGCTCGAGGGTTGAAGGAAAATAGATCGCTCTACATTTCCCATGTTACCCAGTCGTACACAAAAAACATCCACCATAAAAAGTAAGAAACAAAGGAAGCGTTAAAAAGAAAATGATGGCAGTTTGAAAACAGCAAAGCATCGAGTGGCTGCAACCTTGAGATGGCTTCCTTCGACGATGACGGAATGCCGATCGTTTGTCTGTTTTTCGTCAGCCATATATATATATATTTTTTTTATATACTCGTCACTCAAGACGAGAGATAAGGCTGGTGCCTTTCACTAACGGATAGCTTAGAATGATGGATTGACCTCTGATGTACAGCGAGAGAGAGAGTGGAATCCTGTGCGATGAATAAGGTGGGAAGAAAACATCCTGAGGATGAGGAAATGCTTTCTCAACATGCTTACGATTAAGTCTGTGATTTGGTAACAAGAAGTGATCACTAGTACCAAGACGCCATAGCATAAACCAAAAAAAAAAAAAATCGCACGTAGTAGTTCAAAGTATTATATTACGTAGGATAACTAACATGTCGTCAATATAAGACATAGTTTGAGAATGATCGCTCTTCTTCTTCTTCTTCTTCTTCTTGGGGATTTAAAATCGATATATTCTGATAGATTAGTTTGCAGATTGTTTTGAATTTGGAAATAATATTACAGAAGGTGTTTTTCCACAAGAAAAGTGCACAACACTACTACCGATAGTTCTTATTCTTTTTGTGGGTATAATTGAACATATACAAGAAGTATGTGGATCACTGTTACGAATATGGCTACATTGATAAAGTTCGCAACACCGCTGAAAGTAGCCTATTTGTGGAGATTACTTAAAATTAATGTTGTTTTCCTTCTCTTTTTATAACATTACAGCAATAGCTTTTAGTAGCTGTAATTAAACAAGTTCTCGCAATTACACAATTTAAGCAGTGTCACAAATTTCAGCAATGTTTATCATATCTAAGGAATGCTTTGAGATATCGATGTGATGTAAACGGTAATATAATTTGTACGCTTCAAACCATATAATCAACTAAGTATTTGTTTCGAAATAAAACCTTTCAAAATTTTGAAGCCTTGTAACTTAGTCCTATTAATTCGAAGCAAGTCATACCATGGCCATAGTATCCAACGCTAAGGTACTTTTGATGTGCATTATCCCGTCCATCTCCGTTGTGCTGTATGTGTGATAAACTTTGGATATTTGTGATACTATAACATCCTTAATTTGCAACACTGAATAATAAAAGTTGTATTTTAAGTTTTTGTTTGACATGTGGGTATGGAATCTGACGTAGTGTCATTTCAAAAAAACTAACTTTAAATTGGGTTGGCAACACTGTTTATTAGGTGTTTCTGTTTAATACATGCAAATATTTCCCGTTCATGCAAAGTTTCACTTTTCTCCCTCTTTCTCCGTTATCACGGTTGGGCATTATAAACTGTGCACCCTGTATATATCACTGTTAAGAGTATAACATGACGAGCCAAAACTTATGATCACCCGCTACTTTCTGAGCTAAGTCAAACTGACGTAAAAATCGCGGGGCACAACAGAACCGCTCGCCAGATAGTGTTTATTGATCTTGCTTCATCAGTCAATGTAATACTAATGCGTAGATGGTGCTTACTGTGAGCCGTTGGTCATAATACTTTGACTCGTTAGTGTATGTTATTAAATGAAGAAATGTTAACAATAGGGGAACTAAATGTTATTTTTAATATTTGATCTATGTAATGTGAACACAGATTTCATCCAAGATTCATCATACAATAACTTTAAACTTTCATACCAGAAAAATTTGATCAACATATAATGGAAAAGTACGGCCATTACATATTTATTGTTGGGATAAAGTGTTAGTCGGAAAGTGTCCTCGAAATAATCACATGTCGGTAATTATACGGTGCTAAGCGAGGGTTTGTGAATAGAATAAATATAATAAGATATTAGAATATACCGTAAGGACATAAGATATTGTGAATTAAGATTATTAAGAATAATAGGAGATAAAAACAAATGATTATGAAGATAGTTTTATATACAAAGGGGGGCGAATAAAATGAAGATAAAAGGTATTAAGCGTATTTTAGATTATTTCTAAAGTGATTCCTTTCCGTTCCGATTGTCAGTGTACGCAAGATATACGACTGCATCTGCTCTTCCGAACGGCTTCAGATATTAAGGAATAATCGCAACATTTCTCTGTATCCTAAGATATTTTCAAAATCCAATAAAGTAAGTCAAACAGTAGTTTACAATAGTTAATATTTCTCAAGATAAAACTTGAATCTTTGAGAAACTCTTTTGCATATAATGATTCCAAATTTTTAAGACATATTATAATTTATCTTGATTCTATATTGGTCATATTTACTGACTCTTCATGATAACCAGAACCAGGAAAATAAAATAAAAATACTAGAAAACATTTTTAAAGATCTTCCTCGCATATATCCTTACAATGTACACATATTTCTTTTTCTAAAAAAGTACCAATATATCAGATATAAATACCTCTGGATTAATAATGTAAAAGTGTATATTTGGTCGCTAATCTCATCCATTCAAAGTTATGGGTAAATAAGGTCATATTAAGCACGTGATAGATGTCTGTTAATATCACGGTGGACGTGAAAGATTTATTATTGTAAATTCTGCTATGCTGCATGAATAATTCAATATGCTGTCTATGAATTTGCAATTGACATCTTTTCTTTTTTGGCTCACGATTTCATTAGATGTTCTGTCACGGTCATACCTAAGGGGTCAGGAGAGATTAGAATGACCATAGAATTGACCAGGTTAAATACACAGGAAAATAACAGTGCGATTTTTACAATGTTTGATAGCATATATTATTTTTCATGCGTTACCCTAGCCAACTGTTCTAAGCTGGTCACAAGGAAGCAGGGGAGGTTAGATTTACATATAAGTGCACAACCCAAATGTGACGTAATGTCACGTGGTATTAACATGGGGTTCAAGGTGAAACAAAACAAGCCCACGCTTCTAACCCCGTTATCTCGCTGACGATGGTTCAGCTGTTTCATAACGTAAGTATATAACATTATATATTATGTACAGCGGGGGACACTTCTAAATGGTACAGCCAAATGGAGATTTACGGCTAAGGTGTACCATTTAGAAGTGTCCCCCGCTGTACAAGGCAATTGAATATTATTTTTATCTTATTCTAATGATAAAAGTGTTATGAAAATTAAAAAAAAAATAAAAAAACACTTTCTTGGGTTGGGTTTGAATCCACGCCAAAAGCGATTTTCATTACTAGTTCGTTCGCAAGCATGCTCGACTACGAGGACCGACACCAACTAGCATTTGATTTGTGCTATATGTATGCTACGTGGCGGGAAACGGATTACTTCAACCAATCAGAACCGTGTATTTAGCTCCTATGGCTAGGGTCGAGCGTGGTTTTTTAATGCTGGTTAATAGAGTCTATCTGAAAAAGAAATATTTCTATTGCATTTTGTGTTTTTACAGTGGCAGAAAATTAACTAATATTATTCTGGTTACTTTAATTGTTAAAGAACTCAATAAGAAGGAACGCGTACAATTGAAATGAAAGCTGAGAAAAATTATTCGTACATAATAATTATTATGCATTATTATTGACAATGTCGAGAAACAAGAGAACGATAGCTAAACGAATCTCATGCACAACGAGAGATATGTAGAAAAGCTTAAGACGATTGAGTTTAATTTTTTGTAGCTTTACTCATTCTTAAAGTCATACGTGTCTGGAATATGTTAATAAGATTTAAGAGCATTGTAGAATTCGTGACACACAAGCTTGATATATTTCAGCATTTTCAGAATATCTCCAAATTTTGGGTTTGTAATATTGCTTTTGTCTCTCTAACTGGCGGTATCTGTACAGTAGAATTACTACTGGGTTCCTCTTGCTGATTCAAATTTATCCAATGCACTCATTATTACCGTGAGAGTAGTCGAATTTAATCTTACAAGGGACGTATGCAAAGCATGACAGCTAGATATTTATGAAAATTAGTATCTTGACTAATTGTGGATCGCTAATCATCGTGGTAATAGTTACTTGGTGTGGAAATGCCTTGTTTACCCGTTACGTATAATATATATACCAAGCAGTGGCCGGATGAGGCTGTGCACAATTATACCTCAAAAACGCCGGAAAAGACAGAAAATGAAAAATCTGTGCAGGTAATCTGATACCTACGGGAGGGAGACACGTGACACGTACAGCAGTACTGTCACACAAGCAGTGTTGCCATTCCAACACAAACTTATAGTTTTTCAACTAGAACGTATATCATTTTATGTCACTAAAACAATTGGCACAAAACCTGAAAGAAAATAAGAAAAAGATGGGTTATCAGTGTTGCCAAATAAGGGAGATATGAGGCTGTAAAGCTGAGAAATTATGGGGTCCGTACAAAGAAATGAACAAATGTATTACAACAACAAGACTGCAGAAGGAACAAATGTACAGTAGGGAGTAAATCACTACATGCATAGCATCCAGTGACTAACCTGCTTGATATGTCACATCGAGCGTGCGGCTTGGGAGTGAAATGTAAGTATTTTGCCATACTATCTATGGCTTTTCTGTTGTATGTATTGATGTATTATGTTAAAATATTATGTGCGTGTATATTACTGGTAACCTGAATGAAATATGTTTTATCTTCATTGTTGTCTCACATGCTAATATTTTCTATACTCTCGACTAACGCCTATCACAGATCATTAAACTTTGCGAATCGATTCTGACGTACTTTCTTGTCACAGATTTGCTACCTTTCGTGCCACAGGTTTTCTGTACTCTTTTCGGGCTCTACACAGTCGTTTCTGTGGTTTGGATGCCATGCAGGATTTCTGCAGTGTTGCAATCCCAACACAGTTCGTTTTATAGCTCTAGGGAATGGTTCGAGATATCGATTCCACACAAACGCCATTGGAATTGCTGCACTACAGGAAGACTTGCTGTTCATGTCACATAGGACTTCTTCTTTCTACGGCTACTCTAACGTGTGCCCTTTTTGGGTGAATTCTGTATCAAACAAGTAGATCACTGGATGATGTGCATGCTGTAGTTTACTCCCTATTGCACAGTTTTTCCTTCTGCAGTCTTGTTATTGTAATACATTTGTTCGTTTCTCTGCACGGACCCCACAATTTCGCAACTTTAGAGCCTCATATCTCCCTTATTTGGAAATACTGATAACCCATCTTTTGCTTATTTTCTTTCACGTTTTATGAAAATTATTTTAACGTCATAAAATGATATACGTTCTATTAAAAAAAAACTATAATTTTGTGTTGAGATGGCAACATTACTTGTGTGACAGTACTGCTGTAATCTTGGTCACGTGTCTTCCTCCCGTAGGTATGAGGTTACCTGCACACATTTTTCATTTTCTGTATTTTTCCGGCGTTTTTGAGGTATAACTCTGCACAGCCTCATCCGGTCACTGCTTGGTATATATATTATACGTAGCGGGTAAACAAGGTATTTCCGCACCGAGTGACTATTACCACGATGATTAACAATCACAATTAGTCAGGGTACCAATTTTTATAAATATCTAGCTGTCATGGTTCGCATACGTCCCTTGTTAGTTTTTGTGATCCTGATGTGGAAAACCTTCATTACAGTCAATAACGGTTTTCTAACTGTGCAAATAATACATTGATTTAAGCTAGTAGCATCGTTTCAGATTTTAAAAGAGGGAGGGCAAAATTCCCTACCAACATCTTTAAAAAGACATATGTTTCTCAAATTCTGGCGCCGTGGGGTTCAATTGCCCCCTATCCTCATCATGTGACACTCCTGATTTGAACCATATTTCAACAGCTGTGAAAATCGGTCGTTTTCAAAAGCGTAGTACAGGAAAGCTTATGATTAGAAAGAAAGAACACAAAATCAGTCTGTACTCACAAGAAATGTTGACGAGACAGAAGCTTATGATGATTTCACGTGAGTCCTTACCCGGAAACGTTTTTGTATTATGTTTGAATGGATATAGAGTTACCCTGATTGTGTCATATGTATACTTTGATAAGCTTTGTGAGGACATGGACTCTTATGCAAATCAACCCTTCAATACTAGGTAGATATACACATATATTAGAGGGACAAACAATTTTTGGTGAAGAAAATACATATCATTACAGGATTTTTTTAAAAAATAAAATTTACCTGTATATTGATCATTTACCTTGTACCAAAAGTTACAAAACAATATTATTACTAATGATTCTTTAGAATATTTTATTATTTATTGAGAAAGGAGAAAAGAATAAGAATAGTACACAGATTAGTGTACATAATCGTATTTATGTATAAATAACACTATTCAAAATAATATTTTATAATATCCTCTCGGTTCTCTAGTGCTAGTGCACGGAGCAGGGAGTAACGTGAGAAGAAAGAGCAATTGGTTATCTCCTATGTTTAAAAACATGTTTCTTTAATAAATTGTGTACTAATATGCTAATGAAACAATGAAACTCATATCGGTAGACAATATTATCACACCTCCGCCGACAAAATCTGAAATAACAATACTGGCACAAAAATCCGAGTTCCATTCCCGGTTGGACAGTATTGAAATTCGAACGCATTAAGGTAGTTCAAGTCCCATTCTAAACTGTAGATCCCCGTCTCATATAGTCTCGATACTGAAAAGATGATAGATTCCAATCCAAGGAACCTACAAGTGTTATATTAATGTAAAAGGAGATAAAATAATGTTATGCATAAAAGTTATGTATGTCAAACTTGTAGTATTTATTGACAACGTGGTTTTATAGTAACAGACCAAGTATTGTACGGATTTATACGAAAAGTACTTGAGGCTACAAATTCAAAGACAGGTGGAAAATTGCGTCGTAATATTTTGCTTCTTCAGAACAACGCCTCATTCCACAGATGTGACGTAGTGGAAGCTAACATGGTTTCAATTACTGGACACTCACCATATTAAACATGACTTAGTTTCAAGAGAATATAATTAATTTCAAAACCTCAAGGAACTTATCCGCACCTAGAAATATTACAAAGAGAAAATTCATATTATAATGTTGACAGTGGTTAGAAGAACAGGAGAAGTAATTTATCTCTACAGGGATACAAGCATTGCAGAAGAGATGGCACAAGCGCGCCGATATTTAGGACGATTATGAGTAAAAGAGTATAATAAAATACAGCTCTGTGTCAGCATTTCTCAAACTGTGGTCCACAGACAACAAGTGATTCTCGAATTCTGCCCTTATAGATCTCCTAGATTAAACATTTGTCCACGAAAGACAAAAATGAAATTCAAGAGAAATGTGTATTATACAATATAGCATACAAAATAGGTTAGAATCTCTAATAAATACAATATAATAAGAATGAATTATACAAATATTAATAGCTTTTATATATTCACTAGTGCATTTAAAATTTTTATTTTAACCCAGTGAAGCAGGTAATTGATGCAACTCCTTGTCTCATGAGCTTGGTACTCGTGAAATATGTGTTTTTTCAGTGGCATGGATTGAAAGGGCATCGGAACTGTCATTGTTCATCTCAGCGACCCCGAAAACAATAGATTCGACAATAATATCGGTCATTCTCGATGATTATATAAATATCCATCTTCCCATTTTGCGTAGAACGGCATCGGAAGTGACACAGTTTATCTCAGGGACCCCCAAAACCATGGATTCGACACTAATATTAGTCATTTTCGATCATTTATATATATATATATATATATATATATATATATATATATATATATATATATATATATATATATATATATATATATATATATCCTTCCTTCCCCTCCCGAGAAGTCGTGGTGCTAAATTTGGATTTAAACGGGATCGGAAGTGTCACTGTTCATCTCAGTGACCCCGCAAACTATAGATTCGATACTAATATCAGCCACTTTCGATCATTTTTAAATATCTTCCCCTTCCACCTGCCTTAAGTTGCACCGTCAAAGTGATATGATGAAGATCATCTCAGGCACGAACTTCATCTATCTTGAAAATTTGATTGAGATCGGTCGAGTGTTTCAAGAAATTAACACCCACCCACACACCCACACACACACACACACACATACATACATACATACATACATACATACATACATACATACATACATATATACATACATTAGTTCAGTTAACTTTAGAAACAAAATCTTATTTCTTTTAGCCACAGGTGTATTTTAAATAAAAACATTTGTTTTGATGTCTTCGAAATAGATGGATAGATATATTATTTATTACGCTATATCACATTTATGTAATACAGTATTAGCCCGCAGACTACGATCACTATATTACCATTAATATCCATTTCCTCTCTCATCTTTTAAAAATACGCAAACATTCAAAATAGGAATGAATATCAAAACCATTTAAAAGGCATTGATTAATGTTTAAACACGGTACTTTTTTTTACATAAAAAATCATTAAAACCACAGAAAGCTTGAAAAAAGAGACAGAAATGAAAACCACAACCAGAGATATAAAGACAGGAATTCAAACACACGCACGGAGACAATTTTTCACTGTTAGAGACGTGAAGCCATTCACTTGAACAGGTCAGAATCATACATCACAAGCCACGGTTTGGCCGTGCGTGCGGAGAGCCATGGGCTAGTCACACAACGAGAAAAAAAGAAACAAATGGACAGAATGACTTTCAGCGGATGAGATGTACCAAGAGAGCAGATGGTTTATAAAGAGGAGACCACCATCCGGCGTAAATGCCCTTATGTGAATATGGATGGTGATATAGGAGGTACCCAACATGTTCGAGCTTAGTTTACCAAGAGCTAACACTTCCTCCTCTAATTTCACTTCCCACGTGATGAGGATATCTTTATGCACAGGGTTGCGTTTAATAGAACTCAAACGACAGATTCTTTGCAAGGACAGCAAAGAGAACAGAAATTAATTATATATATAATATAAGTGGCTTATGGCTCATGCTACTATTTTGGTATACTTGTTACTATTTTGAGCAAAATACAGGTGGTGCAATAATCAGTTCCCCACCAGCACGCATACAAATATATTTGGTACGAGTACGATTGGACACATTCTCTTGCAATCTTGACAATAGTGCACTCGTTATTCATTTATTGACACTTGAGGCTTAGGTTCGTATTGTGGTGCAGTCAGTTTCTTGTGTTGAAGCAAATGTACTACGTTCTGGTATGTTGAAAACTGCAATGGCACGTAAGTTCGCAACAGAACAGCGTGTTAAAAATGCTTGAACTTTGAGGAAGATATAGGGATGCCAACTTTTGAAAATTGAAATACATACTCCAGGAGGGTGTCCAGTATCTCTTAAGATTGTGACATCATCGCTGGTCAAAAAACTGTGAACAAGCTGAAAGTGACTACACCACAAACTAAGCAATTCGGAGTTCGAATTTAATAAATTTAGTTGCTTTTGAAGCGTTTATTGAACTTATTTATTCCACTTTTGGTTAAGTCGGCACGTCATCAAAGTACGAATCTTTGAGTGCAGATTTGAATTTAGGAAATAGAAAATAAAAGCACAGGGCCAGATCAAGTGACTAGAGAGGTTGGGGCAACACACAGATCTCTTTTCGGACAAATAGTATTGCACAATCAATGCCTTGTGACTTGCTGCATTATCAGGGAGCCACTGAACATCACTCTGAAACTGGGGTCTCACACGTGATACGTTGCAGTAACCGCTTCAATACCTCAAAGTAAAAAGCGGTAATTACTGAAGCGGCTAGAGGATAAAGGTATTATGTAACAAATTGTACATTTCAGTAAAATCGACTTTCACAACTATGCCTGTTAACATACACCTTTCATCGTTTCCAAATCTCTTCACTAGGACAAGGATTCACTAATTGATGTGTTATGTTGCATGACTAACATACAACACATGCAGGAACCGCCACAGTTCAACTTTTCGAAAAATGTAACGTAACACCTTTATCCTCTAAGTACTTCCACTGTCAGTCCTGTAGGCACAAATTCCTTATGCACAATGCCCTTACTATCGTAAAAGAGAATGAGCAAAAGTTTGATTTTGGATTTGGACCGGCGTAGTTTTCTGGCTTGTGGAGAGTTAGGAGATTTCCACTATGCACTCTGACACTTTGTCGACAGGTCATATTGAGAAATCCATCTCTTGTCCCCAGTAACGATATTCAGGAGGAAGTTAGGGTCTCTACTGGAAGTAAGTAATCAGTTCTTAGCAGTGATCAACCCTGTCCCTTTATTGGTAGTTTGTTAAGGAATGAGGCAAGAAACCAGCACAGACCTTCCTCTTGTTGCGACCGTGGGTTATTGTTTGCTGCACAGTTTCTTTAAATCATGTGCAACTCCTCTGCAAGGATTCGCAGTGTCGCATTTCGGTCTTTCGTGATGGGTGTTTTCACTTTCTCCACTAATTCCAGTATTGCCATGTCCTTGCTGCATCTGGATGTTCCTCGTCTTAAAGTGACTCCCATGTCTCTCTGAAACACCTGCACCATGCAAATACACGCGCACAAGATAAAAAAGTGGCCCCATACAGTTGTTGCAACATTTGATAAGTTTATGTAGCAGTCTTACGCAGAAGCGTACAAAATTTGATGTTCGCTCTTTATTCCATGTTCAACTCACAAGGCAGCTTATCAACAACTATCTACATTCACCAAGCCCAGACACTTAACTGTCAGTCAAGATAAATGCACTTGATATCAGTTACTCACGAAACTTTCCTCTTTTGTTTCCCCTACAACTCACTTGCACAGCACTTGAGAAAAAATGCGTGTTTGTGTGTGTGTGTATTTGCATATGTATGTTCGAGTATAAGCCTGGAACGCCTGGACCAATTTCAAGCAAAAAGGGAAACATGTGAAAATAATCGAAAACAACCGACATTAGTGTCGGCTCCACAGTTTTCATGGTCGCTGAGAAGAATAGTGGCACCACCGATGTCTTTTAAGTCCAAGTTTAGCTCCTATCGATATGGAAAGTGAAAATAAAATGTCCAAAATGATGGATAATACTCTCGAATCAATAGCTTTCAGTGACGATAAGTAGATTGGTAACACCCCCAATTACATTTCAAGATAAATTTAGTCGAATAAAACGAACAGAAGTGAGTTTTTTCATGTCAATTTTATTAAAATCTGTATCTTAAGGGGCAGTAGGGAGCCATAATATTTTGCGAAAAATTGAGTATCTCTCGAGCCCGTCAAGTTAACTAACTAACTAACTCTAACTAACTCTATGGCCTATGGAACCCGGAGGTTCAGTGCCGCGTTCACAAAAGCTCTCCACTGACTTCTATCCTTAGCTAATTGGATCCAGTTTCTACTTTGTATTCCTATCTCTGCGAGATCCATCTTAATATTATCCTCCCATCTGCGCCTAGGTCTTCCTAATGGTCGTTTTCCTATGGGTCTACCAGTCAAGACTTTGAAAGCGTTTCTACTTTCTTCCATTCTAGCTACATGACCTGCCCACCTAAGCCTCCTAGACTTGACGACCCTAACAATGTTGGGTAAACCGTATAAACTATGTAGTTCCTCGTTATGAAGCTTCCGCCATTCCCCATTCTCGTTCCTCTTGGGTCCGAATATTCTTCTCAGGATCCTGTTCTCAAATACTTTCAGTCTATGTTCTTCCCTCAGAGTAAGCGACCATGTTTCGCAACCATGCAGAACAACAGGCATGATTATCGTTTTATATATTTTAAGCTTCAAATTCCTCGACAGAACTCGCGACGACAAGAGATTTTGAACCGAATAGTAACACGAATTCCATGCTTTTAGTGGACATTTAATTTCTTCGTGAATATGATTTTCGTCTGTTAATATTGATCCTAAATATTTGAAAGTATCCACTTTATCAAAAGTATTATTTAATATTTTAACGACTCCACAATTTGCCGTATTACGGTCCCAACGCAAGGAAGATGAAACTCGGACAAATGCCAGTGTTTTTTTTGGAGGGGGGGGGTTCTTATTTTAATTTGGGGAAAGGAGACATTTTATATATTGCTTTCGAAGCGGGAAGGAGATCAAATACTTTTACAAACTTAGTCTTCTCGCGTGATGAATGGGTATTTCAGCTATAGTCCAGAAGGTATAACGTCGTTGGCTTCCCGCGCTTGGACCTGCTCGTCACTGGAGGTGTGGTAAGAGGATAGCCAATCACTACCCGCCAATCACTGCGCTCAAGCGAGCCACAAGTAACTAAACTGTCAACTCCCCTTAAATGTCACTACAGCTTTTCGCGGGAACCCAACGACGTTATACCTTCCGTACCATAGTATGTATGAGAAACATATCATATGCAACCCTTCAAACACTTGAGAAGTGTGGGTTGCATAAACTTCAAGTCAAAATTGATCTGCTCAATCCTTAATATAAACGGAAGCACTCAGGCTAATAGTTGTCGCTATCGGCACTGCCTGCTACCTGACGCCAAGATATTTCGCTAGCGTACAAGATAATTGCAAATGAGCTGAGAACTTGGGGAATGAACCTAGCATACGCAAAACAGAACACCGCTTAAAAGGAACTATCTTTCCCAAAATAATGTCTTTATGTAGAAACATAATTGCTTTTTTGGAATATAGTAGCTAAAATGTATGTTCAATATATGACCATCCGTGTTAAATCTTTGGGGGAGGCACATATTCTTGGAAAGAACAAAGTAATGGTTCAAGCTATATTTTAATAGCAAATTCCATTCTTGAAGTTGCACAGTGGTTTAGACACCCTTCAAAGCTGGCGAAACCTCAAAATCCGAAATTATCACAAATATGAAAGACCTTAAGAAGGAAAGACGTAAGGTTTGCAGAAATAGGTAGGTTTTCGTGCAGCTCCTAAGGGTTGGGCCCAGAGTTAGTACCAATGTGAAAGATTAAAGTCGGTGGAAGAAGGCCATGTACACACCCCGGTAGCGGACGCAAAGTTCATGATGTGAAATCAAAATAATGTTTCGTTGTTAGGCGTCAATAATGATTGTGCAAAACATTGTTATACATTCGTCGTTCGTGACACAAACGTAGAACTCTAATATGCTTTCATGTGCCAGTCAATATGTGGATAAATAAATTAGATCGAAAACCAAAATTGATATATTTGATATTGAATTTCATGTAAAGTTTTATTTTGAGTCCAGCCGAGTTAAGTTCTATTGTGTGCTGGATGTGATAGTAGGGGATGTTACCTATTAGAGAAAAAGACCAAGCTCGTGTTTGCCCGATCTGATTTGAAAGGCATATTTGTATGTGAGAAGGGTAATATTGTTGCGAGTAGTATTTAAGCTAATGACTGTTTCTCCTTGTAACTCCGGAAATGTCATACGAAACAGCACGAAGGAGGCTTCTACAAGTTCTGCAGAATGTGGAAGGAAACAAAGAGACCAAAAGGCAACATCTGATTAGTTTCCTTGAGAAAGAAACGTCCATCGAATTGACTAGCACATTGCATTAAATATGTAAGGTCTTTCATACTTTTGATAATTTCGAATTTTGAGGTTTTGACCAGAATTGGAGGGTGTCTGGACCACTGTGAGTTGTATGAAACAAAATAAGTGATGTTCAGATAAATAATGAATGCAAAGAAAAAGTGTGAAATTTCAAAGAGATAAAAAGAACAGCGAAAATGAAGTATCACACAATAATAACAGCAAAGCAATAGTTAATTTATCTTTCGATGTAAAGTCAGCTAGCGACGTACAACAGAATATTGGTGTTAATAACAACAGAATATTGCAGTGAACTCTTGAATGCTGCTTGGCTTCTATTGATGACTGGTTAAATTTCCACATGAAATAAAGATGTTCTAGCTTGTCCTTACTTCATATCCCGTAACAATAAAGAAAAATATGACTATCTTTCTATTCTTAGAAAAGTAACATAACCTGTTTGTTTGTTTGTTTGTTTGTTTGTTTGTTTACTGCAATTTGATGATATAATGTCTGAAATTTTAACTGTTAAACGAAATGTGCTGCATGAGGTTGGTTAGAATAGTGGAAGCTGATTTGCACTTACAAGTGTTAGTTGGGTTTTACAAGAAACCTTATGAGTTGTAGTTACAATGTACAACAAAATAACTCATAAATCTGATTATCTTTCTTCAGACTATATAAAATTTCAAATATCGTTTTGAAAACGGTAGCTCAGTTGTTGAGTGCTCAAGTTTAGTGTGACGGGTTTCTGGTATGACAGCAGGCAGTGATAGTTTTGGTGAAACAACATCGTGTTCGAAGGTTTTCTTGAGATTCTTCCGTTTTCACATTCCCATGCTACCAATTATTTAATAATTCTTTACATTTTTCTTCCATTTCCTTTACGCAAAAGGTGTAAATGAGGAATGTACACTTAAAGATTTCGTTTTTCATTTTTTTCCAAATAAGATTAATGTACAAAACATTTTCTTTGCTGAGTACGTACCAAGAAATACCTCTTTAGTTGCAACTAGAATTAGGATTAGGAATTAGATTTCTGGGCAATCGGCATCTATGGCCATGTTAGCCCATCACATATGAAGGGTGACGTCCCTTCAAGGAAAAGGAAGGAAGAAATGATTGAGGATTGAAGAAAGCGGTCTGGGACCTGTATGTAAGGTACCATTCCGGTATTTGCCCGGTGGGAATGAGGCAACCTTCACTCAGAATGGCTGGCCTTACAGCTTTTACACTTTTCCGACCGAGTGGCCCTATCTGGAATCAAACCCAGGACTTGTTGCACGTACTTATAGTATACGGACATACTTTTTCTACGAAACTGAAAACAAATGAAATCTGTAAGTTTTACGTCCCTCGTTTATGCTGTGTAGGCTAATAGAGACGGTAATGATGGTGGAATGAAGAAAATGGGAGGAACGGGAGAACCTCGAGAAAACATATGCACACGGTGTTTGTCCGCCACAAAGTTCATTTGTCGCGACTTGGGATCGAACCAAGGACCCCATGCACCAGAGGTGAACGCTCTACCACTGAGCCACCGCTGCCTCTTCTAAGAATTTGAGTAAATTAGGTATTCTAAAAATAGACCTAAATAATTCCGAGCAAAATAGTGTATAAACATTCCATAGTGCAACTATGTGAAGAGTTAAAAACTATATTCGTTCTATATTTCTCATACAGCACTATAGTTAAAGTTGGCAACTCTTAGGAAAGGAGATTAACAACAAAAGAAGGTTTTACTGTTGTTGGCGTTTGAAAGGAATCGCAGCGTCGCCAACAAACACGTAAGAAACTAAATCAGAAGGCAGAGATCGCCCTGCGCACCATTTCACACAATATTCTAGAGCCAAAAGTTCTGGAAAAGAAGCAAACCTGCAGGAGGCAGAATCTTTGTCAGTTTATACCACGCTTCAACAAACATAGGAGAAAGATTTGGCTTCAGCTATGGATACAAGATGGCTGCTTCTCACGGACAGAAAGTTGATGACAGAAAGAAGAAATTTTAGATGAAACGTAGTTTTAAGTAACAGTTCAATATCACTGCTTTAGAAAGCACCAAACTTCGATGGTTAATATTAAGGCCATGGATATACTTTTCTAAATGGCGAATTAACGATTACAGCTTAGTAAGTGTGTAATCGGAAAGAACGATTGAAAAAAGTAAACATCTAAGACATTTTTTTTTATTTTTAATGTACTCTTTCCGACACATATGACAAATAATGTTCACATTTATTTCGGAATTAATATAAACCTAAGTTATACGTCGGCTGAGATTCAACACCGCGTATCTCCCATTTTGGCGAATTTGAGTTTTTGATACCATTAGAATCAACATATGATGGCGCACAATCTCGTTAAGTAGTTCATGTATATCACGATAAATGGCTCTGTTATTCCCTTAAAAGTAACACCGCGTATAATGAGGCGAAAGCTAGTTTTCAGTTTCTTTATCTCTCCTGTAAAGTTGGTGAAATGTTACTTACGCGGTGTTGAATCTCAGGCGACGATACATGGAAGATGCAACTCACTAATCTCCCGGATTCGATTCCCAACGGGGACACACGGTCGAAAAAGTGTAAAAGATTTTTCAGGCCAGTTTTTCTGAATGAGGTTTTCCTGAGTTTTCCACATTCCCATAAATATATTCTCAATTTGACCTCCATATGTTCTATAACTTTAGAAACTTAATATTTATTTTTATCGACAGATACATATAATCCGTTATGTCAATTCTACTGTGTCTCGAATTATCGCAATATCCATCAATAGTATTCTTAATACTCCTATCGATATATATATATATATATATATATATATATATATATATATATATATATATATATATATATATATATATATATATATATATATATATATATAATTCTTGAACATGCGCTTCGAAACAAATGCAATCTATTGTATTACCATTATATAGCACTCATGAAAGACTCAACTTTTGGTAGCCCTATATGCCACACGATTTAATCTTCCGATGCGTTGGTCGGACTACAAGTAATTTGAGTACATTATGAAATACGTTAACAAATCACAGTAACTGGAGCAGTAAATGTGAACATTATTCAACAAATAATTACATACAGTCACCTGTGCTAACCGACATATTTGCAAAATATCCAAATTCTCCAGAGTGTAGATTCATTTTGGAAACATGGAAAACAATTATAAACAAACCTAAACGTCAAAATCGGCCTACCTTTAATATTACGTCTAAAAAAAAGTCTATAATGGCCACAGGAATTTATTGTAATCAACTTAAATCCTGTAATTGGTCCTTGTTGTTTACAAGCAACACCACTTTCTATTTCATTATACGAACGAATATTAACTTCAGTAATTGTTTAATTGCCATTATTGCTTTCCTACATTTATATACGTGATTTACGGATCACTTGATTAGATAGTTGTTACCTCCGTCAATAGAGGAGAGTCAAATTCAACACAGCAGAAGCCTTATTTTCCGAGTTAAGTTAAAGTTCTGTTTCTTTGTGGTTGCGTGATTTGTAGGAAGATATTTCAACAAAGCTATTGCTAATTACTAAGGCTCGGAAGTTGAAAACCTAAAAATTGATTAAAAAGGACCTATAAAAAGACCTAAAAATATCTTAAAAAGGACCTAAAAATGGGGGAAAAAAGACGTAAAAATAAGACCCAATTTAATTAGAATTACACATTCAATGAATATAATGCTTAAGAAATACAGCTTCTGCAGCGCCGTAACATAGATTTTTCTGGGAGGGGGGAGCAAGCATTAATACGTGTATTTGAGCCCCCTAGAAAAAGTTGTTTTACTAATTCTTGGATCTCCTCCTTCCATCTTTCTGTTACTTTTTATGGGCCCCTGGTGCCTATGGACCCTCCCGCACGGCAAGGTCTGTCTGTGTGGCCGGTAGTTATGCCCCTGGCCCGTTCCATACATGACAAATTAATTAAGGGGACAATATTGACAAATAAATATTATTTCTAGGGCCCCTAAACGTAGACATTTTTTACTGAAATGGGCTCACGATTCATTTTTGTTTTATATACCTGTTGTGTGCTGTTTTATTTATGTAATGTAGTAAACCTGTTTAATGCTTCATTTATAATTTCACGTTCGTATCGTATATGGATTAAGAAACTTTTGTCTTAAAATAGGCCCCCCCCCTCGAACGATGGGGAGCTTGTCTGGGGGGCGGTTGCCCCCCTGCTCCCCACAAGTTAGGGCCCTGTGCTTCTGGTAGATTAACGGTCTGTCCTTCCCCAAACTGAAGTACAAACTAAAATAAGAAAACTTTTCCCCTCGCCCCCCCCTTGCTGGAGGACATTGTTACACCTCCTTATCTGACTTGTGATTGTTGCAGATCTGGTCTTATCAGTCCAGTCGTTGAAGAATGTATCTCTTGAATTTTTTTTACTAAAGAAAAGATGTTTAAGAAGTGGTGGTGATTCGACTTAATGGCCAGTAAATTTATTGTCGAAAGATGAAGTGCAAAAAAAGACGTTAAGACCTATGAAAAGCTTTAAAAAGACCAATAAACACAAAAACGACGAAAAAGGCAAAAAAGGAGAAATAAAACCGACATTTTCTTGCTTACAATGACCCAAAATGAACGTATGTTATGTTACGCCTTGTCTTCGGGCATTCGTAGAAAAGAGGATTTTTCCTCAACTTCCGAGCCCTACTAATTACTTTCTTCTCAGAAATGTTTCTAAATATAATTGACGATTTTACGGGCAATGTTGCTCACTACCAACAGGTGATTAGGTATTTTTTGGAAAATGTTGCTGGCAAACTAAGCTCCCGCCAAGTGAACTTTGTGGTTTACAAACACCGTGTGTGTGGGTTTTCTTGGGGTTCTCCCCTTTCCTACCACTTTCTTCATTGCGCCATTTCATTCATTTCTCATAATCACCGTCTCCTTTAGCCTAACCGGCATAACCGTGGGACGTAAAACTCAAAGATTCCATTTTTTCAATTTGTATTTTGCATCCAAGAACCTTTTTCAAACTATCTACGAATGACAAAGTGTGGGTGTCAATTACTAAGGTTCTTCGGAAAATCACACTGACGGAGTTCACAACTCTTACAGGTCATACTTTCAATATCGGTGCCGAACTCTGTACACAAATTAGTCAACTGTTTATCTCACTGATGTCTTAACAGCAGCGCTATAGGCAGAAAAGAAATAACATAGGCGTTTCGTTTATTGTACAAGATATGATTCATAAATTATGCATACTTTACCCATTAAACTTTACTGTTGTGTTATTTTGACATTTGCTACAAAGTTTATATTCACTCTTCATGGCGCTTCATGATATTAAGTCCCAGTGAAGAAGAAACTTATAACTCAGAAACCCCTCAAGTCTCAGTAAAGCAATTTTACCGACTTGTTACTGAATAACTATCATCTATTTTTGCAATTAATTAATTAAATGAAATAATTAATTAAATGCAATAATTAAATGAAAATAAATGTTAGAAAGACAAAAGCCATGGTGATTGGAACGAAGGGGTCTGTGTCAAATATAAAAGTAGGAGGGGAGAAAATAGAACAAGTGAATAGTTTTCGATACCTGGGTAGTATTCTTAGTAATGACATGAAACGCGAACGTGAAATAAAAGCAAGGATAGGAATGGCGAAAGAAACCTTTAGGAGGAAGAAAAGTCTGTTTTGTGGGACCTTGAACAAAGAGTTATGAAAAAGACCCATAAAATGCTTTGTATGGAGTATTGTACTGTATGGGGCGGAAACGTGGACATTACGTAAAGGTGAGGAAAATCGACTGGTAGCCTTCGAAATGTAGATGTGGAGAAGAATGGAAAGAATTAGTTGGGTCGAGCGGAAAACGAATGAGTGGGTGTTAGAAATGGTGGGGGAGAAAAGAACACTTTTAGATATTGTTAAGAAGGGGAAGAGAAACTGGTTGGGACATAGTCTAAGAAGAGATTGTATCATGAGGGACGTCCTAGAGAGTATGGTGGCGGGAAAGAGAGGGAGGGGGCGAAGGAGACTACAATTAATGGATGATATTAAAACAGAAAGAGCATACGCGAAGACGAAAAGGTTAGCGGAGGACCGTGGAGCATGGAAGCTTCTCAGCTGCAGAAAGTGACCTGCCAATAAAGTGAGAATACCTATGATGATGATGATATTTTGCAAATTTGATATTTTTCATTTGTGTCCTTCCTGAGATATTTGCAGGTGAAAATACACGATTTTCGAAAATTCGCAATGTTTAAAAATTACCAAAAAAATTAAGTATATAGTTCTCAGATGTGAAACATATTTGAGATGTTGTCTGCTATCTAGTTTTTATGTAGACAAAAAATTGAAGGTGAGTTTCATTTATTTTGTTTCAAAATATACATTTCCAAATGGCCATTTCTAGGTTTCCAACCGCAATGTTCAGAGCTTTTATCTTTCGACGTTCTGAAGTACGTCTAAATGTGCACAGAACACAGAATGTTGTCCATTCCATTAACTTTCATATGGCTTTGGTTTGAACTTATTATCTTTAAAACCTAAAAAGTTACAGCGCTTAACGCAATCCTCTGAAAAGTTCAAAATACGCTCAGGCGCCTATACAAAATGTCCGCTACGACAAAACCTGCGAGGCTAAAAAATAAATGAATACCCGCTCTTAAATCTCTGAATATGGTACAAACTTAGGTAAATAATTAATAAGAAACTAAATTTTGTCAGCAACTATCATTGGCCAATTTCATTTGGCTTGCCTCGTCTGCTCTCAACTCTACGTTAAGTATTATTAAAGAAAAATATATATTTTTTGGTATATCTATTTAGAATCTCACCGAATAAGACTAACTTTTAGCTAACAAGCATAATTATATTTTAAGTTTTTAAATACAAACACCAAATCATTTTGCTGGATCTAAACAGATTAGGAGCAAATGATTGATTAACCGATTAAGTGACTCAGAGTAAGATAATGGTATGTCTCATTTTGTAAATTTCAAGTAGAGTCTGAATTGAAAAATAAAGGTTCAAATACCTATGCAATTCAATGCAATGACATGTATAAAATAATCTTTCCCTGCCATCTATTTTCCTAAATTAAACTACTTACATATTATTCTATGATTAAATCCAAATTCATTCCATCAGGGGTAAAAGTGGATCTGAAAAGGTAGGGGACGGTAGGTAGTGGCATGACGTCACGCCGTCAACTGCCTATCTTTCCCCACTGTAATTTTTGGGGAACTGGGGATACGCCATACATATCTTTTGGAGGTGGGGAACGGCCTGCCCCGCGTTCACCCTCACTTTTACCCCTGCAATCCATCAAATAACTCAATCTACGCTATTATATGTTCGTCTGAGCCGCTGAATCATAAATGAACTTACACGATAACTAAAACAGGAACTGTTTGAATCCGAAAAGAACTACAGGGTGATTCTTCATAAAGTTTACAAATTCAATCAGTTCTAATTCTTTATCGGAACCACATACAGACTTGGTTTATATGTCATTATACTGCAAAACACTTAAAGTTTGACTCAAATAGTGAGTAGTAGCAGAGTTGACCGCACGCGGCGCCATCAGTCAGTCGTTGAAAATGGAGACTTTCACTGGTGCGGAAAGAACTAAGCGCGTGTTTTGGTTTGAAGAAACGTAGTCACCAACGAGTGTACAACCTAAGTTTCGCACACAGTACGGCAAGAAATCACCCAGCAGACCAACAATGTACAAATGGCAAAAGACATTTGTTGAAATAGGTTGTTTTGTGCGACACACAAAGGTTTCAGGGGGCTCACCCGTGACTGAGGATGTGGTGGAAACAGTTATGGAGAGTTCTGTCCGCAATCCTCGAAAATCTACATGACGCGCATCACAAGAAACTGGTATCCCTCAGATCACTGTTTGGCGTGTGTTGCGTAGACGTTTGTCCATGAAGCCATACAAACTGTCCTTGGTTCAAGCACTGAGTGAAGCGGATAAACATACCCAACATGAATTCTGGGTTACCAAGTTGGATCGCATTAGTGGTGATAAGTCATTCTTGAACAATGTGGTATTCAGTGACGAATCAACTTGTCACTTTTCTGGCCGAGTCAAGACACACAATTCTCGTATTTCGGGCACGGAAAATCCGCATGCGCACGTGGAGGTGATTCGTGACAGCCCCAAAGTAAAGTGTTTTGCGCTGTTTTCAGAGCAAAGGTATATGAACCATTCTTCTTTGCTGAGAGCACCATCACCCCCATCGTCTATATTAATATGCTCCAGAACTTCCTTGTTCCACAGTTAGATGAAGATGACCATGGTGGCAACAAAATGGCGCCCCGCCGTACTACCTGATAGACGTAAGGGAATTTCTTGATCAGCGTTTCCCAGATTAGTGGATAGGGCATAGTGGACCAATTGTCTGGCCGTCACGGTCTCCAGATTAGACATCACTTGATTTATTTCTATGGGGGTTTGTGAAAGATAAGGGGTACACCCCTCCCCTACTTGCTAATGTTAATGAACTGAAACATCGCATCAGAACAGCCATCGCGGACGTAACCCCTGAAATGCTGGCTTCTGTTTGGCAGGAAATCGACTTTCGTTGGGATGTCCAGGATGACCACAGGTGCACACAATGAGCCATAATGGATTTATCACAAAAAAGCTTGAAGCGTTGTGTAGTATAATGACAAATAAACCAAGTCTGTATATGGTTTCAATAAAGAATTATAACTGATTGAAGTTGTAAACCCTATAAAGAATCACCCTGTATAAATTAAACGAATTTAACCGCATATAACCGTGTGTGTCACAATTATAACACAAGCTCATTTTTATTTTAATTTGAACTTCCACTATATATTTTATATACAGTATATTTATGATATGCAGTATCAATATGTGATAATTAGCACCATCTTATAAACTCGTCTTCAAACATTTGTATTAATAAGAGCAGAGTTCTTTTTTCGATTATTTCAATGTATTACATAATTTCCATCTAAACAAAAAAAAAAAAAAAAAAAAAAAAACACCCATACCAATAAGGTATGGTCACTCTCATTTGTCACTTTTTTACTTTGTCGTTTAGAGGGCCATGACAACTCTTAATACCGAACATGAATATAAAGTAAAACTAGTATTCTCTTAATTTTCTGCAGACTATATTTCAAAATTACTAGTCTTGTAATACAAGTGTGAATTTTCTCGAAGCTGAATATTGTACAACTGTATATACCATGAAATCATGACAAATTAAAGCTATCAGCGTTAGTATTTAGAAATGACTTTTACTATTATTCTAGAATTTCTATTTCATGATATTTTACTACTTGTGGAAAACGTATTAGAAAACATTGCTTTGAGAAATAAACCCGTTGGAGTACAACTAGTCGAATTCCCATGTTATGAAAAGTGTCAAGTTGCTTCAGCAGGGACGAACGAGAAGATGAATAACTAATGCAACAATAGTTTAATTTGGACAAAATTAGACAGCGATTTAACCCTAACAATAGTATAATAAGCATTCAACGTGTGGTAGGAAAATACTCGAAGAATACTTGCAGCTTGGAGACAAGAGTACTTAAGATTATGATGTGAGGTGGCCACGTTAAGCGACGAACAAAGGTGAAACCAAGAAATTGGACCATTTTAATAAAAAAAAATAATTGCTGCCAAGATATAGCTGGTTTTCTGATAAAGAAAGTAGGTTTGTTGACGACAAAAGTGTACACACTGGATTCCCTCAATTGAAACTGAAAGTTTGTCCCACTCGATCAGTGAACAAAATGATTTAATATGAACATACCCTGTTAAGTAATATTGTGGTAATATCGAGAAATACGATAAACAACAAGGTCATCAACATAAACTAGACTACAGATAGGAACCTTGACCTCCACGCTAGTCAAGTCTAATGAGTAGCGCCCGTAGCTTTGCTGCATGGGGTACTGGGTTCGATTCTCTGTGGAACAAAATTTATCACAATATGCTTAAACGGATTCCACCTTAAACTGAAAAATCCACATTTCATAGAGTCTCACATATCAGTGCCCAAAAGAATGCTAAATTTCAATATATAAATAATATTTTAAAAAAAAAAACAACAGGAGCCTGGATCTTCAACATAGCAGTGTTGATGGCGACAGCAAAGTGTTTCATTATGAATACTGCTTTAGGAGACATCATTCTGCTGCACAAATCGCTTTGAAAGACAAAAACATGAACCACTCGAAAATAATGTTCGTCAAGGTGCTCGTTAAGAATTCTTAACGAATTCAGCTTCAGTCATAAGCCTTTTTCAAACTGAAGAATATGAAAAGAAGGTGCGTAAGGAGGCATCTTGAATTTGGATTTCGAGATTAGCACGATTGTGAGCAGTGGAATGAAAGAGCAAAAGCCACATTGAATTTTACTCAAGAAAGTTAGAATCCAAGTACCACACCATAGGCTTGTTTACCATGCAATCAAAGAGTTTACAGCCATAACTCATAAGAACAATAAGTATGTAGTTTGTGCCAGTTTTTACAGCTCTCTTGTTTCAATATTGGTAAGACCAGAGCATCACGCCATCGAGGTGGAAAAATTGGCTCTTCTCAGATAAGATTAAATATTTGCAATAAGGTAAACTGAATATCGTGAGAGACTGTGAAAATTGAATCATAATTGTACACTTCAAATTTTGTAGGAGTATTTTAAGACTTTCGTAAAACTCGCGAGCGTGAAAGGAACGTCATAATTCTCTGTGTTAATGCTATGGAATTGAGTGGCTAGAGTATGTTGTGTTTTTTTGAAATTTTTAAATACAATTGCTAGGA
The DNA here is from genome assembly GCF_964235325.1 of Thermobia domestica. Taxonomy (NCBI): domain Eukaryota; kingdom Metazoa; phylum Arthropoda; class Insecta; order Zygentoma; family Lepismatidae; genus Thermobia; species Thermobia domestica. The sequence continues at coordinate 206,206,885 of NC_137463.1, forward strand.
CTCTGAGATGTTTCAGGACTCTTAGATGAAAAAAGCTCAGTTTGAATGGAAACGTTAGGTGTCTGGTTGGCAACATATTTCCTAGAACTAGTGGTAACAGAGGAAACCGATCAGGAAGTGGGGTTGGAATGCATTATTTATGTTGATATTTAGCATCGGTAGCAGAAACCTTTGCTACAACCAAGAGTTCTCGGATACACTTTCTCTCTGTACAGTCCCTAGATCAAGTAGAATGATCACCTTTACAGTTGACACAAGAAGGCTTGGTCGTTGACAGGTATTCGCACCATGACTTATCTAGTCACAATTCGCACAAATAATAGTTGCCACATTAGTATACTTGCTGGTGTGAACAAATTACTGACTCTAAAAACAGCGAAAAGAAATAGGAATGTAGGGCCGAACATAATATCAAGCCTCTGGGGCGTAGGTAGACCAAAAGTATGAATCAGTGGTTGATTTTTAAGTAGTTCCCCAGAGTTCTAACTTCCAATCCAAGATACTTCTATAGCATATTGGTCTGCTAGTTCATATTTAATCTCATAATCAGAGGCGTTCAGGAGGCCCCAACACAAAATAACTCTGTGGCCAACATTCAGTAGGCAGTTGAGTAGAAAGTAATCCAATGCTGTTTAACGTAAGTACCTCTTCTGTCTTCTTTGCACTGATCGATCCCACCGTCAATGTAGAAATACCAGTTCTAAAATTCCTAATATTTCTTGCCTGTCGGTAGTTAAGCGATTACTTGATTAATTAAAAAATGAGACACGTCCTTAATCCCATTTGAACACTCAGACTCGTTAGTGAAACACTACAAAGCAGAAGAGCACTGGAGCAGCAACAGTTGTCTTTTCCACTATCTCTTTATGCATAAACATGACCTCTTCTTGCTCTCTTCTTTCCGACTTTCTTCGGCGTTAGTCCAGCTTCTGGGAATTTAAAGATTTATCCGTAAATTGACCGTTCCTGATACGTAAGAATGTGATCTATAGAGAACTAACGCTCTTCTAGCAATCCCATAGACGGATCACAATAAGATCAGTGTTGGACGGACGTTGAATGAGAGTTGCAGAAAAGGGAATGAGAATTGTGCCAAAACGCGATTACTATGTACAAAAACTCATGACCCCGAAAAACAAAGAAAGAAATTCAAATTAATAAATATGCTGCATTAGTAAATCCAGTACTCATCTACTCAAACCAAACAATAATGAAGAAAATGGTATGGAGTTCTTTTTCAAATATTTTATATTTTTTATGTTTTTGAATCAATACTAGTTTGATACCGAAACAGGTTTGGATGGATGCATGCCCATCTCTGCAAGAGGAATATATTCATTCATCATCCACTTCCTAGAGTCTCACCAACCACCTGCAAGTCTTACAACGGTGTTCATAACTCACAGGATTAGATAAAGTACATGAGATTAAAGAATGATCTAATGAAATATACATGTAAATGAAGCTGTCCTCTCATCTCCACTTCTTTCTCACATTGAAGATCATTTACACCAAATGGGTTATACTACTTTACATGTACCACGGTTATCATACTTTATATGTTGGACATGTATGAATAGATATTCCTGAAGACTTCTTAATATAAAGAATTTTCAGACCATCTTCCAGTGATTCCAAATGAAGAACGGAAAATATTACGAATAAGAACTACTCAAACATAATGAATAATTCCAAATTTTTTGTAGCTTTCGCACAAACCACTTAGGTATTAGTAAGAGCGAAGAATAGCTGTCAAATATTATCTTTAGAGCAATCTTTCGCTATGGTATTTCCTGTAGAGCTACACGCAAATTTGTGAAAGAAAAATCTGGTAGACTGTGAAGTTTGGTTCTTTCCATATTTCCAACATCTGACAGACTTGCGCTTGTTTGATTACATTAGATAAACTGTATTGTTAATATATGTATTGACCAGATGTGTGGTTCTTCGTTTCTGACGAGGATTCTTCTATTCTTTTATCTTACCTCATGCTAAGTCAATCTGTTGAAGTGTGTGTATGTTGCTAGGAAGAACTAAATACTTATCCTCAGGAGTTACTATTTTCTGCATAGCGACAGCAGTCTTCAATTCTCTTTGAAAGAAAATGCCACAGCACGGGTTTTGAATTTTAAGCTTCTACTTTGTAACACTATGTAAGGTGCTCCAAAGGATAAAGGCGAACTCAGCAGAGGTTCGTTTCCTTAAAATACACTCTGATCGGTCAAAATAATCGCCCATGTATTTTGAAATTTTATTTTCTAATGAAAAGATGGACAACCTTCACAAAGTATAGATGGAGGCACGGGAACTAGCTGTCACACAGCAGTTTGATATTAATAATCGGATAGTTCAAATGTATTATCCGAACGTTCAAATTGTACTTAACTTTTCAGTTCGTCATTACTACCTGAAACCTGAAACGGTATATTATATTAAATCTAAGTAAATGAACGCATTAGATATAATATATTATTGTAACGATTTTAAGTTAACGAAATACTGTGCAATGACATTATATTCTATGGTGTAATCAACGTATAACTTTCTGTGACATTTTCTACTATATCAAAAATGTTCCCATCATGTCATAATCGCGATTTACTTTCTGAAATACATCTTGTAATGTTTTTAAAAATCATTCTATATAGGCAACTGTTCTAAATACACATTTTTTCTACGTGATAATGATCTTCGTGATTATAAAAACCAGTACCGTATCTTAGATTATGAATATAAACTTTTAAATAACAAATCTCGAAGATTAATATGATTCAAGCAGATGTAAATGCATAACTAAGTATTGAATAAACAATGATGGTTTGTGTTGTGCTGCGAGTATGGCACATGGTGGAAACTAGTGCTGTCGAATTACTGTGACATTTGCGGTTTTCGGTTTTTGAGAAAACCGATTTTCTGAAAACCGAAAACCACAAATGCGGTTTTCAAAACCGAAACCGCAAAAGCGGTTATCTAAACCGACATTTCGGTTTTATGAAATTTCACCTTTTTCAAAAACCGGTTTTCGGTTTTTTCAAAAATTGATTTCGACAGCACTAGTGGAAACTTTCAATCTCACTTAGGGAACACATTTTTATTTTTTTGCTTTTTAGTATTCATTTAATTATTATGCCGTCTCTCACAGCCACAGAGTACGGCCAGTGAAATTGAACTAAAATAACGAACTGTAACGTACAGTAAGTTACTGTACATTACACAAGTACGCGTATAACAGCACAGCGTGGTTCAGTGGTTAGTGCGTGTACTTTTGGCGTGCGAGTCCCGAATTCGATTCTCGGTGGAAAAATCTTGAAATTTAAGCGCATTACAGCGTTCGCACTCCTCTTTAAACTGAGACCCATGCCTCGTATTGGTTTGGTGATGGAAGGGACAGTAAATTCGAACCAAACAACCACCCTGTGCACATGTGATTTTCTCTAGTTTTGCTTGCATTGTGCACAAATAATTATTGCATTATGATTCATTACATATCGTTTTGAACAGAAGAATATATAATGGATCAGTAAGTAAGAATATGTAATTTTTTTTTTGAGAATTAGTCATTTTCTGAGAGTTAAATATATCTGTAATTGTATAAAGGGCCACGAATAGATGGCATGGACCCCCAGACAAATTTGTATGAACAGCTATCCAAAACAAGGCATAATCAACTGTCGTGAGCGCTATCGACAGCTCCGTTTTTATGAAAATAGTCAAGTAACAGTTTAAACATTTCTGAAGCCCTATTCTCGTCACTAAAAGTGTTTAGAAAGTTTCCAAACCCATACTTGTACTCCTAATTTTATTTAGTTTAACCTCTAGGAAACTTATGATTAGTTGTTTGCTGTCAAAGTTTGAACTTGAAGAAATCATAATTGATTAAAGAAATTTTTTAAAAAATGTTACACAGGTCTATACATTTATCGGAGTTGTTCCTTTATGGATAGTTCTGCTAGTTTTATATATATAAAATGAATACCTCCCGTAACTAACTATACCATGGGCCTCAACCTTTGTCAAATTCTCAATGGACCTTATGAAAGATTAATATTAATAATAGGTTTCCGAATATTCAGTTAACATATGCGAGCAGTAAGGTTTTTAGATAGATCACTACAGCCGAACTCAAAGATTGAATCTGTTTCTGAGAATATAAAACCGTAAGTCTAGCATCAACTTAGAAAACGGTTGCGTTTCATTGTGAGAATAATGAAATTTAATTCAGCAATGAGAATAATAATCCTCAAACAAACAGTTTTAATGCCAACCATCTCTGTTCCGGCAATCACAAATTGATCAAGCAAACACACAAAAAAATTAGATTATACTTCCTCCAATGCTTGTTTTCATGTTGTGTACATTGGGAAATAACATCAACACAGACACACTCTATATTCCTGTACGTATATACACGCACACTAGCACACTCGGTAGGACGGAAGGTATTCGGCGTCACACTGATCACTTAAATTGACTTTGTAATTACATGGAAACAGGACGTAAATTTGGGTTGTAATTTAATAACAAACTCCCACGTTTCACAAAAGATTGAAATTTTCCAACCATTTTCCTTGTCTCTCACACTCTGACACATATATACTATATATAAGAGTACATATATGTATGTATGTATGTATATATGTCTGGTATTCTTCTCCTAGTTTCATTGACTCTGAACTCTCGGTCATAAGTATATACCTAGGTTCATCTATACATATATATTCTAAACCATACATACAGTAAATTCTCCGAAGATTGTTCAGCACATTCCACCCTTGAACTAGTTTATTATTCTAGAGATTGGTAATTTTATATGTTATAATGAAGTTCTTTTCAGTTCTTTTCGAAATAAAACCTAATTTTATTAGCGTTGTGATTTTGCTGATTTTTTCTTCAAGTGTGTTAAATGTTCCTTGCTTTTTCGAAATGAGTTTGCATATAAGTTAATTAAGTTTAACTTGATTACTATAGGTATTATTTATTTATTTATTTATTATTAAGTATTCAACATTGTTTTAGGTTTGGGTCTCAAAATGTATCTTCCACGTTTCTCGATTTCCAGTTTCCCCTATTAACTCCCAATATTTTCTTCTATTATACAAATCATTTATGAGTTGTGTTCTTTCTGAACACAAAAGATCCAATACATTTCAATCAAAACTTTCTTGTAGGCCTTATATCTGGAGAACTATATACAGTGTAACCAAACTCAAACTATCACTTAACTCAGTATGGTGTTTATTCCGTAGAACATACGAAAACTTGATTTAGGGGCCGTTCAAAATTTTTGTGGTCCCTGGTCCAAGATTTAATTTTTTTTCTTGCAGCCTTTATATCTGGAGAAATACATATAGTGTAGCCAAACCCAAACTATCATCTAACTCACAAGGGATGTACGCTATATATTTATGAAAATTCGTGACAGCTATATATTTATGAAAATTGGTACCTTGACTAATTGTGAATCGCTAATTATCGTGGTGATAGTCGCTCGGTGCGGAAATGTCTTATTTACCCACTACGTTAATACATGTACCACTTAGTGACCGGGTGAGGCTGTGCCGAGTTATACTCTAAAAACGCCGGAAAAAGGCAGAAAACGAAAAATGTGTGCAGGTAAGCTGATACCTATGGGAGGGCGACACTTGACTAAGAATACGACAGTAGTGTCACACAAGCAGTGTTTCCACTCCAACAGAAACTTATACTTTTTCAAATAGAACGTATAGCATTTTATGGCATTAAAACTGTTGTCATAAAATGTGAAAGAAAATAAGCAAAAGCTGGGTTATCACGATTGTCAAATAAGGATAATACGACTCTTAAGTTCAGAAATTATGAGTTCGTACAGAGAAACGAACAAATGTACGACAACAACAAGACTGCGGAATGAACAAATGTACAGTAGGGAGTAAACTACAACATGTACAGCATCCAGTGACTACAGGCTTGATACAGGATTCACCCCAAAGAAAGGGCACATGAAAGTAGTTGTAGAAGGAAGAAGTCCCGTGAGACATAATGCAGAAATGTGAACAGGAAGTCTTCGTGTAGTGCAGCAATTCCAATGGCGTTTGTGACGAATCGATATCTCGAACCATTGCTGAGGACCCATTGCTGTCTTGGGGTTGCAACACTGCATAAAATCCTGCATGCACACACAGACCTCAGAATTCACAGAAACGATGTCGCAGCGTCTGAAAAGATTACAGAAAAGCTGTGGCACGAAAGGTAACAAACCTGTGACAAAAAAAAAAAAAAAAAAAAAAAAAAAAAAACTACGTCAGAATCGAATCTCTAAGATTAATGACCTGTGATAAATGTCAATCAAGAGTATAGGAAACATAATGTTGTGAGTCAACGATAAAGACATAACACACTACATTCAGGTTAACAGTAAATACAGGCGCAAAAAATAACATAATACACCTATCACAGAAAAAACATATACAATATGGCAAAATACGTACATTTCTCGCAATAGCTGCTCACTCGATATGAAGCATCAAGCCCGTTTGTCACTGGATGCTGTGCATGTTGTGGTTTCCTCCCTACTGTACATTTGTTCCTTCCGCAGTCTTCTTGTTGTACAATTGTTCGTTTCTATGTACAGGCTGCATAATTTCTCAACTTAAGAGCCTCGGGTCACGCTTATTTGAGAACACTGATAACCTGCCTTTTGCTTATTTTCTTTCACGTTTTATGTCAATAGTTTTAATGCCATAAAATGGTATACGTTCTATTTAAAAAACTAAAAGTTTGTTAGGTGGCAACACTGCGTTATGACACTACTGCTATATACTTAGTCACGTGTCCTCTTCCCGTAGGTATCAGGTTACCTGCACGCATTTTTCATTTTCTGTCTTTTTCCGGCGATATTTAGGGTTATAACTCGGCACAGCTTCATTGGGTCACTGCGTGTTTTACACCTAGCGGGCAAACAAGGCACTTCCGCACCGAGTGACTATCACCATGATGATTAGCGATCCATAATTAGTCAGGGTATCTGTTTTCATAAGTATTTAGCTGTCACTGTTCGCAGTAGTCCTTGTCAGTATAAGGTGCTTATTCCGTACAAAATACGAAAACTAGATGTAGGGGCCATTCAAAAATTTTGCGGTTCTAATCCAAAAACTAATTATTGGCCAAGACCGTAATCTTTTCACCGATTTTTGTTTTGTTGATTCCTAAAATTCTTGTTCTTCCTATTCCATGCTTTCCTTCCACCTTTCCTTCTATGGCAGTATGAAGAAGATAATTTCTTAGCAAGATGTATCAAATCCAATTGGCCTTCCTACGAAGGATGCTGGATAGAAGTTTCCTGTTCTCTCCTATCCGCTTTAAAACATCTTCGTTTGTTGCTCTCTCTCCGTGTCCATTTTATCTTCTCCATCTTCCTCCAACACCATATTTCGAAGCTCTCTAAATATTTCTTTTCTAACTTCCGTAATGTCCAAGTCCCTGAACATCATAGTTCAATACTCCATATATAGCATTTGACCAACTTCTTCCTTAATCCAATGTTAAGCCTGCTAGTTCAGAGGGATATTTTCTTGTTGTATGCTTTTTTTGGCTATGGCAATTCTGGACCTGATATCTTTGGTGCTGTAAGCGTCTCTCGTCAAAATATATTCCAGCCACTTGAAATTGTCGATCTCTTCAAGTTCTCTTTGCTCTACTCTCACACGTAAATTAGCGTTTCCACGGGATATTCTCATGACTTTTGAGTTTTCGACGTTGATTTTCATTCCATACAATATCACAGGTCTATTGATCATGATCATCATGTGTAGTCCTTCGGTTCCAGCTACATCAGCAGTTACGTACCAAGTTTTCTTCATAAATATTTTTGTTCGTTTAAATAGTCTTACACTATTGGTGTACCGTTGGCTGCCAAGGCCAAATTCTCTGAAGCACATCGAGGGGCCAAGTATGAAACTTTTGTGGAAATGAAGCAGTTTGGTGTTTTTACACAGAATATAATGCCTTTCTTTCTTCTTCTTCTTTTTTTAACATAAAATTCAACAAACATCAACTAACTAACTTATCATACAAATGCATAAATAGTTATTTTGAAAATAAACAAAATGAACTCACTATAAACAATAAGAAAGCAATTCTTTTATTACAATAATGCTAGGGACCATTTCACGCCATTGTTGTCAGCACGTGGTGCTCTTTGGTCCCGGGCCAGAAATACAGTGTAACATTCTGAGGCCAAAGATTATCCGAGAAACAAATAGTAAGTGAAACCTCCGTGCGGGTATCGCGGCGTGACGTTCACTGAGACCCGTTTTCGGGTCTCATAGCAGCCAACGTGTTACAAACAAAAAGATGAAAAATCTTTCAGGATACATAAGACAGTCAAAGTGGCCGTATGTTTTCCTTAACGTTATAAAAATGTCTCTTTAGGTGTTATTAAGACATACCACACAAAATCCCTTCCGAACAAAAGCGTTCAATGTTTTTATGTATCTCCTAGTAAAACAAATACTAATGGACTTGGGACGTTCTTGAATTCAGTTCTTCAATTGAATGTTCTCTTTACTGTCTTTAGCAATGTTTAATAATTTATGTCTTTTATGCATTTTACACTAGGATCAAATTTTATAAGTTTATTTTCAAAATTAGTTCATTTCATTTCTTTAATATAGAAATGATTTTCTTACATACAAGAAATAAGTATGGTACTACTCCTTGTCTATGGTTTTTCCCTTACTTTTATGCCCCCAATTGATTAATATTGCGTGCACAAGAAAAGAGTATTTATTGTTTAGAGCAGAGTTTCTTAACCCTGCTGTCGGTACCTCTAAGAGGGTCGCGATAGGAATATGTGCTCGGTGCAAAGAGAGAAATGTTCAAGATAAATATAATTGGGATCTAGTAGCGGAAAAAAATATAAGTTGTTAAATATTATGTTGAATTTCTTGTTTTAATGGACGTACAGAATTTTCTTTTCTTTCCGTAAGAATGAATTGAAATCTTTGTTTTAAAACCCGAGGCACCAAGCTAAGAGAGACGGTGTTGATTAGATGGATCATAATGATGGAATTGCTACAATGGGAGTAAGCGGGAGAACACGGAGAAAACTCACGTATACGGTGTTTGACCACCAGAAAACTCACTAGGTGGAACCTGTGATCGAAGCGGGAATCTTTTGCACCAGAGGTGAACGCTCTACCACTCAGCCACCTTGGCCCCTATTTCATTTCCATATACTGTACTTCCAAGTATTGTCAAACACAGTAAAAAATATTAAAAGTGTTGGTTTCGTTTTGGATTTTTCCTTATTCTTGCAGATTTGTATGTGCATAAGGCCTACATGTATATTCAACTGTAAGCAGTATATTTTTTTAACGCGCTACCCTATCAACTGCTTTAAGTTGGCCACAAGGAAACGGGTGAGGGTAGTTTTACATCGAAGTTGCATCACCCGAGTGTGACGTAATGTCACGTGGTAATATTATGGGATGAAGGTGGAACAAAACAAGCCCTACGAGGCTCCTAACCCCTTTCGCTCGCTGAAGTTCGCTCAGCTATGCTTCGTAACGTAAGTAAATCACATTTTATGCATTATATATTACGTAAAAAGGCAAATGAGTATTGTTTTCTATCTTATTTTAATGATAAAAGTGTTAATAAAATTTAAAAAAATAAAAAAAACTTTCCTAGGGCCGGGTTTGAACCCACGCCAAAAGCGATTTTCATTACTAGTCTGTGCACTAGCATGCTTGGCCCCGAGGGCGAACAGCAATTAGCGTTTGATTTGTGCTATATGTATGCTGCGTGGCGAGAAACGGATAACTTCAACCAATCGCAACTGTGTATTTAGCTCCCATGGCTAGGGTCGAGCGTAAATAAAATATATACCTATAAGCAATAAGCATAACAAATTAAAAAGCTTAATACGAACCGAAAGTTATTATGAGACTCGCTGGCAACAGGATGTTATAAAAAATGATCGTGATATAAAATAAGTTGAGAAAGCTTGGGTTAAAGGAACGACACAAATGTGACCAAAAATTTACCATTTACTGATTATAAAAGACAGAAGAAGAAGAAGTATAATAATGGAAGACGATAACAAATTAATTTAAAGGAAAGAATAACTACGTAAAAATACTTTTTACTGGATTCCGTTCCATTAGTTCACATTACAGTTATGATGGTTTCTTTTAATTGTCATAGCTATATGGAAATGTGTCCTTCTCTGTGCGAAGACCGTAATTTGATTCCAGGAAGAATCAGTTACCATTCGTATTTCATTAATCTATGAGTAGGTTTCAAAATTAGTACACAGAAAAGGAATGGTACATTCAATTCAAATGAAAGAAAGAAACAAATTCACAACTATAATGACTCAAATATAATTTAAAATGTTTATTATTCAGCCCTTTAAACCTGGGACCACGACATTTACAAATTATAAATACTACTCCTGGAAATAAAACTCGTTTGATGGCATTATCTAAAACGGTAACAGATGTATTTACAAGAACTTTCTACACTAGACACCCATGTATAACGGCTGTTTGAATAATATCCAAGCGTGCCGATTTCTCTGTAACTTTGGGAGGAGGGGGGTCATTCATAAAAAGATACATATTCATTAAAAAGATACATTTCATATAAAAGTACATATTAATTAAAATAGAGGGGGCACATGAGCTTTGGAGGGGGCCCGGGCTCCTCAGGATCCGTGCACTTGATGCTTCTCAGAAGAAGTCACCAGAGGCATTTAGGCACTTGTTGCATTGCGAAACTAAACACCAATTTCCTTCCATGTAGAATTCGGGAAATAGGTCACATGTGTCGAATCTTGTGATAACTATGTTGCATCAGTATAGTATGGGGAGTGGCAACACTCACAGTGAGTTCTACGAGACAGAGCGAATGCTCTTTCGTGTATTGAAGCGAATTGTTTCATTCACCGCTGCACGGCTGCACTCTGTTGCAACCTTTTGGTTTTGGCCTGGGCAGAGCTTGTCTGTTCTTTTCTTGCTCATCACGAAATATTTTAGATAGCTGTTTTGTAGAGCTTCACCATACACAGTCTTCATTACCTAAATATCTCAGTGGATTAATAGCCATCCGAACTAAGAAATTAAATTACCGCGTGTTGATCCATTTTGGAGTAATTTCAGACAGTGAACGTTATATTTTGCTGTTTCTTCCTGATAAGATACAACACTTAGACAATTAGTATTGTACGAGCCCCATTAATATGTGCGCTTGCTAATATAGAGTATTGAAATATCACATCAATGTATAAACATGTAGTCACAAACGGGTTGCATTTGAAGCTCCATTTATAAAGTTTTAAACATTCTCTTTTGAAATTAAACTTTAATTTTGTTTATTTTCTAGGTCAATGGCAGTCAAAATCTTAATTATTACAGACCACAAACCATTAGAGTAGGGGTGGTATCCAAAAATTTTAATTATCCCCCAGAAGCTATTGACTGAATTTGCTGTAATTTGGCCTGTGTAGACATTAGATCTTACGTATTTGATTAAATCAAAATTATTCATGTATGTCACTTACTTTCTTCACAGGTGGCAATAGTTGTCAGTAAAGTACAAGATGGAGAAGATTAGTAGTGTGATTAGGTTTCAGCATTTAAAAGGTTATAGCACCTGGCAAATTTATGATGAAATGAAGCTTGTATATAGTGATGATTGGTCTTATATGATTGTCGTGAGAAGGAAGAGGCATTTCCAAATAAGTCGCATGATCTTTACAGATGAGCTATAAAAGTAACCAAGAACGTTCTGTTGCTTTTTTCATCCACCACCTTCGAACATCTATATGTTTTCTAAGTCATATCTGGATAATCAAAAATAGTCCCCATCAGCATCGACGACCTTCTGACAACGTTCTGGAAGATCATGGATTCCATCGCGGTAGAACTGTGTGGGTCGTGAAGCGAAGAAAGTATCAAGTGCATTTTGCACCTCTACTAGGGATTTCAACTGGCGTCCTCGAAGATGATTGTGCAAGGAATGGAACAGGTGATAATCGGAAGATGTAGTGTCCGGGAAGTATGGCGGATGCAATAACGTTTCCCATCCAAGGCAGAGAATGGTGTTCCAGGTCATTCTAGCCAAATGGAGCTTAGCGTTGTACCTGTAACAGGAGGACCCCTTTGCGATTCAGAAGTACTGGCTCCAGAGTTATGGGTTTTTCTTGAACACGACTCAACTGCTGACAGTACACAGTTGCAGTGATGCTCTGACAAGCTGGTAGCAGTTCCCGATGCACGATGCCGCGAGCAGACCACCAAACACACAGGAGGACTTTCTTCTGGCGCAGTGCTGGTTTCGGCAGTTTTGGAACCGGTTCATGGCATGCTAACCAATGATGATGACGCGTGGAGCTTCGTACAAAACCCGCTTCTCATCACATGTCAACAACACCCTGGCTCCTTCCTCAGAAGAGACAGTAAAGAAACGCAGATGTCTGCTCTCGTTACCTTCTGAAACGGAGTCAAATCATGTGGGACCCATCGACACAACTTGTAGTGCTTTCCAAGTTGATGGAGGTGTTGCTGAATGGCTTCTCCACTCACACTGAATTGTAGTCCCAGTTCCTTACATGTCTAGCCACTGTTCGACTCAAAATTGCTGCCTGAAGATTTTCATTTTGTACATGTGTTCGTCTTCCGGCACGTGGTGCGTCTTCGAGTGTTTCGTTACCGTCCTTAAACTTGTTAAAACACTTCTGCACTGTCCGCGTATTCATGACATCCTCACCAGTGGCCTGGCATATCTTCCGTCCCGCTGCAGCGGCGTTTGACCCCAATTTGAACTCGTACAGCACACACGCCCTTATGACGATCGTGCAGTTTCCATGTTCACTCTGTCCTTACGCAAGTTTACGGTGTAACTGAACTGCCAAAACTAGGTCAACCAGGTAGTATGTTGGATATACCCTCAGCAACAATTGACCTTCGCATTATCTCTCTTCGCATTCAACTCACGGTGTGAGGGCCAATTGAACACACACCTCCACAAAAAGCGACAGAACTTTCTTGGTTATTTTTATAAGATCTAGACGTCCATCAATCACGGACGCCGTCGCCACTTCGAAGAAGTAATCCTGGAAGACCGACATAAAATAAAACCATGCAGCCATACACATACATAAAATCATGCAGCAAAGTGGGCTCAGTTATGGTAATGCGTGGAAAATAATTCATGAACAATTTCACATGTCTAAGGTGCAGAATAATGGGTTCTCCGTTTACGAGTTCCTCTTCAGAGACAAACACGGCATAACAAATCGAGTCATTGTAATGTTTTGAGCAAGAAGAGAATTATGTTCTTCCACCTGATAATTATGGACGAGAGTTGAATGTATCTACATCTGAGATAAATGAGCAAGGAGTGGAAGCACTCTCTCTAACCTTCTTCTCAAAACGCAAAGGTACAAAAGTTTGCTGTAAGCTGTGGGCTTTTTGGAGTTGAAGTAGGAATCTTTACAGACTACCTACAGGAGAGTGGGACTGTCAGTGGCATATACGAGGTGTGATGGGAAAGTTTTACACAAGTGGCGTCACTGCTCAAGAGGAGAAAATATAATTGCCCGTTAGCACGGAAGCGGTGTCTTTATTGTGACCTTGATACGAAGTGCAAGAATGACTGTGATATTTTTGTTTAGTACAGTGTAGCAATCTGTTGAATATGGGCGTGTGCGTGTGTATGTCGTGGCGGATTAAAAATTGCGCAAAATGGATGAAAAACTGGAACAACGCGTTTGTGTGAAATTTTGTTTCAAAACCGAAAAATCTGCTTCGAAGGCGAATGAACTCAAAACAGGTTTTAGTGATAAATGCCTGAGCCAATCTAATGTTTTTATCTGGTTTAAGAGACTCAAAGATGGTTACGGCTCAGTCGAAGATGACCCCAGGCCCGGCCGGTCTTCTACGTCAAAAACCAAGGAAAACATTGTGAAACTTCGCGATTTAGTGTGCTCGGACCGTAGACTTACAATTAGGGAGACGACTGACGATATGAGATTAACTTTCTGCGCGGTTAAGTCAATGTTAACTGACAATTTGAACATGCATCGAGTGTTCGCAAAATTCATTCCGAAATTATCAGACGAGCTAAAACTACACTTAGTGGAATTATCCCAAGACTTGCTTAATCGGGCCGAAACGGACCAAGAATTGTTAAATAGGCTCGTGCTAACTTCCGCCTATTTCCTAAACTAAAATTGTCGCTGAAAGGGAAGAGATTTGACTCAATTGAAGACATCGAGGCAAATATGGAGAGAGTTCACACCCATACGAAAGACAATCTTCAAGAATTCTTAAAGAAGTGGAAACACCGTTGAAATCGGTGTGTTTAGGAGAAGAGGACAACTTTGAAGGAAATCGTTCGTAATAGCCTGTAAGTACTGCCATTTTAAAATTACAATCCCACTCTTAAAACTTTCCAATTACACCTCGTACTTTTGCTCACTTCTCAGAAAATTACGAGATGCTGTTAAGCAAAAACGTCAGGATATGCTCATCAAATGGATCCGTCTTCTTGTGCAGAATCTACCCGCTCATGCACCCTAAGCTGCTGTCAGTGGAAGCTGCAAGATAAAGCCTTGAATTATTGTCACACTCGCTCTATTCTCCTGATTTAGCATTCTCACAGATGGAAAATCCACATTTTGATGACGTAGTTTACGTCGTAATGGAGATGGAAGAATTGTTTTTCATCCAATATGCAGAGTTCGACAATAAGGTGTTTGGCAGGTCAAAGAGTAGAGGAAAAACGAGTCTCTGCACTGAGCCAACGTTCAGAAGTCTTAAGAAAGAACATAAAACTCAACACTGTTTCTATTAGTTCATGATGGCAATTAAAATTTTCCGATACCTTTTCACATTATGGTTTTACTCCTTTTTGGTTGTTCTATTTATAATATAAGCTTAGCTTTCGAGTTAGTCAAACAAAACAATTGTAAATAACACCAACACACTTACGCAGAAAAATCATTATTACATTTTACAAGAGAGTATCATTATCCCATGAAACACTTTCAATTTGTACAAGTGATACAGATGACACAATTTGTGTCATTATGTGTTTATTATTTATTTTAGAATTATAAAACCATGGAGAAAATCTAGATGCTTAGAATGCATTTACCTATTGTTGCCATTGTTATAATTGGTATGAGAGTGCACATGTCAAATTAATTAAATCCGCCACTCTGCTCGCATTACCAAAGGAGTATAACACTCTAATTAGTTTAGCATTCATTTTGTTTCCAGTTATTTTAAAACTCATTACATGTGATCAATTCTCATTTTACATAAATATATTCACAGTACTTTGGGAATTCTCACTTCTCTTTTCCTGACAGATACTGTTCTATGCACACATATATAGGCACAATATGTATATGTAAAGTTCTTGGTACAAAGTATACAATTACGCAAAGAACAATAAATACTTACCAGTAAAGTCTGCCTTTGGTTACAACATATAGTTATCAAAATAACTGAATCATCTATGAACTCCAATATTAATTTATGAGATACTAACACTGAATACTCTTGTATTGTAACTATTATTGAGTTAGTGCTGTGTTTTGTGATTGTGAAAATAGTCCGTGATTCAGTCTATTACAGACTCGTGTGTGCAATAGGCCAAGTTTATTAGTGCCAAATGAAAGAGGTGTACGATTTCAGAGAAGATACATTGTGTCTGTCCGATTAGGTGGACCGAGTAGGCCTTATGCAGAGTCGTTTTCAAGAATGATTAGCGTCATACTAAAGGCCTGACTACTACAGGAAACATAGTATGACACTAATCACGCGTCAGAACGACTCTGCATAAGATCCAGTCTATCTAAGATTGTATTTGTTTTCAGATTTCGAGAGCAATAATATTAAAGGCAATGACGGCATACAGGACTCGTGACGATGCATTGTCTAAGAAGAAGAATAGTAGACGAAAACAAAATTAGGTGAAAGGGGTCGCCCTAGAAGTCTCACAAAAAAGAATAGAGCTAAAGAGAAATAACTGATTGCAGATCGTAATGTTTGGTATGATCTGTTCCAACAATCATACTCCTACGAGAGGCCCACAACCTTAACAACCGCTATCGGATTGTGATTTCGAAACCACTGATTACAGCTATCAATGCAGTTGTTCTGGAAAGAATGTTCCCGGAACATGAAACATGGACCTCGATGATTTGAAAGAAAATGGAATTAAATGAACTGAACATTTATAATATTTTTTTTTGTAATACATATATATTTACTCATTTTGATATAATTTTACATATACTATATTACATTTTTCAGTAGGGTTTCATATAATCTCAAAAATATTGTACATAAATGATTATTAGAAAACAAATTTTGTTTTAATTCCAACAGTCCAATTTAATTTTTTCCCTAATCATTGTATTATAAACAATGTGTATTTAATTTTCTAACGGTACATGTTGAACATCTGGTACACGTGTACTATTCTGAGCTTCTCATGTATAATTCTTGACAATTTTCAACCAAACTTACAATACGGTATTTTTTTTTTATTTCAAAATATTTTAGAATTTATTTTAAATAAAAAATTTCATCCATTTTGTGTGTGAATGGGAATGAATTTAAAAGACTTATTGCGTTGCCTCTTTAAATGGCAAGGCTTACCCGTTGGAACAAGAAATGTTTGCTTCTAGGGTCCCCTGATTTATTAATTAAAGCTGACCCCAAATTTGTCAAAAATTTACTTGTTTCTTTACTAAAAACACCCATGGTTTCAGTGGCAAAAGCAATGAAAAAATGATCTTTTAATTTTGAATATTTCGAATGCTTTCGTTTACTAGCTGCCTCGGCTGCACTTCCTGCATTCTCGCTGGTTAATGTTTTGTATGAGGGTGCGAAAGTGTCTACGCATGTAACATCCCACTCTAGACTTTGGCCTCTTTTCCAGGGAATTAAAGTAATTCCGTCTGGTCTTTTGCCATCAGGGTAAATATATATATATATATATATATATATATATATATATATATATATATATATATATATATATATATATATATATATATATATATTAATTTGCTATACAGAAATAATTGAAATGCCAGAACTGTACAAGGCTTGTAATCTTAATAAATCAATATACTGTGAGGCTATGTATGCTGCAAGCAAAGTACTTGTACGTCATGGTATGCGACGTGTACCTGAGGAATTGCCATCTATGCTGCTACCCGCCCTATACATATTTGAAAACGCGACGGTATAAAGATAAGTTGTTACAGAAAGATGCTGTATACATCGCAAATATTGCTATCCCATTTGGTCTGCAATGTGCCAGATTCTCGGCTTCATTTCAGTCGCAGGTACCTATGATGTTCAGGCGAAGGAAACCATAGCACTGACTGGGGTGAAAAATTTTCCAACATTTACCTACCATGTTGATCTGTAGCGTGGACACTGTACACCGTGCAGCACTTCCGAACTATTGAACAAAAGCCGTGCAGAGTAGATGTCTGTTTTTATGGTTACTGATATGTAGTGGATATTGAGTTCTTGACGACTGTCAGTTATCTTTTGTGAAGTAATAATTCCGTTCTCCCATTACTGTCACAAAATACCATTCACTTTCGAAATAGGATAGTCTTTAGTGAGAAAGTGCTAGACTTCTCCCTCAACAAAAGGCAAAACGTGATGGTGAAAGTCCAAATACATTTAAAATGCATATTTGGGACACAATGATGTCGAAAACTGCAATATTCTGTCTTTCCATTTGTTGCTGATATGAGGAAAACTTACGGACGGTTACGGCACTTAGGTTTCCGTGGTGTCGGCACTTAATTCTCTGCCGAAATTCGACTTCTATGGGTTGTATAAGTAAAACGCAATGAGATATAAGTAAGGCTAAGATAGAGTGGCGCTGTCGTTCCTATTTCTATTGATGCCACAAGCAAAGGAGGAAGAAAATCGCTTCTTATCAGGGATGGCAGCTGTAGGCATGAAAATTAAATCAAGACCTAGAAGAATATATTAAATATTTTGAATTAATAGTATATGACTGTAAATCGAAAGTATAATTCGTTTCTCAAATCTAATTCAAAAGTAAAATAACACATTTTTCTTTGTGCACTTGATACGTCATCCTAAAGATTTCTGTACACGTGATTCTTGTACAACTGGTGCTTCTGCTTTGGCAATCTTCTACTAGTTTCATTCCGTGAATTCATGATTTTGTCAAAGTTTTTATTTGTGTATTCCTTGTTTGTGCAATGGATTCGTGGCACTAATCTTGTCACTATCCTTTCATGCTCTACAACAGTGATGGCCAAATGACTGCCCGCGAATATATTTATTCCGAGGCCGCGAATAATATTTCAAAATCTATTTTTTTTTCATAAACTTCGTACGTAGATAGATGACCATCACAATATATTTAGATCAGGGCCATCCGTTAAACTCATTGGTATCGGGCCGATATTTACAATAAATATGTGTAGATTTCATATAATTATTTTCACATGTTTGTCGTTCAGACCTTATTTGGCCTAGACACATGAAATCAGTAAAAGGATAGTGGGACAGAACAAAGAACCAGAACTTGTTATAAATTGCCGCAATACGTTATAAATTGGCCATGCCTGCTTTATACATAGGGTACACACTACGAATGGCGAGGTGGTTGGGTGTTGCCTCCTCATGCCTTAATCTTAACAACTAGCACGTACTTGAAGATATTATTTACGGTATAGTATGTAAACTAAAGGCAATTTCACTCTGAAATCACTTAGCTAATAGTATATATATATATATCAAATTATTAATTTACCTTTATTGATTTCGTTATTTATAGCGTATTTAGGAATTATATGCCAATGGGTTCACGAGAATTTTGTGTGCCCTTCTCTCTCTTTATTTGCTCTCATTCAGAATAGGCCTTATAGTTGAGGTGCTACATCGCAGAAATCAACGAAAAACTGCAAAGTGTGATAAGAACATCCCCGTTGGTATAAATAATGTTTAAGGTTATACAATGAAATTAAGTCGGGGAGACATCGTCTAAAATCAAAGAAATCCAAGATGGCGACCATATTTCAAAATGGCTACGCGGTTACAGTTTTTCTGTTATACGTCGTAGGAATTGAGTGTTTGGTATCGATTTATAGGTTTATGAGGTCAAGGATTGCAATTTTTATGTTAAAAACAAGTTAGGAATTACTATAGGTGTTTTTCTGTTCCATAATTTTTAAATTGAAACATAGGCGAAATCATTATGCACTATTTTTATCTAAAAATATATGATATAATGCTTCGTTTAAACTGAATATTTCTGAAGTTGAACAATGTTTCTAGACCATAACCAAACACATCGACAAGCATCACAGCCGATGATTCTTACATTCATTCATTGTTCACATTCATTCATTCTTTCTAATAGTGTACAAGACAGTCCAACATGTCTGCATCCACACTTGTTTCTACAGTTTTTGCACGTACATTTTATTAGTTCTCTACATTCCGAAATTTCTGACAAATCCGACCATTTCACCTGCCATGATGCATCATCCAACCACCATCCTCAGTCGGCTGGAGAAGGTACACATATTGTGCGTTTGTTTGCTTGTCCCCAAACGTGTCCAGCTTGGAAAGCACTACGTAACACTTGTTGTAATGCGTTCTTTGTTGGTGGCAGACTTTCAAGGGGACGTTTTTTGGTCATGAACAACTCCTGTCGTGCATTATTGACACTTCTACTGTTACTGGTTGAGCAGTATAGTAATACCACGTATCTTTCAAGAATGTCAAAAATTGCCGTTGGAATGGAAGTTTGAGGTGAGATGAAAGAAAATGCAGTAGTGGCTTCTTTAAACAGCATCCATGTCTTCCAAGTTGATTTTTTTTTTTTGTTTTCCCTGTAAAATTTGGAATACTGTCACAATCCGTAAAAGCATGGAATCCTGGTAAAGCTATATAGCCTTTTCGCTTCCCATTGCTTCACCTATAGCATGAACTGGAATAAATCCATAATTCTTTCCTGTTTCAAATGCAATACAAAGTTCACCCAGGCCCTTTGTTAACAAGGGAAAGAAGTAAGCAATTGCTAAGACTACGACATCGGTATCTACAGTGCGTATAACAATATTTTTGAAGCCGTTTTCTACTTTGTCTTGGAGGTGGAGTATTATCCTTGTGTCCGCTTCTTCATGACCAGGGCAATGGGCACCAATTAGAGAACTTCGTGCAGTAATATTGCCTTTAATTTTCTCTCCTGCAGTAGTTAGAACCTGAATATTTGTAATATTATTTACAGCTAATGCTCCAAGTAGAGTAAAAGCTCTTCTTTGTTGCTAGAATTCCGGAAGATATCTTGCCAATGTTTAGGTAAAGTCACGTGTTAAAGCACTTGTCTCCTGGTTCCAGCTCCTCTCTTCTGTCTAGCTGCACCTGGTGTAATGCTACCTGGTGTAATGTATCTATCCCAAATCAAATCAATTCTTTGACAAGCAAAATTTTCAATGTCGTTACCAATGTGAGGTTGAAATGTGTTCATATAGTAGCCACCAAATGTTCTTGAGGAATGAGGTTTTAAAATGTTAATAAGAACTGCACCATCATAAACTATAGCATCACAGGTTCCAGAAAAGGCATCATTCTTGTCTACAGTATCTTCTAGAATGTGTACTAAGTCAGGTTTATTGCCTAATCTAAATTCGCCATTATTTGAAAATGCAGGCGGAAATGGTTGGTTTTCGTGCTTTAAAAAACTCTCCATATCCAACTGACGATTCTGTGTAACTATAAAGAGTCTAGAAAACAGCTTAACATTTGTTTTTAAAGTCTTAAGTATACTATTGTGTTTGCTAGCGTCCTTCGCAGGAGTGTTAAACAGGGATATTTTGTTCTTTTCCAAAGGTTGAAATATTGTAGACTGTTTTACTAATATTTCCTCGATGAAACTACGGAATAGCTTAATACCAGTCGACTGTGCCGAATAAATTGATGCATTAAGTTGCTTGTCTACGATAATCCTGTAGTCGTTGACAATAAGATCTTTATCCCCTAAAAATGGATTTCCAAACTCTGTCAATTTGTTGTAAAATGATTGAACCTTCGCGACATATTTTACTTGATATGACTGGTACTGCTCATGATGGCATCGATTGTTTACTTCAGGTTTTAGCTGAATGCCACTCTCAAATTCCTGTATTAAATCACAGATTTCTGGCCTGGCAACTATTTAACGTCTTAGTGCCGATGGATACTGCTTCAGCCCTACGGCACCACCATCACCTTTCATCACTGCGTTATTTTGTTCATGTCCTTGGTCTATGCTAATTTCTGAGAAGATTCTGTTTGATTTTCTTATCACAAACTATCCAGAAGAAAATGAGCGATGTATGCCTGGTAATTTAGACTCTGCATCAAAAAGGTCTTTCAGATGGACCGATAGCCAACGGACATAGTTATGATGATCCAGGATAAAAACCATGGAATCATGTCTTTTAAGCAGTCACAATACAAAAAGAAGTTGCCTTCTCTAATTAAGCGAACAAAGAGAATCAATAGGATTTCCATATCAAGACAAGTCAGCCAATATTTGAACATGACACTATTTTGCACCTCGCTCTTCACTCCATATGTCAAATTCAAGCTCGGAACCGGACTGGTGGTAAGCATATTCCGACAAATGGTATAGTGCTGCTGCAGTCACTTGGTGAATTCCTCTGGCTTTCTTTACGTGGGGTTATTTTGAGATAGCTTTCTGCAGCGCTAGAAGATGCAATATCAGCGCTGGAAATTGCAGCGCTCCATCCACTTCCCGACATCCACTGACTCAAAACTGAGAAAGCTTGTTCGATGTGGAAGGCACGAAACATCACCATGAACTTTTTCTCACCGTACATGTCTGGATAATTCCACTGAATCACTTTTGATAGTTCCACTGAATCGCTTTTCCATTTTCGATTGCCACCTTCACGTACTCAAATATGAAAAAAATAAAAAAATAAATAAAAACGGATTAGTTGGGTGTGGTTTCGTTACAACGAGTTTATTATTATATAACGGAACCACAAATGTGAAACACTACACTTGTTATCAGGACGTTTTCTTAGCGCAAAGCATATATATATATATATATATATATATATATATATATATATATATATATATAACACGTTTTTAACATAAAAATTGCAATCCTTGACCTCATAAACCTATAAATCGATACCAAACACTCAATTCCTGCGACGTATAACAGCAAAACTGTATCCGCGTAGCCATTTTGAAATATGGCCGCCATCTTGAATTTCTTTGCGTTTAGACGATGCCTCCCCGACTAAATTTCATTGTAGAACCTTAAACATTATTTATACCAACGGGGATATTCTTATCACAATTTGCAGTTTTTATACACGTAGCACCTCAACTATTAACAATACCATCACGTCCATTTACATTGAATAACCAGTAGCCCTAACGTGCCGGGGTACAAATATACAAATACAGAGATTATGCTGCTAGCCAATATGCAATAGCTTCAGCTCTTTCTAGCGGAAGTAGGCCTACTATCGTAACAAGAAAACTTGGTCGATGTTCGTCAGTGGCAGCCTTCGAGTGCATATCGTCTTGCCATGGTGGTGCGTACAGGAAGGGCGTCTTGTGGGATTTTCTTCACACATACACTACACTCATATGTATCACATTTTCACATTTAGTCGTTCCTACATCCATTTCTTTCTTTTACAATTTTCCTCTTCTTCATAATACATTTCCCCTTTCCCTAACTTTTTAGCCCTGTCCATCTGGGTATTTGGCCTTCTTTCATTGTCTGAACTTCTCTCCTGACTCTTTTGACTTTTCCCCCATTTCGACGTTTTCTTTTCCTGATTGTGACATTTACTTTTCACGTTCTTTTACCTTATTATAATTATTACTTTGTAGATTTTCTGCTACTTTTTCCTATACTTATTACTTTTTACCTTTTTCTTACGAATCAAATTTTTACATTATCTTATACAAGTTTAATTTAATTTGTAAATTGCCGACAATTTTTTATTTTTTATTTTATTTTATTTATTTATTTATTTATTTTTTGGTTTGCGTCGCGTTTATGGCGCTTCATAGAAGAACTCCTTCACGCTGTGGTATCAACACTGCTTTTATAATAAATCTTCAAATTTCTCTCTTGTGCATATTTATACTATCTTAAAGAAAAATAATTCGATTTTATTACCATATTCTTAAAATATTATATTTATTAAAACTACTTTTTCCCACGAAGCAGGCCCGTATCCAGGGGTAGTCTAGGGGGCCGCCCCCCTCTAAATTTTTACTAGTCCCACCTAAAATTTTGACAGTAGGCTTACAAGTGAACTATAATATGGTGATGAACTATAATATGGTTGGATCGTGCCCCCCAAACTTCGACCGGGTCCCCCTAAATGTTTGGACTGGATACGGGCCTGCAACGAAGTCTTTGGTTTTGTGGTTCAACTATTAAGAACTATCGTTACTCACAGACTAAAACATTTTCCTTTTATAGTAAGGATATTTCCTACGCTAAAGAGAACTGAAATTTAAAACGTCATCAAATTCATTTATGACCCTTTATACAGTATTATTAGATCTTGCTGAAAGTCTAAAATAAAAAAGAGTAGTTATATCCTTCTAAAAAAAAATATTGACAAATGGAATGAAAAGCTTATTTATTTTAAATTTTTAATTTCCTTTTTTTCATTTTTTCATTTGAAATCCTTCTTAATTATCCTAGCAGAAGGAAAGACAAACGTTCGTGGAAAAGAACATAAAAGAGTTACAGACGCCAAATAGAAAAAGAAATATTAATCTTGAAAAAGCATTTTGTTGTCACGTCGTCTTTTTATTTGATTTTCTCCCACTATACCTTACGTCTCCTCCATTTCTGCTCTTGTGACACATAAAGAACAGCTGAACTTTTGCAGTAAACCATTCATCATTTTGCACTCAAAATTGTTATAAATTGTTCAATAATAACAGCATTTTCTGTCTCCAGTGGCTGTTGGCAGTGAAGGTTCTCTGTTACATCTATGAAAATTATCATTCTAGTAAATGATCTTCTGTTCCAGGGTTATTCGAAACATTTTTAGCCCTCTAACGGGACTATAGGTCCACTAGAACAATATAATTAACACAAAACTTTTTTTTAAAAAAAAAAAAAACTTCGATCACTTTGTCAACAACTAATCAGCATCCCATTTTACTATATGTACCAAACTTATCCGACTATAAGGCAGGTTTTCTGAAGAAAATTTCCCTCGACTGAAAAAATTATCCCTTTTCTTATAAAATTTTCCTTAGTATATTGACTGTCCAATTCCTATGACAGAAGTTATGTAATAAGATTATTAAAGAAAATGTCAACCATATTTGTTTTATTATTTGTTTTTTGCTTCCATTGTTTTTTCCTTTTTCCCGCACTTCTTTTCAAGGCAAAAATACCAGCCAACAATGGGTGCAAATTATGCAACTTTGAACACACACACACAAACTATTTGTATTGTATTGGCTTATTTCTAGAGAAGAGAGAAAAATTTAAGTATTTATATTGATCAATTGTCAGCGCTTGAATTTTCCAAGAATTTCATGCTTTATCGAAAAATTCCCTTTTTGCTAAATTAATCTATGAAATTTCCCTAGATTAGGGAAATTATCCACAAACTACCAACACTGCTATAAGGCGACACTCCAATTTCGATTAGGATTCTTGAGATTTTTATTTTTATTTTCAAGGAGTTCTGAATAATCCTATGCTATGAAGTACCGGTAGCTTAAGAGACGCCACAATATGTTAACATCACCTATCAGAAACTTATGCCCCCCGCCCCCCCCCAAAAAAAAACACAATAATAAAATGAGTTATAATCTTTTGAACAATGTACTAAACTTTTAACACCTTCATAAAAACGCAACTTTACCAAGAAGAATCAGTTATCTATCAAAAGCATTTTCAAAAACTAAAAACTTCAAGTTTTGAGTCTGTTTTTTCCTTAGGCCTACTTTTTCATATTTGGGTAACCAATATCTGAACAGTAAAATAAGTTCAAATCTTTTTTTTTTTAATAATTAGGCCTACGTTTTTACGTTTTTGTCTTGTTTACATTAAAATTATAAGTATGTACAGCGTACATTAATTTTACGTATCCTGCAATGAAGCTAGACTATATAAAATTTATCTCAAATGGTGTACAATATTTTTCTCTTGGTCTTTCTTTTTAAAAATATACATAACCGTACATAAAGAACATTTATCAAGTACCACTGGCGCAAATCCCGGGGGACAAGGGTTACATGTTCCCTCCAATCTTGGAACTATGGGGGACTATCCCCCCAATAATCCAATTTGATTTTTTGGAGGGGAAGAAAATGTGATGATTTCTATCCGATTGCGACAAAGGAAAGTGAGATGAAATTGACGTCCCCCAGAATAAGTCTCAAATCTACCCGTCTCCAAATGTTGAAGACGAATCTGCTCCCTGATCCTCCACAGGATTGTTTTTCAACTTCACAATCATTTTGAGCATCGCTTGACAATAAATAAATAAATAAATAAATAAATAAAAATAAAAATAAAAATAAAAATAAAAATAAAAATAAAAATAAAATAAAAGAAACAGTTAACATATTGATTTTAAATGTGTTATAGCTTTACTAGCAGCGTTCACCCCGCTTCGCTGCGGTCACCCCGGAACGCAATAAACGTTGTTACTTAGATAATTTTTACTTTTTCGCTTTCAAGTGATATGATAAAAACCATAGAAGATTGCATTAAATGTTAACATTATATCGCCTGTCATTTATGTTAACCCGCCCCGCTTCGCTGCGGTCACCCCGGAACGCAATAAACTTTGTTACTTAGATAATTTTTACTTTTTCGCTTTCAAGTGATTGCAGTAAATGTTAAAATTATAGCGCCTGTCATTTATGTTAACCCGCCGAGTGACACGGTCATGCGGGTTGCATATAAATACGTTTATTTTTACCTATGATGATCTAACAAAGGATTTGTGGACACCTGAATGGTCAATTATCTCAAGACACTGGTAATTGAAAATTAAAGTGATATGATAAAAACCATCTAGGGTCCAAATCCTAATAACCCCCCAAAAATGAAAGAAATTGGTTCAGCCGTATTAGCGTGATGAGCGGACAAAGGATTTTGTACGTTCTCTTTTATATATATAGAAGATAGATTGACGTAGTGCCATTTGAAAAAATACATCTTTATGTTGGGTTGGCAACACTCTAACACTGTGGTATCTCTGAGTGTACCAAACATTCGTTTGCCAACATTTAATGACAATTAGTTTCTCACAATAGCAATTGCTGACTTGACTTTGTTTGTCCATGGCGAATTAGGTCAATGCCAGATTAATATATATATACAGGGCGGATCACTTAACTTTATATGACCTTCTAACATTTAAACTAATGAATAAAGAGCGTTGTAATATGCAAATATCGGCGGGGGACATTGTTTTGCATACTTTGTGATACAACCAGACTACCAATGTTGTCAACTCAACATAAAATTATATATTTTTTTCAGACGACATTGCGTCAGGTTATTAGACATTTCAAATCTGAATGTAAAACGAAAACTTAAAATGTTACACTTATTATGCAGTGCTGCAAACTAATGACACTATAGCATCACAAACATCCAAATTTGAAGTCCTCTACTGCAGATGAGACAGATAGGGTGATATACATTCATAGTAATTTACTGTCTATTATTATGATTATGATATGGTGGATTTTGAATTAACACAAAATTACGAGATTAAAAATTTGACTTTTTTCAAAAGCATTTATGTCGAAAAACCGCTTAACCAAGTGCCTCCTCCAATTGCATAGACGGTTTTTCTATAAATATGAAGATCGAATGCCGATCACAGCAATTTGATATCTCTAACTATTTTGGAGATATTGTTAAAAGTGTTAAAGTTTGCAACACTGCTTATTATGTATCGAGAGCTTTGCAACATCAGGAATGCAAATAAGCAACAAAAATTTACTCGCCCAAAAAAAAAAGCTACTAGCACATCTTAAAATAGAAATCATTTATTTATTTTCGGTATGGTATTAAATACTCGCCCGCACCGATGAACCACTCGCCCCGGGCGAGTGGTTATTTGCATCCCTGAATTACGCCTATCAAAGTGTATTGTTATAATGTTATAGAGGGAAAGTAAATCAAAAAATTTTAAAAAGTTCCCACAAACACGCCTTTTTAAGCAATATATCAAATCTTACTGTTTCATATTTCCCGAGTGTTTTTGGATATCAAATTACTGTAAATGACATATTCCTTTTTTTTTTTTTTTTTCATTTAAGAATTTACATACCAATTTTCCCATCTCCAACTTGAACGTACAATATACTTTGACCTAAAGATTGTGCGGTTGCCATATTGAGCAACCTTTTAGGAATATTATATATAAAATAATTGAGTTCAAAATAATAAAAAAAAAAGAACTTAATTCAAATTATGCACGAGATATGTTTTGTATGTAATGTAACCAATCGATATGTCACATATTCTGAGAATACAAAATATTACACTTACGAAATCACAAAACTTCACCTACGTACATAAAATAAAACGAAATCAACACCTTTGTATACAAGTGATATTACTGAAGAGATACGGATCTGTAAATGTAGGCAATGCAAACGCATTAGAGAGCCAACAGATAATAATACGGCATGCATCCGTTCGGTAAAAGTTGTGGTTATTCCACAAACAAACAACTGACAGCCGATTGATTTGTATTTCAAAAGCAGATCAGCACATGCATTAATTTCGATATTTCGTTTGACTGCCATTTAAGAGCTTGTCGAATATATGTATTTCGATGTTGACTCTTTTAAATAAATAAATGTTTGCCATATGACCATTAAAGAGAAAATAATTGTGAAAGTGTACAGCTTAAAAACAGAGTACGAAAGTACAGGGATGGACAAAAATACGAACTACCCGTGAAATGCATATTTGAAAATTAAGTTTTCTCGTAGCGGTGTGTGTAAGCGTGTTTTTTCTTTCAGACACCAATATAGCCTCCTTAAGATGTGTCTAGGTTCATCTCTTCTAGGTCGAGACAGTGTTCTGCGCATTTGCCAGGGAATAATATCAGAGATAATGGAAGTTTCAAGAATTCCAAATGACCTCGGTTGGTGGATGCCTCGTTAAGCAAGGTAGCGAAAGTGTTTAGTCTATTACGACGAACAGTATCCAAGATTAGGTCGGTCTGGAGTCTGGAAAAGCCATATCTTAGAAGCAGAAGTGTGGATAAAAAGTGTTTTGAGTAATAGAGACCGAAGAACAATGTGCAGGGCTGTGATAAAAAGCCGGAAGTCTACAGTAGCAAAAATGGCGGCTGAAGTAAATATCGTGCTTTAAAACTTTATCAGCATCAAAACGGTACGAAAAAACTTCATAAGTAAAATATTTATGGACTAGCCGCCATTCACAATCCCCTCATACCGAAGATAATATTGCAAAAACGACAAAATGTTGCCGATGTTATAAAACCTGGATGTTGTAGCACTGGCGAAAAGTCATTTGGTCAGATGAGTTGACATTTACCCTATTATCGACTTTTCGCTGAATTTATGTCTAGAGAACACCATTCCAAGCTCACGATCCAGATTGTTTATTAGAACATAACACGATGTGAAACATGGAAGGGTTTCATCATGAATGGCAGTCATATCGTGATGTTTCGTTGACCCATCTTTACCCTGCAAAGTTGTGTTACTGCCAACGATTACTTGACCATTTTAAGCGACCAGGTTCATCATATGTTGCAATGTCTGTTCCCCCTGGACGGAAATGGTGTTTTTCAAGATGACAACGCCCGTGTTCACATAGCTCACATTGCCCAGGGCTAGCTTTCTAAGCACTAACAGGAAGTTTCAAGCCTGCCATAGTCTTGCCAATCTCCTGATTTCAATATTGTCAACCTGGTTTGTTACTTCTTTAATATTTACTTTGAAATGCAGCATGTCTACTAATAAAGCACTTTGCCTAGACCCAGATTGGTAGCATTAGCTCAAGATAAATTTTAAATTACCCATATTGCTAATGTTGAATGAATGCAACTAAAATGTGTTATGAGGTACTTTTGGGGATATCCACCACTCTTTTGAGTTGGTAAAATAGAACCGTGTGTCTAAATGAGAAACACAATTTAAAGTAGTAGTTAACATGCATTTTCACTCATTTTTAATGAATTTAAATGTGTTTGTGTAGTGAATATTTGTTATATAAGTCCAAAAGTGTATACCAATTCTCATGCTAAAAGAGGAGAGGTTAACTGGATTACATCTGACGTAGATGATGATAACAACCAAAATCAAGAAGTCCACCAGTTGAGTGCAGCAATCTCTGATGTTCACAGAAAACCTTTCAAACGATTTACAATGCAGACTGTGATTTTATGAAACTGAAGTACCAAAACCAAAACAAAATCAAATTTTGATATTCTGCCAAGTGATCTGAAGTGTGAGAATATCAGTAAAAGGGCATAATAATAGTGAGAAAATTATTACATAGCTCGGAGAGAAGTGAATCTTAGCCTCGCTATATTTAAGATTTAAATCTACAATCTTTTCCTATATATATTACCAATATTGAAAATGTTCAATGTTTCGACCAACCAGGATACCTTTTGATTTTTTCTTTCTTTTTAACATACTAAGTTCCCGAAAAGAGGTTAACTTGGCCGAGCTATGTAATACTTACTACTCTTCCAGGCCAGATCACAATTTGAAGGTTACCAGGAGTAACAGAGTTCGACATTTATTCAGCATTCTTTTTCCAAGGACTGGGAAGTAGTAAACGATTACAAAGATTTTAATGGGTAATGTATGTACAAAGTGGATAATAGTTGTAAGCTCCAAACATATGAAGATAAACTTCATGATTTGCCTAGCAACTGAAAGAAATACCAGAAATTGCTGTACACTATTACAAGCAACACTCTAACTACCAAACTTTACTACCTCATACGTCTTCACCACATATGTAATAAACAACGAACATGAACTTACAAATTCCATTTCTACGACAAACATTAAAGTTACGTGAGAAATGCGATTTAATCTACGTTTTGACAACATTACAGGTCTAAATATCGAAAAGATTTCTTTATTTATTCTACAGACTGCCAAACAATTTATGTTACGCCACAATTCTTCAGAAAAAAAAAAACACTTCAAAAGTGTAGAATAAGAAATGTGGAAACAAAACGCATATGCCATAGCACAAGTTTGTCGATTATGTCAGCCTGTTATTCTTTCTATGAAAGATTACGGAATGTGGCTTCAAGTACTTTGTGTTTTTAGTTTGTATTGTTTGTCGATTAGCTGAGAATGTTCCTGTTATGTGGTTCACATGTATAAGAGGGATATTAGGATATTTGTGGTGAGAGATTTTTTTGTGGTGAAGGAAGACATAGCGTCAATTTATGTTAGTATAAAATATAGTATGCAAATAATTTGAAGTTGAAGAACAAACAATTCACTATTATGACTGACCTACACCGTCATTATAGAAATAAATATTTTGTGGACAGCACAAAAGGCATATTGCTTTTCATGAAGCGAAATAATGATTATGTTGATGTTTATTCATGCAGACCATACAATCCACATCTCTATAAAGCATAATGCTGGTAATTCGAAATAATGTAAAGACTTTATACCAATTTTAACAATTACACTTCCTGACATATATTTCCGACCAAATTCCGATATTATTGACAAACTTACTCCAATTAGTTACAACATTACCTAATTATTATAATAAAAGGAGAACATCCTGATTTATGTTGTTGATAAGTTTGACAAGGTCTATCATACAAGCCTGATATATCTAGGTACAAATACGTCATAATTTTCAGCTTTAACTTGCTTACATTTGATTGATATACAGCGCGAACCCTTAGTCGCTTAACACCATCAGTTTTAAATTCTCAATTGCCAGTGGAGCAGTAAAAAATTTACGTAAACAATACGTTATGATATGGACCCTGATAATAAGTGGTTCGTAAATAATACATTGTAAAACAATGATTTTATAGAGGATTTGAACCTTTTTAGCTTTGTAATTAAATAAGTTTGCAATGTATAGGAAGTTATAAAACGATAAAAGTGTGTTCGTGCTTTAAAAGTGGTGATTATATGACCACAAAGGATTCAATCACATCGTGGTATTTATGGTCATATAATACCATGATGTGATTGAATCATTTGTGCTATGTTTTCTGTCTGCGGAGTTTCGAAATATATATTTTCTGAAGATTTTACGGATCTAAAAGAGAGTATTACTTCTGTATTTGATAGATCATTATTCAGCGACATTAGTGATGTAATATGAATTGTGCTTAAAAGACGTAATTTGTACATTGAAAATGATAGTGGGCACTTTGAACACTTGATTTAGGTAACTTAACTTGTGATTCGACTAGTAATAATTTCAAAACTTTTTAGTTGATAAATAATTTATTTGAAAACATTTTTGCTAAGTAACTTGTAGCTTAATCTATGTATTTCACTAACAGAAGTTCATAACTTATACTCGCATATAACATCCATTTGAATAAATCATTCGCCTCGTTTAGTCTACAACAAAATCCATCTTCACCTAGCCTGGCATTATGTAAAAGAAATAACTGCACACACACGTAAGGAAGAAGCCCTTGTGTAGGATAGGAAGAGTGTATAAGTGCAATATGAATATGAATATTAAAGAGGAATGGATCACAACAATCCTGATTGAATTGTACTCACACAAGATATAATCCAATAGCAGAATCTTGTTTCTATGATAAAGAAAGAGGATAAGAAAATAATAAAATATGAACATAGGTAATACTATATGTGAACATAGGTAATATAAACTAGTAGGTAATACGAATCCTGATTGCATTTTATTGACAAAAATTACAAATCAAATCAAACTTTTGTTTCTTATAGTGAAGGAGATAGGAAAGTAATTGTATATGAATAGAAGAGAGATAATAAAATTTCTGATTGAATTGAAATGCCAGAAGATATTATCCAATAGCAGATTTTGTTTCATTGATAATAAAGAAGATAGGAAATTAATAACAAAATCCTGACTGGATTGGACTGACAGAAGATATCCAAAATCAGACTGCTGCGTCTATGGTAATAAAGAAGACAGAAAAGCAATAAAATGTCCATTGTGCAAGAAGGGCAGCAATAATAATCTCGACTGGATTGGACAGACACATGGTATCATTCAATAGCAGACTTTTGTTTCTTTCGAGTTTCTTAAGTCACTGTTATATAAATCTATTTCTTAATATTGATCAAAATTTATATTTAAAAAAAAAAAACAAACAAACAAATACGTCATAATCTTTTCAGTATTCATATCTTTCAAAGCATACACCAACACATATATTGTATATTATTTTGAGAGTTATTGGAAACCTGACGCAGTAAATTCTTCTGAATGTTGAGCAGTATTTGTACAGAAATCTTTCTTCCACAGTAGAAATTAACTTGTGCCTGCCTGGCTTTTCTCTTGGCAAACTCTTTTAAAACAGAAAGTTTGTCACCGCCTCGAGAAGAGAAGAGATTTACAGTCCTTACGACTGCAAAGCGAGAACTAAACTTCTCTCTCTTTCTCTCTCGTTTCTCTGTTAAAAACGCTTCACATAGAACGAGAAGAGGAGGAAAAATCCTATCTTTTTTCCTTTTCTTTTCCCGGAAGTAGAAGAGCAGTCGTGGAACAAGAAGAGCGGTGCAAAACTCATGAGCTGCAAATGAATGAGAGACATAATTTACTGACACGGGTTCTACAGTAACGTTCTGTCTGTTTGCTACTTTTCTCTACTTCTCTTTCTCATTCTCTTCGTCATTTCTCTCTCTCTCTCTCTCTCTCTCTCTCTCTTTCATACACATACACATACGCACATAGACAGAAAGCCACACACATATCTACATACAAATTGGATGGCTCTGCACCACGTTTCACTGATATTTCCCTTCAAAGGGAAAAAATTTCCCTTAAGATTTGCCTTGGAAATTTTTCCCCCTGGATCTTTTTCAATATTATTACATATAATGAAAAATATGTCCAAAGATGGGCCATCGTATATCAATCGATTTATCTTGTTGAGCTGAATAAAATGCTATGGGTGGTTGTAAGTCTTCACATGTACTTTGTGAGAAAATTTAAAAAGAAAAATATAAAAATGATGCTCTACGATGATCATGACACGTATGAAAATGGCATTTATACTGAAATGTACCAAAATAAGGCTTTTACGTTTTCACACTGGGGTAAACAGTAGAACATGGTTTATGACGTGTTGCCCAATTGCTCAAGATTATGAATAACTCTAAAACTTTATTTGTTTTGTCTAAATACAATTTTGATCAAATATTATATGATTTCGTGATTTTACTGGACAGATTGATACTTTACAACGCCTATCTTCGTATCACTAAACTTTAACGATTTCTTACAATGCCAAAGAGTCCTCAAAACTAAATGGTTTTGGTGCCATATCCCGATGGCACGGGCCATTTTTCATCGCTCAAGCAAGCGTAACAAGAGGTTATTTGTCTGGATGTACTGTAAATATAACTCTGTCCTGAACTGCAAGATTAACCAGAGAACATTATTTGGCAACTAGATTGTGCATTTTTCACTGGCATAACTCTGTACGGGAGAGATTGAATGCTATATAGTTCCCGAGCCACTGGATTGGTCACCATAAACAGAATTATGCCAGAGTATGTTTGGTGTGTCATTCAAGGGCACCCGATCTGACTCTGCGAGTTCTCTTTGGAGTTTTATAAAAGATCATATGTATGTGCCTCCGCTATCTACTGACCTACTCAGTTTCTGGCACAGAATCGAAGCAGTTGTTGCTTTTATTACTCCAGACATGCTGACTAAATTATGGGAAGAATTTACCTATCAGTTGGAATTTGGCCAGGTAACAACAGGTGCTCACATTAAACATTTGTAGGGAAGAACTGCTCACTTTCATTTCATGTGTGATTCATTATTCGACGTTCAGAGATATATCACAGCTTGAAAATTTATGTACATATAATCTAACTAGGAAGGATTTGCTGAAGTTGTGGGGTGGGGAAAAATAATGGACATACTTTTAAAATGAAAAGAAATTCGTATAAACGAAATTCAAGAAGAAATTGTATCATAAAGGATTTGATAATAGGTAAGAGTATGACAAGAAGATAAGAGGAGGAGTAGAAGAAAAGTATTTCTATCGGTGGACGACATTAAAATTGGAAATTCTTACGGCAAAACAAAGGGTTTAACAGAGAACTGTAGTGGATCGTAGTATAGCTTGTGACAAGAGGTTTGCCTATGACGTCAAAATGCCTATTATGATGATAAACCCATTTCCAAACAAAAGGGGGGGGGGAACTGGGCAGTATACTCTTCCTCTACTGATTTGGCGGTCTTATTACCTTTTCTGAAACCTACCTTAATCAGAACACCAAAATAAAACAAGACGTGTATGTGGCTTCTATTTCACTTTTTAGGGGAGGCTTGAAGTCTAACTGTACACCTATAGAATAGAAAAATGAAATGAAATCTTTGAGTTTTACGTCCCACGGTGACACCGATTAGGCTAAAGGAAACGGTGATTATGAAAAATGAATGAAATGGTGGAATGAAGAAAGTGGGAGGAAACGGGAGAACCCCGAGAAAACCCACGAGCACGGTGTTTGTCCACCACAAAGTCCACACGGCGCGAGCTGGGATCGAACCAGGGACCCCAAGCACCGGAGGTACCTACAGAATAGGTATGAGGAGAAAGCTTGTATTGATATACAAGCTTTTCACTCATATCTATTCCGTCTACACTGAGAAAAAAAATTGTAGGTGACATACTTAAAAAGATAGGTTACATGCGTAATTCCTGTAGTTTCTGGACTTAACGTACAACAGACGTATAACTGAAAACGCATGTTTTATAATACTTTCTGTATAAGTGTTCCATTTATACGTACTTTCTGTATGAAATAATGTAGGCGGTCAGGATCTCACATACAAATGGACGTATATAACATATAGCTGACGAAGGTAACATTAGTATATGAATGTAATATACGGAAAACTGTTAGATGTCAGACATCCTGCAACGACATTATGTAACACCTAAGGGCAGTGCCTATGTAGCATACGGAAAACGTATGCTCCGTTCTGATTTCTATAGTAAACAAGAGGACACCGTATATTTATACAATATACCGCTGTCCGGAGAAGGGATTTTTCTCTGTGTATCAATACAAAATTTGGTACACACATACAATCTCCTATAGTATTTTTTCGAGATACATTTGGATTGTGTGCTTTTACCCAGGAACACTCCAGGTGGTCCAAAGTTGATGGGAAGGATTTTGGGAGGGAATTTTCCCGACTTATCCCAATTTTCCTTGTTGAAGTACGTTGTGGGCCCCAATGTATAGCATCTCTGGAAATATTGTTTCATGCTGAAGAGAATGAACTATAAACCATGATTTTCCAATGAACAGTGTTGATGCAATAGCTATTTCACTGCGAGTTTACGATCTTCTTTATATTAACAGGATGAATGGTCACCAGGGATTTACTCCGTTGAAAATGGCACCTAATTTTTTGTGCGTGAACATATCTTTGCTATGTTTATCGAATGGACTATGTTTGATTTGGATGCCCGGATGACACGTTCATGTCCGTTCCTTGTTAGAAAGGTGCCTTAACCAACTATATAGATATGTTTCAATAGATATGAAGATCATAATACCTTTACAGCTACTTGATATCTCAGACTGTTCCGGGAATATAGTAAATACTAGTAAAGTCTGCAACATTGCTTAAAATTTTGTAATTTCGAGAACTTGTTGTACTTCCATGTACCAAAAAATATTGTTGTATCATAGAAACTAAGTAAACCAAAAATTGCTTTAGAAAGTTCCCATAAATACGCCATTCTAAGTAAAATATCATTTTTTCATTTGTTTTCATATCTCCGAATGTTTGGGACACCAAATTACTGTAAACCGCAATATGATCTTTATGTATATCCAAAATTACCTTTTTAGGGGCTGCGGTGGCTCAGTGGTAGAGCGTTCACCTCTGGTGCATGGGGTCCCGGGTTCAAACCCTGCTCCCACCAAGTGAACTTTGTGGTGGACAAACACCGTGTGCGTGGGTTTTCTCGGGGTTCTCCCGTTTCCTCCCACTTTCTTCATTCCACCATTTCATTCATTTCTCATAATCGTCTTAGCCTAACCGGCATATCCGTGGGACGTAAAACTCAAAGATTTCATTTCATTTTTCCAAAATTACATTCATAATTCGATGTGGTACTTATCTAAAAGTTTTGAAAAAATGGTAAATTTTCATTTTCTTGTAACTCAGTTTCTATTTGTTAGAAATACATCATACGACGACCGTAGTATTCGACACTTAGTTACTTATCCTGTCCATGTCACTTGCGTACTTCCTCTTGTAGAACTCTCCGAAGTTTAGTTACTTTTCGATGTCTGGGATTCTATTGCATCCTTAGTTCGTAACGCTGCATAAATGTGGATTGAAAGTTTATCGTTTTAATGTAGATATGAAATGTATAATAACCTGATTTAGTCCCATTCGAAAAACTGCAACTTTATAGCGAATTGCCAACACTTTTAACCTGGTGGTATCACTGTTAACTAAGTATATTAAATAATGCCCCTATGACGATATTTGTATGATACCAAATTTCAGTGGTTTTTGGTTATTAGTTTACAAGTTACAAGTGTGTATCAAGATAAATGGTCCACTATATATATATGACCATTCACTATATAATGACCCGTGTCACAGTCCACTATATAAGGATCACAATATCCAACACTAAAGTTCTTTCGATGTGCATTATCCTGTGCATCTCCGTTGTACAGTATGTGCCTTAGAAACTTCCGAACTTCGGATGTTTGTGATACTAGAACATCCTTAGTTTGCAGCATTGAATAATAAAAGTGGTATTTTAAGTTTACGCTTGACATATTGAATTGAAATATGTAATAACCTAACGTAGTGTTATTTGAAAAATATAACTTTACATTGGGTTGACAACACTCGTTGTTGGGTCTTTCTGTTTAATACATACAAAGATGTCCCCATCCTTATAGCTGCTTCGTGTAAAGTTTCGCTTATCTCTCTCTTTTGGTTTGTCCGTTATAGCGGATTATCAAGATAAATTGTCCACCCTGTATATATATGCAACACCGCCTTGGCCAGGGTTGCATTGGAGCATAGTCTTCCTCGCTCCGATTTCTGTAGCTATTTCCATACATTGGTGCGCTCTTATTGGCAAGTAGATTGGGAGTAGGCAAATAAAAATAAACTTCAGGCAGTTAAGCCACTCCTTGGAAAGTGAAACACGTCCTCTCGCCCTTATCGTAGAAATGAAATGCTTCTGAGGCGTTTGCATGTCGGACGCTCTCATCTGAAGCATTGTTAGTTGCATACCTTGTTTAACTGTCTATATCAGCGTTTCCTAACCTTTTTCAACTTGCGGCACACTACGAGTGTAACTTGGATTCTCGCGGCACACTTATAGATATTATTATTTGTAAATATAAAATACCGTGGTATTTTTTCTGTGATTACTGATCTCCTCCCCACAGAGATGAAAGCTCGATCACTGGTTTTCCCCTATGCTAATTCATTGTGCTTATTTTTCATTCTAATTTTAAAACAGAAAACAATTGCAATGAGATATAGGAATCAGGTTTTTAAAATTACGCTTTCTTTTTCGAAAACTGTATCCAACCTTTTACTAAGAAGGACGATCACTAAATAACGAACGAACAAACACTCTTTTACTTTTAAAACACAAATGTACATAATTTGTCGAAAGGATTGAATGTTTTAAATTTTCAAGTTACGAAATAGTCTGCAACAATAAAGAAGCAATAATGGTCATAACAATGACAACAAATACCTTTTTTCAACATTAGAAATATACAGAAAAGTAACACGGCATGAAAGTTAAAATTGTAGAATTATAGTAGAGACTCATAGTAATGTGCAATACAAATATACATTTTCCCCTGTGTTTTGCAATTTGATTGTTATAGAATTAATAATTTTCTTTCGATTTCCTCGCTGCACACTAGCGGCCCATTCACGGCACACCAGTGTGCCGCGGCACACCGGTTGGGAAACGCTGGTCTATATTGTAAAGAAAATATCGAATGTCCTGAATACTCAGATCTCAGAAAGCGTCACGGACTGCCGCTTACACTTTACCGTACATTGGGCAATGATATTAATATTGTTGAGCATGTACTTGCTTTTATGCACGCTTGTAACATTGCTCAGGTTCTCTAAGTTTCTTTTTAGCCCTTCGCTCGTTTGTTTATTGTTGCTGCACTTTCATCTTTTATTCTTATTTGTTTTTTTACTATTTATTGTAATTGCCATACATTGTCTCTATTGTTAGTATTATTATTAATTTTTATTCTTATATATTTTCTCTATTTTATTATCATTACTATGTACTGTTATTGTTATAGATTTATTATTCTCATATATTTATTATTCCATTTTTTATTTCTATTTTATACCAATTTTTGTTTCTTATATTTTAATATTTTCATTTTTAAATGTTATTTACGGCAGCCCTTGTTTGAGTAGTCGTGATGATTGTAAAGGGGAAAGATAGCCTTGATGCTAACGTCCTCATTAAACCTTAATTAATCAATATATTTAAAAATATATATATTTTGCAATATCGTTAATTATGTGTTAAAATTGTAACTAAGAATTACACATTCATAGACGAGGATCCCGAGATTTGTAGTTACAAATGACCTAATAATATTGTTTAGCATGAGCAACAAGTATTTTGTTTTACTTTTTAGACTCCCAAACTATGCTATCCATAAGATCTGGATTATTACAGAACGGCTATATCCGTCCGTCTATCTGGCGACAAAAAACAGAGAAAAAATTACAAGAGATAACCAGAATCTGTTTTTGACATGGATTCAGTGCCATAAGAATATATTCCATCTCTTCCTTAACATTTTATTCAAACCAGAAATGGTAGAAATCTACTATATCCAATTTAATAACGGTCATCGAGTAAATGTGATAATACGGTAGCTAACGAGAAGTAGTTTCCTGATGTGGATTCAGCATCCGAAGAATATGTAGCATCTGCTGTTATATGTCTTCTGAAACGGGAAGTAATAGAAATATAATACTATTCCAGATTTCAATATTGATCTTCACAGAGTATGAAACGGTAAGAAATAGTGGAAATTTACATTCTGATGTGTACTCGGGGTTCCAAGCCCAGGTTTTTCTCAAATCTAACGAAACTCGAAGGGATGTATGAACTACATCCGGCTTGAATATTCGTCCTTCATAGTTTGAAACTCTGACGAAGTTTCATTTAGTTTCGACATAATTGTGTAAAACGAAACTCACTTCTTGTTAATCGGTCAAAAAGATAGTTGGAAGGGGGAAAAAGAACTCTCGAAATTATAAACATCAGAATGTTCATCAAAGAATAGTTATTTGCTTATCAACTACATACGAAATACGAAGGTTCAACTAGTTTATACCACTAATTTAAAGAAAATCAGGTCAGGAAAAATTATTGAAAAATTGACCTCAAACTTCAACAAAATAAGGATGCACAATAGCCAAGTAAAGGTAAAAACAAATTTTAAAATATAAAATCGTAATATATGTAAAATACAAAATAAATAGTTATACAGGTATTGCACAATTCGCAAACGTAATAATATATGGAGGAATTTGCTCCAGTTTGTCTATGATTTCTGGAATTGCTTCAACTAGCTCCCATACTTTTGGAACTGATGTGCGTCTACTAATATCTCGTAATTCCGACATCTTTCAGTTCTAAAAGGAGACATTTTCTACAAATGTACACATTTAGTTCATTTTATCTCAGAAATAACGTCTACAGGTTTATACATCAAATTTAGAGCCACCACGTTTATCCAGGCAATATGACAAGATTCTGTGATTCAACTTCTTTAACGGGGATGGACAACTCGGGACAGAAGTCACATCAGTTAAAATTAAAATGCTATTACTAGAAGCTAAGGAAACAAATCATTCTAACATATTAGTTTTTGCAAACATTAAGTGAGGTAAGTTAAGTTTACTTCCTCTAGTTGGTACAGATAAAGATTTAATTCTTACAGACGTGACTTCTCTAAAGAGCTACCACTTTGTCGCGTATTGCTGATTTAGTCCCGGACTTCGTAGTGCTTTGATTCATGTGATTCGAATTTGGTAGGAGAACTTCACATTTTACAAATTCAAGTCTACTTAAAGAAAAGCCTAAGACTAAAACAACCATTAATATTAAAACTGGCATTGAAGAAGTGAAACCTAGTTAAAATCATCGCCTTCAGAGCAATTGAAAAACTGTACTAAAAGCCAAATTACTACAAACATACAAATCTTCCGATTATCGGTAACATTTTGGTTAAATTTTTATCGTAGGTTTAGAGAATAATATTCTCTTATGAATCATACAATGTGCTCACGTACCGGTTCAAAGACGCGTTTTCATATATATTAGGGATGGCCAATTCCGGAATTTTTACTTTCCGGAATCCAGAAAGTAAAATCGGAAAATTCCAGATTTCGGAAAAATTCCGGAATTCGGAAAAATTATTTTTTCTTTTTGTAATCCTAAGAATTTTGTTCAAATGCAAACGAACAAATTTCCTTTTTGTAATCCATGCAAGTATGATGCAAGTTAAGCTGAAACTTACATCCTAAAGTATACACTACTCAATCTTCCCATGGTTAATGAGATGTAGTCCAAAAGTACGTTGTACTCCTAATATTTAATTTTTGTTTTACTGTGATATTGTCCAGAGGTAAGACATATATCACACTGAGATAAACAACTTGAGATAATGAAGATGTTATCATACGTAGTTTTCCAGAAAATCGTGAGAAACGAATTTTTATGAAGTTAAAATATGCGTCGCTTGTAGCCAGTGTGATGCAATTGATAACTTTTATGCTGGAATAGTCTTATTATTATTATTATTATTATTATTATTATTAATAATAATAGTAATAATAATCGTTTATGTACTGTTAAAGAAAAATATGAACCGTTAAGTAGTAGATTTTATCTGTTGTTTTTTGATATCTTCTAACAGTAATAACAAATTGCTTGTAAATACGCAATGATTATGAAGGACAATGGCATATTAATGTAAGGACTACTCTGCAAACTAGCAATAAACAATAAACAATAATAGATAAACAATAGTGGCAAAAAAAAAGTAACTAACTTGGGCACGTCAGCGGACATCCACATTGCGCATTATGTTCGCGAGAATATAGGGACGCATTGAGACTCTAGCAAAGAGCGTGGTGTTATTATTACTCAAAGGGCCGTACGATGGAGGCATTAACGTTAATGTTAATGGCACTAATGAGCACTTACTTGCTCTAACGGTTAACCTCATTTTTGAAATGATTCTTAGAAGTGGGCGTGTTGGCATGCAGTTAGAAGACTTATATCTATTATTTAAAAAGCACACGTTATCTGTGGAGTACTAACGATTTGCGTCACTATCGAACACTAACGTAGCACTAGCGACGTTTAAAGTCGAAATTGGGGTCTGACATAAGTGACTTGTCAACTTCACGGACATTATATTTTCCTTGAATGAGAGAATTTTGCGCCAGGGAAATTTGCGCCCTACCACAAAAATAAGGAAAAAATGCGCTCGCAATATATTTGCACTGGAATGTTTGCGCCCTACCCCAAAAAGAGGGGAAAATGCGCCGGCTATATATTTGCACTGGGATGTTAGCGCCCTACAATTCAACTTATTTTTGTATTGTGTAAAGTAACTTCCACTAACACTTGAACTAGGCTTGCCTCTCATCGTCTCAGTGAGTTCCGTTATAATATTCCGGACAAATGAAAAAAATACAATTTTAGTTCACTAAAGGGCAATCCATACAAACACAATTTTTCATTATAGTACAAAATTTACAATAAAAGTATAAATGACTGATATATAATTATTTATTAATATAATCAAAGAGTATAATTTAATCTACAAAAGGCTGTTTGGCTCTACCCAGATATCTCTGTTCACAATCCTTGCGAGTTGTTTGGCTTTTCAGGACACAAAATATAGAAAAGAAAATGTAAAGTGAAAGTAAAATCAGGTCAGTAATATTATCAAGAAAACTATGTACAGTGTGTTTACTTGCTGGAATTACACTTCAAACACACAATTGCGTTCAGTCGTTCTTTCAGAAAAAATGTTCTGGGGGGCACACTTAGTATTCCGGAGGGGGTCACTGCTGGTACTATTCTATTTATTATTATATTATAGACGTATTATTTTGGTCTCCTCCGAGGGGACACTCTGAGAGCTCTGGAGAGGCCAGTGTTCCCCCAAAATCATCTCTGGAAGAAGCAGTGATTGCGTTGATCCGTTGTGTTCTTTTGGCTTATATTGAAGATTATTCTCCCCTTATATAGTCACAATGAAAATAAATCACAAATGGCATGGCTGTGGGGGGAAGATTGTTTATACTGTAATGTCAGCCCCTCCGAGCAAATGCGTAAGCTCGAATAGGTTCTTTTATTTCGCAGGGCTCAAACTTCCCGGTGGAGGTACACCGCAGGCGCAATTTTCCCTGTTCTTGAGGT
This sequence comes from Thermobia domestica, assembly GCF_964235325.1. NCBI lineage: Eukaryota > Metazoa > Arthropoda > Insecta > Zygentoma > Lepismatidae > Thermobia > Thermobia domestica. Next base: position 206,249,630 of record NC_137463.1, read on the forward strand.
AGGGCGCAAATTTCCCAGGCGCAAAATTCTCGACACCGTTCGAATGACCTCGGAAGACTAAATCTTTTTCAATACTTTTTTATATTCTTTTACTCGAGATTTCTTCATGGCTTATTATTAAAATACTTACTAACATATCTTCATTTTATTGTCCTAACCAATCAATATGGGTATGTTGTCAGTAAAATATTTAGATTGATCGAGCCCCTGGTGTGTAACCACAGTATCTCATATCATCCCCCCATTAGAAATCTTGGTTAAACGAACCAATATATGTTGCCAATAAAATAGTTTAGAATGATTGAGCCCCTGGTAAATAACCACAGTATTTCGTGACAGACCCCCCTCTTCCTATTACCATATTCTAGCTACGTGCCTGACTCAGCTAATTCTCTACATTCTTTACCAAGCACACATTTTCTAAAGCGGAAAATGCTCTCTAAATACCTAAGCTCATTATTTTCAGCAGATGCACAAATTGGGTAGCATTCTATCTACATGAATGTTATATATGTCGATTACTGGAAACCGCTTCTAGCTATCTATTACCATATTTACTATATAATGATTAACGATAAAACCGGAAATGGTTGATTTGTACCGCTTCCGGTTTGAATATTACATTCATCAGGGAACTCGATTCTTAACTATTGACTCTGTACATCATGGCCAAAATTGATGGTAATTCATCAGATAGTTCTTGAGACTGTTTGTTTCGCTGACGGACAGAATTAATATATGGCTATAGAGTTTTGATAAACTAAATTCGTTAATGAGTGATGATGGAACAAATATAAGAAAGGGAACCAAGAGTACCACCGGGAAAATTTTCGAACACAAAATTAGCCATCGAAAACCCACATGTCCTGGGTTAGAATAACATAGATGAAAACTCTACCACTGAGTCATCAATCACCGCTTATTAGTTTTATTAATTATTATATTAATATAAATTAATGAATGCCTGCTTATGTTAATTATTGAACAATTACATTGTATTCTTCGTAAAGTCAAAAATTATAAATTTGTATTTACTGTACATAGATATGTTGACAATAAGCGAATGTTATTAGAATATTTGTTGAGATTTCTTTTCCTTCACTGCCTTTCGTCTGGTTAAAAAGTAGTTTGCAGTCCTTTGGAGCAGCTGCAGGTGGGAACGCGATAATGTTTGAGACATACCGGCGACTTTTTTGTGTGTGAAAATAAGACCTTCCTCATAAAGCAGTAAATAACTGCAGTAGCAATTGTCTACGTAAGTGATAAAGACATATCCAACTACAAGAAACTAATACAGTATATATATTCATTATTGTTTTTCTTTTAACAGCTACAAGCTAGGGATGGCCAATTCCAGAAATTTTACTTTCCGGAATCCGGAAAGTAAAATCGGAATACTCCGGATTTCGGAAAAATTCCGATTTTTTCTAAATTCCGGATTTTTTCCGAATGTCGGAATTTCTGAATTCCGGATTTTTTCCGAACTCCGGAATTTTTCCGAATTCCGGACTTTTTCTGAATTCCGGAATTTTTCCAAAATCCGGATTTTTTCCGAAATCCGGAATTTTTCTGAATTCCGGAATTTTTCCGAAATCCGGAATTTTTCCGAATTCGGAATTTTTCTGAATTCCGGATTTTTTCCGAATCCTGGAATTTTTCTGAAATCCGGAATTTTTCCGAATTCCGGAAAGTAAATTTTCCGATTTCGGAAAACAAAATTTCTGGAATCTGGATTCCGGAAAATTTTGGCCATCCCTAATATATATATATATATAAAGCTTATTCTTTTAGAGTAACTCCATCAGTCTAATGGAAGTAAGTGTGGAAGCCGAGGTCAATCTAATTTACAAAACCGTAAAAACAATGTTACTACGATTCATAAAAGTAATTTGACGTTTCATGAAAAATATAAACTAAGCACTATGTCATCGTAGCTCTTGATTTCAGTGTAGCTTTTGAATGTACTCTTCAATGTGTGCGCCACCTGAATTGTCAAATTAAACAATCTGATCGTTCTAGTTGTCGGCGTAGAAATATATAATATTAATTACTTGAATGCAGAAGAAATCATTAACAAATTATACGCTATTCATAGCAATCGACGGATAAATTTTCGTTAGTATCAAAACAAGATGGTCATACAGTGTTTATTTCTGGAAAACAAAGTACTGATATTCTCCATAAACCTGTTGATCTACATGTTCTAAGTGTTAAGATATAAAGAAATTAGCAGGTATTGGAATCTACTAAGCATATTAGCTTTTTAGTGCGTTATATTAGACTGTAATCTTGAAATCAATTTAAGTTCAAATATTCATTTCATAAATGTAAAATGCATACAAGATTTAGGATATTAGAAACGTTTTCTTCCCTTAATTTGTAGTGATAACACTGTAAATTTTATTGATGCGACTTCCATGACGAGCCGCCACTGGAGACGAATTTGGTAAAGCCTCTTCTGAGCAAGGTGATCTGAGCTAATAAAATAGCTTGTGCACCAGTATATTAGAAGATCATGTGGATAATATTTATTATCTTGCTTTCATAATTCAAGTAAAATAAACAAACAAATACAAAATTTACTAATTATAATATAAGTGTTTCAAAAGTAAAATAAATATCTTTTTTATTTAAAAAAAAGAAACTTTTAGATAATAATACGAAAAGCATTTCCGAGGAAGCTTTCCAAGCTTTTTTATTATACAGAAAGCTGTACCAGTTGAGAGAAGTGAAATGTAACAAAAAAGTATGCAAACGCAAATTGCCTAATATGATAGATAAAAAATTTATTGCTCATACAGTGCCCGTTTTCAGTCTGTAACTGTCTCCGTTTATAAGGGAAGTTAATATATTTTAGTGCTCTATTAAAATAGCACATATGTTTCCTCCTTTTCCAGAAAGGGAAACAAATGTTTAACTCAAAGTCGTCTTACTGCAGAAGGGAATTTTTTGTTCCCGTCATGGAGGGAAAGTTTTATTTGAAATTCCCTCATCCAATCTCTCTGGCATTTTGTTCTGGAACGACATGGTTCTTTGTGAGGAGAAAGTACACAGGAGGAAAAATAAATCTCACCACAAGCTCTTCTCACTCTATCCCCATAAAACGGGATTTTCTAGTCTTTTGAAGGCGCCTGCTCGAGAGAGAGAGAAAGAACATGCATGTACCATGTGTGGTATTCTCTCTCGCACGCGCTTTTCCTCACTATATACATACGCTCACATATACTTGCTCGGTGAGAAACACAAGTACGTCACCCTCAACCAGCAGAATGATGAGTAGCCGTGATGATTAAGTAGACAAAGACACGCCAATGAATAGGGAGTTTGGAACTTCCGTTAGCAAGGTTTTTTTTTCCTTAACTTAAGGAAAAGAAGGAATGCAAATGTGACATTGTTAGTCTTGGAATTTAGCATAAGTAACGTGCTATAATTTACGTAATGATACAGGGCTATACAATGGTTTTAGAGTAACTTAACGAGGAACGAGTTATGAATAACTTAATTACTTCCGCGTTATTTTTGGATCAAAAGATCTCATATATTTCAATCAAAAATTTTCTTGTACTCCTTATATCTGGAGAACTACATATAGTGTAGAGAACTCAATTAACTCAGTATGATGTGCTTATTCCGTAGAAAATACGAAAACTCGATTTAGGAGTCGTTCAAAAATTTTGTGGTTCCTGACCCGAAAACTGATTACTGGTCCAGATCGCAATCTTTTGATCAATTTTTGGTTTTCCTAAAATGCTTGCGGGCTTTACATTTTCAAGTTTCAACTGCAAAGAAAGAGAATGTGGAAAAGAGGGAGCGGGAAAAGATCTATTCTCAAAATTTTGCGACAAAGAATTTTCAAAAATTAGATATTTACTTTAACGTCCCACATCTGTGCTCTTTAGTTAAAAGAAGACGAGTAATTAATGAAAGTAAGAGTCAATGAAATGAGTGGTGGAATAAGAATCTGGTAAGAAACAAAAACAAAAAATGGAAAATCCGAGGATACGATATAGTCCATTACAAACCCACTTGATCTGAAATCGAACCAGGGACTACTAGCAACAGGGATTAGCACTCTGTCACTAAGCCCAAAGAAACACACGTATTTATGATTGGAGTTGCACGCCATTCACGTATTGTAAGTAACAACTATGCATGTTCGTATCCTCCTGCTGATCTTGTGGCTAGACCGCATACCTTTCATACGCATGGTTTCTGGTTCGATTCCCGATGGGAGAGACTTAACATTTGAACTCAATACAGTGACTTGGATTACACCTTAAGCTGTAAGTCTCGATGGTGAAAATGAACGTTCAACCTAGCCAGACAAACATACAAATATTATTTGTATCATTTAACACAGCTTTACAATAGACCTAATTAAACGCCTTTTTTATTTGAATCTTCAATGTGTGCGGAGAAACAAGAAGATATAGAATATATTAGGTTAAGACTATGCTTATTGAAAAGAGTGAAAATAATGGAATTTCAGTTTATTATATCATGAAAACTTTGTTGCAGTTGCTAGAAGATATATTACGGTTATCAAAAACATGCTTTTGAAGACATGATCATCTCTTTTTAATCAAAGGTTTATAAAATGACTAACAGATTCTATTGTGGTTAATTAAGATAAAATAAGTTCTAGAACAGAACATAAATTGAAAATCACTCCTCAAGATCATATCTTTACATTTTATAAACTGGTATTTTCGGGTGAAATCTTAATATTTAGTTTCAAATGTTAGTAGTAGCTACGTATAGATGTATTTTGCAGTTTTTAGCTTGTTTAATGATGCAGAAACTATGTGTGTATATATTTGCCACTTTTTTGAGCTTGTGTAATTATTCTAACACTGTATCATTATGCAGAGACAAAATCAGATATTGACGAATTAACAGAACTAAATCTTTTTATCATCAATGAAAATTGTTATAAGTTCCCTGCTAAATTTGTTGCAGATGTTGTAATTTCAGTTGTCGAATAAATAGTCTTGTAGGATGCCTGAAAGACAATATGTACACGATTGGATCATAGACTGAACGAAAATGTCAGTCTGAAACTACATCACGTAAGTTTCAGGAAGATAAAGAGGATATAACGAAATATAATGAAACCCAGAAACAAGTCGAAGAGCATCAGTGAAATGGAAAATGAGAAACGATATCTCAAAGATAAAATAAATCCGAATTATCACGGAGAATGTTTACATGTTGATTTTAAGGGTCAAGAAAATGCATCAATGACACTGGAACATTTAAGAGAATGTGGAGTGAAATGATCCTTCGACAACATTGGAAGCCCAACTGTCAGTACACCTCACAGAAGTACAAGTATGAATCGAAAATGAAACAAGGACCAATAGACGAAATCAAACTCTGTATCTTCCTGATCATTGTGGGGCACATCTCAGTAATATTAGTAATATTATATATTGTATTGAAGACATCCGAAAACTTTCATTATGTACTGTATAGTTGAGTGCAGATGATATTCATACTAATTCGTTTTTAGAAAAAAAAATAGAAAATGAATATGGTCTCATCGGTATAAATATGGTATATATTTAAAAGTTATCGCATAGTTCTGTGATCATTTGTTAAATTTGGTTTAGAGCTACACAAGTGACACTATATAATTATTAGATTTTAAAGACAATTTTAATTAATTAAAATAACTTAATTTTAGGAAATCAATATGCCCCGGTTTGAAACTAGATAATCCTAGGTTACACACAATAATCACTGATTTTGGTTGTACCTACATATAATGATTTAAATACCTGTGGGTGTAGTCGAGCAGTCTGAAGCATTAAACTGACGATCGTAACTCGAAGGGTATTAGGAGTTTGAGTTCCTCTGTGACAGCATTGGTGGATTTTTAATTGTCCTTCAAGTGTGTGTGTTGGTGTCTCTGTAAAGTTGGGTTAAATGGAAAATAGTAACAAAAGTGAAAGCATAAAAATTAGGAAGATTAAAAAACTGTTCTATTAATCGGTTATTTTTAAAAAAAGTGGTAGAGCGTCTTCCTCTGATGCGTGGAGTCCCGGATTCCATCCCAACGCGCGGCAAGTGGAGTTAAGACACTACAGTGGTAATAATAATAATAATAATAATAATAATAATAATAATAATAATAATAATAATAATAATAATAATAATAATAATAGCAACTATATCAATCCTAGAAGTAACAAGCCGACAAGAATTGATTATAATTGTACTAATCGTAATTGAATGTTTTCTTTAGATTTTTGGAGATACGTAGGTGCGCCCAGAGCGAAAAATAAATCCAGCTCAATCACAAACTCTATACTAGAATGCGCAGTTTAATACACGTCTGCCTACAGCTTAAACCAATACCAATACGGACTGAAATTGAATATGAGCTACTCACAGTTTTACTGTTCAAGTTATTTCACATCATTTTCTAATGATACAATGTATTATGAAAAGAGATGATACATTCTACGTTCTTTTACTGATTCGAAACCTATCGTAATTAAATGAATGGGTTTCCATTAATATTGAACCTATCTTTGTTATTAATTTATTTCAATTTTTGAAATGTGTTAATCACTTGAACTTAAAACGTTATTTTATTTGGCGTGCGAGACCTGGGCTCAATTCGCGACGGGAGCTGATGTGCTTCGGATCCCACGTTATGCTTTAGGTCCATGTATCATATAGTCTCGCTGCTGAAAAGCACGCTAAACTCAAAATGAAAGTTATTTTATTGTCTTATTATAATTTCCAGTTTTACATCAAATATCATTTTAAAGTTTCTGATAATAAAAGTATTTAGATTTCAACGTCCGGATGTCATTTTAACTTTATCTATAATTGTCATTTTCATATCTATAGCCCATCATCTTATCAATAACTAAGATATAATATGTTAACTTGTTCTTCATTATGTATTAACATACTTCTGATAGTTCAAAAAGGTTAGACTTTCGGTGTTCCATCTGTGTGTCATTTATTTGATTTCAATTTACATTTCAAAAGCACTGATTGCTTTCATTATTAGAGTTCAACTAATTTGAGAATTGTAGTAGAATATATGTCTTTAATAGTCGTTAACTTTTGTAAGATGATGTATAAGTTTTATGTAATATATGAATATATGAACCTCGGAATTATATTATATCTTGCCTTATGTTAATATTATAAAAAGAGAGAATAATTACAAAAATGTACAATGAAACATTAAAACGTTAATGAAACAATAAAATAATACATAATAATACAAACAAACTGAAGTATAAAGTTTCTGAATTTAACATAGGTAAACATATTTGTGCGTACATAAATATAAGTTTATTTTCAGACAGAGTAGTCAAAACATCCACAATAGTAGGTCTATCGTAAATAAATTCTTATGAAATATGATTTTCTTTAATGAACTACATTAGAAACGAAAGTAGTTCAAATTCATTGAACAATTAGCTTAATTAAATTTTAATAGGCTCTTGAACAATTATTAAGACAAAGGACTGGAATTTGTGAAAACAACAAATGGTAAAATCCATGCGTCTTTCAATGATGCAAGGAATTTTTGTCAAGTCAATAACAACAGAAATCTCCACAATAACACCCTGCCAAGTAAGTTAGTGGTGGACAATATCGTGTCCCTGAGTTTTCTCGGGGTACTACCGTTTCCTCCCACTTTCTAATTCCATCATCACTCATTTGCCTTCATCATCATTTCCCTTAGCCTAACGGGCATAATCATAAGATGTTAAACTGAAATATTTTATTTTCACTTAATTTTCCAATAACAGAGTGGTCAAATAATAAAATCTGTTAGCTTCTTTCGAGGAAACAGGCACGTACGCAGTCATTTATTTCGGGAGTGGTCCAAAGCTTTTATGGAGGTATGAATTCAATATGAGAATCAATTATATTAGAATTAGTAAAATTGCCTCTAAAATTACACTAAATTTATAGAAAAGTTGGGATTTCAAGGATGGAAGTCCAAACCTCTAGGAACAACCCCCTACGTAGTCCAAACTCAGAAATACTCCGCCAAATAACCAAATCAGAACTGTTTTCTTCTCTTTGACTGTTACGAAATCTCATGTAATATATAAACCAGAATTTTTGTTTGTCGATAATACAAATATACATAAATAACTTAACATACTTTTAGGTGAACAAGGGGAAGAGATCGTAATTATATAATGCGTATACTAAAAGGGGTTCACGATTCATAGTTATTGAGTAGTCATTCATAGTCAAACAAAACTGCCCTACTGTTTACCAGGTTGCATATTATTATAAATCAACCATTGAGCAACAACATTTTGACAAGGTTGAACAGAAGAATAAACATTTAAATGTATTCCCTTCTAGCTAAAGTTGAAATATCTTGTTTGCTTAAAGGAACACAAAACAAAGAATGGCAATCTTGTAAAACTCTTCTCAAGTTGTTTAGAATTCTTATGTTGTTAGGGGGAGAAGATGTTTAGTGTTGCAGAATGAGATACTCACTCTCAGTAATGCCATGTTTTATTTCTCTCGTCACGCACAAGAGACTGGTCTTTGAGGTTCGTTAAATTACAACAAGCCAGCAACAAATTGAAACATGATTCTTTGTTTTTCTTCCTTTCTTTGTTTTCTTTCCTTCTTCCTTCAATCACTTCTATACTCCTCTTTCTTCCACAGTATTCCTAAGATTCAGTGTGTGTTCACAAGTTAATGTAAAAAGAAAAAGTCCTTTCCGACGAAAGAGTTAATTCTGGCACTTTGCTTTAACAACTGATCTAAGTTATCTAATTTTTATCTAAGTATTATTAACTATTATAATATTTTCTCAGTGTTGAATATTTGTGCCTTTGATTTGTATGCGGAATATTTTTATTTTATTATTTTAAGTAAAAACTGGAAGTTTAGTGGTTTTTCTTTACTGGCTTTTTTCTTAAAATGTATTTAAATGTCACTTCCTTCGAGAAAATTAAATCTTATATATAAAAGAGAACGCACAAATCCTTTGTTACCTCATCACGCTAATACGGCTGAACCAATTTCTTTTATTTTTGGGGGGTTATTAGGATTTGGACCCTAGATGGTTTTTATCATATCACTTTAATTTTTAATTACCAGTGTCTTGAGATAATTGACCATTCAAGTGTCCATAACGTACAAATCCTTTGTTAGTTCATCATAGGTATAAAAATAAACGTATTTATATGCAACCCGCATGACCGTGTCACTCGGCGGGTTAACATAAATGACAGGCGATATAATGTTAACATTAACTGCAATCTACTATGGTTTTTATCATATCACTTGAAAGCGAAAACTTCCGGGGTGACCGCAGCGAAGCGGGGCGGGTTAACATAAATGACAGGCGATATAATGTTAACATTTACTGCAATCTTCTATGGTTTTTATCATATCACTTGAAAGCGAAAAAGTAAAAATTATCTAAGTAACAAAGTTTATTGCGTTCCGGGGTGACCGCAGCGAAGCGGGGTGAACGCTGCTAGTTTTGTTATATATAAATTTAATATTTATAATCAAATGTAATTTAAGCAATAGAATTAAGTAACAATAATATAACTATTAATAAATAAAGTGGTACTAATTTAAGTAATAATAATTTAATTATTATTAATAAATTTTAATTTTAATTTAATTTTATACTTAAAAGCAATATTGATTTAAGTATTAATAAATTAAATATTTTAAGTAATATTAATTTAAATATTAATAAGTTAAATAATATTAATTTAAGTATTAATAAATTAAATAGTATGAATTTAAGTAATAATATTTGGTCTAGGAATTAATTCGTGCGGTTGGTACGCACACATTGAAGCTGTAGTACAAACACAAAATACATAAATACCTTAAGAAAAATATTGTCCATCGCTAGCCACCACTTTCGCCCATCTGTCAGGCAATGTACGGATTCCGTGGCGAAAGAAGTCCTCATCCTTGGAAGCGATCCAGTCAGAGACCCATGTTTCGATATCTTCTGAAGAAGTAAACCGCTGTCCAATGAAATCGTTGTTCATGCAATCGAACAAGTAGTAGTCCGAAGGAGCAACGTCTGGTGAATACGGCGGGTGGGGTAAAACTTCCCATCCGACATTTTCTAAATAGGTTTTGACCGGTTTTGCGACATGTGGGCGAGCGTTATCATGTTGAAAAATAAGTTTATCATGTCTGTTCTCCCATTCTGGTCGTGTTCTGGCCAGAGCTTGCTTCAAACGCATTAATTGTCGTCGATAACGTTCTCCATTCATAGTTTCACCCGGTTGCAGCAGCTCATAGTACACCACACCTTTCATATCCCACCATATGCACAGCATAACCTTTGCACAGTGAATATCTCGTTTTGGTTGTGATGGACCTGGTTCACCTGGTTTCACCCAGGCCTTTTTTCGTTTAGGGTTCTCGTAATGGATCCACTTCTCATCACCCGTAATAATTCGATGCAGAAACCCCTTTCTGCTCTGTCGTTGAAGCAGCAATTCGCAAATGGTTTTTCGTCTTTCAACGTCTCTGTCTTTCAATTCATGTGGAACCCAATGTGACATCTTTTGAATCATTCCCATGGCTTTCAAGCGTTTGGAGACTGTTGTTTGATCAACGCCTAATGCTGCTGCAAGTTGTTCCTGCGTTTGACACGAATCCTGCTCGAGCAATGCTGTCAATTCTTCGTCTTGAAATTTTTTTGGCTGTCCAGCTCGCTCTTGGTCTGCCAAGCCGAAATCACCACTTCTAAACCGTGCAAACCACTTCTGACACGTTCGCTCAGCTAGAGCATGGTCACCATACACTTCCACCAAAATACGATGACTTTCAGTCGCACTTTTCTGCATGTTAAAGTAATGCAGCAGGACACCCCGCAAAAACACTTTATCAGGCACAAATTGCGCCATGTTCACTTAACTACAAACTGGTGTTGACGCTTTAATCCACTGCCCTATACTACGAACGATACGCGATGACAGGGGTTTGCAACACATGTGTGGATACACGGAACTGTGGGACGCTCCGTTCGTTGCGCCATCTCTTGTCCACCCGCACGAATTAATTCCTAGACCAAATAATTTAATATTAATATAAGTAACATCAAATTTATATATAACCCAAATTTATTTTTTAAAAAAGAAAGGGCATTTAACGAGACTTGAAGATAAATTTTAAAATCATATCACTTAAATTCAAGTTTATTTCAAAAGAAACACAAAAAATAATAATTCCCCATATAAATATATGGATGAGAAAGCAAAGATTGCGTAGGTATTCAACATCGTTAATTAATTTTATGACCCATTTTGCTTTCCACAAACTGAACAATTTTCTATGGAATGATTTATCTAGTAATTGGGTGAAATATTAAACTAGCCAGTTAGTTCACTATTATAACCTAACTTACTGGAAACAGTTTCGTTAAATTTAATTTGTGGGCATAAGATTGCAATTAGTTGGTTTCCGCTGTGTTCAATATAAATATATCTAAAATAAGTTTATTTTTCTGTTAGAAAAATTTCCAATTTGTTGTCCTATAATGAAGTAAATCCTGTTTTTATCCTACATACCATAGTCAAGTTTTGCTGTTTAATTTATTTTTGTTCTAAGTAGGGAACAGTGATGTAGAACCGGGTAGCCCATTTCAAAGTGATTGAACACTCTTCTTCCCCCTCCCCTAGGTAAGTGAACTAGATACTACTATTTTAGAAGAATATGCGATCATTACGGCAATCGCCTGTAATCAGTTTGTTAATACTGTCAATCCGTTGAGATCTTAAATGGTAACGGCAATTTTAATTCGTCTGTTACTTGACATGGTAAATCTTGAACAAAAGGGATTTTTTTAATTATTATTATTGGAATAGATAGCTAGATCGATTATCTCGGCTGAGTTTGTTAATGGAGTCAATCGATTAATATCTTAGTGGGTAATGATGAATTTAACAATAACTATCCATATCCCATTTTGCACTATTGAAACAAAGGTAGTAGAAGTTGCTCATTACGATGTTAGATGACTACAAATATCGCCCAGCGGTTGATATCTACTGAACGAATTGAAATGTCAAGTGCGTGATCCTTTTTACTGTCTATAAGAGTATTCCTTTATGTACACTATTGCATTTATACTTGTTTCATCTCTTCTAACAGTGACACTCATACTCCTAACAGTGACACATACTCCTATTAGTGACACATATACTCCTAACAGTGACATATATACTCTTAACAGTGACACATATACTCCTAACAGTGACACATACACTTCTAACAATGACACATACTCTTAACAGTGACACTTATTCTTAACAGTGACACATATACTCCCAATAGTGACACACACACTCTTAAGATTGACACATATAACCCGAATAATGACACACCTATTCCTAACAGTGACATATATACTAGGATAGGTCCATGGTAGAAATAAGATAAGGTAAACCCACGCGCAGCCTGCCCGTTCGCGTGACATCACCTTCGACACCAAATCACTGACCTTCCGAACAAGATGATACTATTGTCGCGCCCTCTCAGTTGACAGGTTGCTAGCTGTATTTCTATTGAAGATTTTCTACGTTTTCTTTGATTTTAACATTTGGTTAATTTGTTATATGCTGTTGTGTATGACATTTTGTATGTGTAAATATTGTATTTTGTACTGTGCAACTCATCTATATTTGTTACATTGACTCTGAAAGATTTAACAATGCCCTCATGCGCTGTGTATGGCTGTAAAATGAACACACGAAATAGAAAAGTTGGTGAAGGGAATGCCAAGTTCCATTCATTTCCAAAGCAGGAGGATTTAAGCAATTAAAGAATTTTACCAAATGAATGAATATACTGCATACAGTAATACAACATATGTGTTTTTTGCTACTACCGCTTTAAATACTGCTTTTGGCATTAATTTGCTTATTATGTCTCTCTCTCTCTCTCTCTCTCTCTCTTTATATATATATATATATATATATATATATATATATATATATATATATATATATATATATAAACAAGTCCTGACTGACTGACTGATCAACGCCCAACAGGGCATTTTTTTTTTTTTTTTTTTGAAATCCAAAGCGGAAGGAGGGAAAGAGGAGTAGAAATTATTATCTTAAAATGTACATATCTTGGAATCTTTGAATGTTAAAGACACGAAGTTTGGCATATGAACTTCTCATTTAAAACAATTATACACATTTTTTAGCGTTTTGTCATATTTCGCCTAGACGAGAAGAAAAAGAAGTGAAAATGAGAAAGGGGTGGGAATTAGAATTATTATAGTAAGATGTCCATTGCTTAATCTTAGAGACATGAAATTCGATATGGGTTTTTTGATATTTCCTCTAGAAGGAAAGAAACCAGGGCGGTTATAATTGGACAGCCATATCATGAAATTCCTTCACGTTATTGACATGAAAATTGGTGTTTAGGTTTTTAATTTAAAATAATTAAATTTAAAACAAGTAAAGACATGTTTCTGCGTTTTTTATTGTTTCCTTAGAAAATAGAAAAAGGTATTGGGATTGTAATTGGTAAAATAAAATGACCATTTCCCGAAATCCCTTAAGAGTATAAACATATTAATTAATTATGTACTTTAGCGATTTTGATATTACTGTTAAAAGGAAAAAAGACGGGAGAAAATAGTTGTGAGTTGCAATTGAAGCGGTTAGAGGATAAAGATGGTATGTAACAAATTGTACATTTCGGGAAATTGTACACTATATCCGTTAACATACATTCCTCATTGCCCTCATTGTTTTCAAATCTCTTCACTGGGACGAGGACTCACTAAATGATGTGTTATGTAACATGACTTTACACGTGCATGAACCGCCAAAATTTATTGTTTCGAAAGAAGTAACATAACACTTTCATTCTAAGAGCTTCAATTGTTATAATTCAATACTATATCTCAAAATCCCTTAAGATTAGGGTTCTTAGGTATATGAAAAGTGAGAGGCCGTGGGAAAAGCAAATGCAGGGTCTGGGGGCGAAGTCCCCGGCTAACCGAAGGCAGTTATTCAATTAAAAAAAAAAAATCTGCATGAGCTAGACTTTACATGCCGGTTTCTGGGTATTTGTTTTTGAAGCTCCAAGTTAATTACGTAACTTTAATCCATATGCGCTTATTTCCTAATATTCAGCAGTGGTTTATAAGATAGTATTTTGGAATGAAAATTTATGTTTAAATTCACGTTCTTTTCATCATTTACAGTACGTCAACTTTATTTTCTTTATCAGGATAATAGAAGATAATTTATTCGGATATTTTCATAGCTGTAGCTTTTGTTATGCAATAATTTCAATCTTAAGCAACTCCCTTTAATATGTTACATGTTTCATCTTTTCTAATAATCCTATTATTTCTAAAATTATTTGTTTAGATCAACCACGGAATAAGAAAGTATTGTTCCTTTCATTTTGATGAAGAATTAAAGCACAACAATATGCAGAAAAAATTGCTCTTGACAAGGAAATTAAGTCAAGATAGTTTTTTTTTCTTCTTATATCAGAGGCATGAGTCCAAGCGGGTGCACCGACATTGCGCAAATTTTCCCACGCTTATCTGTTGACACAGATAAAGCCTTAATGAGCAGGCAACAAAATTGGAAATTGCGAAAAAAATCTTGTGCAACGTTGCCATCATTACCATAAGTATATCGACTAATAAAAACAGTCACCAAAATGCAAGTCGTTTTAACAAAAAAAAAAAAAAAAATACAAAGTAATGGATAACAATAGCATTTTCAGTCATCTATATTATATGTGTGCAATGGCGTCGTTAGAGAGGGTGACTGGGGAATGTGTCCCAGTCATTCATTTTCCGTATCATATCTAACTGTAAGATTAAAACTGTAAGAATATAGTTATTGAAAGCAAATAGTTTTGAAATACTGTAAGGAAAACAAACATATATAAAATAAACAATATATATAAATATTTCTAGAAGTTCTCTTGAAATATCGTGAACAGACGTTCGACCAATCAGAAATAAAGATTTGTCTATATCTTCCAGTTTTGGCCAATCAGAAACAAGCACTTGTATACATATTTCAGGTGTGTCTACCACATATCTTAATAACTATCCTTTCACCTTTCTATAAATGATACTTAGATTTGCATTTGCGTCTTAGTTGTTCTTAGGTGCTGTGAGAAACATTTGTTATATATTACCTAGGTATTATCGTATAAATTGTTACAAGAATGAGTGGTCAGTGTATTAGAGATAAATAGGGCCCCTTGGCAAGAAAGCTCGCCCCCTTGAGTGATGCAGCAACTTATATCTACGTGTACCTCCTACATGCAGTTAGAATTCTAAAGCAGCATGTCGAATGTTGTGTCTCGCCGCGGTTTTCAACGAACTTAAAGAGTTCTGGTTTGGCCAATGGCCACCAATTAATATTGCTACCAAAGTGTTTACCATCCTCTTAGGTATTGATTAAGACCAATATCGTCTCTCTATGAATTACCGTTCCCATGATATTGGCCAAAAATGGCCGATTTCCAGAGATTTAAGGAGCATTATTTGAGGAACCGTAAGTCATAGAGAGGTCATATTGGTGTTGGTCAATATCTAAAAGGGTGGTAAATATTTTGGTAGCAAATAGTAACCGGTGGCCACTGTGCAACTGGCCATCAATTAATATCAGTACGAAAATGTTTAATGTTCTATTAGGGATTAACACTGATATCATCTCTCTATGACTTACCGTTCCCGTGATACTGACTAAAAAAGTTCGAATTTCTAGATATTTAAGCAGTCATATCTCGAGAACTATAAGTCATAAAGAGATGATATTTTGTTAATTTTTGCGAGAAAGAGAAGAGGGTGCGGATAAAAAGATTTACCTTTACATCTAGGAACAATTACAGCTATCCTTCCCGCTAGATCTCTCCATTCTTTTAAAGTTCGTTCTGGCAATGCTCTTAGAGCATTCTCAACTGTTTTATCCTGAAGATATTTACCGGACAGTGTACATTAGAAAGGTTTTGGACCTGAAATTGGTTTGTGGGCCTGAAAAGGGCCTCAGTTCTTTAATTACTGTGTATTTGCTTCACTCCCAGAGAGATAACAAAGCGTTTCCGTTAGCCGACTGTCGGCAAAGCGTGTTCAACGTATATGGCCAGAGCAAATGTTGAAAACATTCTCAAGATGGGTGCTGGTCCCTCCTTTGTTTGGACACGAATGAGGTTCGTGAACTGTACGTTTTGCTGTTTTAATGCATCTCTGATGTTATCTATGTTGGTTGTGGTTGGAACACCTTCTTCAGGAAAGCAATGCATCTCAGCAATTCTTCTCTGCAAAGCTTATTCTTCTCCGTTGTGCACTCTCCCAAATGTCACCAGCAACTGTATGTCAGACCTCCTCAGGTTCTGTTAAAACCCCGAACGAATTGCGGATATAATAAACCAATAATAGAACAAGCCAATGAGGAACGAGAATCACAACGAGCCAATCAGGATCGAGAATTAATCGCAAGTTTTAGTGAGGAGGGTAATATAAACAGGAAGCAATAAACTGGAGAAACATAAGTGAAACTTTCAGAATGGAGTTTACATTGACGAAATGAGTTTCATTTACAGCATCAAGAAGTAGAATAGGAAGTAGTTGCTTGAACAGAAAAGTTCCTTTTTCCGTCTTATTTCCAAATTATAGTAAAATAGTTTTTTTTTTTTTTTTTGATTCTCACAAAATATATCGTAACATAGCATTTCACCTAACGATATGACACTACAGTCTTGTTTACTATTTTCTTTTCTGACACTAATCTTATTTTCTTTTCAGTTTTCTGTGTGAGTTCAGCGGGTTAGAAGTATTTGCAGATGGAACTTTCACTTATGCTCCTAAGCATTTCACACAGTTATATACAATACATGCATATAAAAATGGATATTATCTACCTCTATGTTTTGCATTTTTGCCGAAGAAAGACAAGAATACGTATGTGGCCATGTGGAAGATGATAAGAAACTTAGACAGTAGATTCGACTTGAAAATCATTTACGTTGATTTTGAAACAGCTGCTCACGAAGCCATCAAGAATGTGTTTCCAAATTGTGACATTCGTGGCTGCAGATTCCATTTGGGACAAACATGGTGGCGGAGGATTCAAGCCGACAATGATCTGCGACATTCAAACTGTAAAATGAAATTTTCTGTAAATAAGTATGTTGCTTTGTAAATATTAGAATGCAATAAAATATATCTCATAAAGGAATAGCTTTATACATTTCATTTCGATGCAAAATTTCACACAATTCCTTAAATCCTGTTGTTGGCAACGTCGCGGCGGAAATTTGCGCAATTTCAGCACTTTCTGCTCCTCGTTAATAAGACATAAATTACTTAGATTATCAACGATCTAATCTTTAGAAAAATTTGCGCAATGTCGTTGCACCGGTCCAAGCAACGACCATCCGGATTCTCCAGGATTTAAGTACAGACTAAGAGGATGTATATAATGGGAAAGTATTCTGCTGCTTTATTTAGTCACGGTAAAAATGTCAAAGCTATCGAAGAATCTTCTACGCAGCAGGAAACAGTATATATTTGAAAAACTCCATACTGTATGATGCATTATGTACAACAGTGCAACTGTTGATGTATATTTTACAAGAAAATGAAAATGGAAATGATGATCAAATATGTTCATTAAATATGCGTGACCTTGAAGAACAATCTTGAATTTATAGCTGGGCGGGTAGGTTTCAAATTTAAACTCAAATATTCACAGCTCTCTGTCGAAGAACCTGCTGCAATACAACTGGACAAAATTAATCTCAAAAGGAGGACTGACATTTCTATCAAAGGATCGTCTGGACACAATCAAAGTAGCTAACAAATATTTTCTTGTATATCTCAAAAAAGAACGAGAATTTATCTGGAAAGAAATGGGGCATCATTAGAAAATTAACAAGTATTATGAAAAATTAATTTGATAATAAGTATAAACCGAAAGTTTTAACATATTTTATCCGACTTAGAACATGCATAAGAAT
The DNA here is from genome assembly GCF_964235325.1 of Thermobia domestica. Classification (NCBI taxonomy): domain Eukaryota; kingdom Metazoa; phylum Arthropoda; class Insecta; order Zygentoma; family Lepismatidae; genus Thermobia; species Thermobia domestica. Next base: position 206,267,627 of record NC_137463.1, read on the forward strand.
AAATGAACTAAACAAGCAACTGAAACACTCTTCCCGCAAGAGAATATTTTACAATAAAATGAAGAAAGTGGTGAAGTGAGAGAATTGAATTCAGCATATAAAAAATTAAAAAAAAAGGTTGGTAAATGCAAGTGGATTAAGCCTACTAGAAAAACCATTTAAGAAAAAAAAACAACACGACGGACAATACTTCTAAAGTTGTGGGGAAACTTGTCTATACTGTTTGATTGTTTTGGATGTAATAAGGGTATATTAAAATACTTGGTTTACCCTACTTTTCTTTTGATGTGCAATTAAAAAATGAAATATATTCCCATGCCGGAATAAAATTCCAGTAATATAATAGGCATCTAAATCAGAAATAGCAAATGGATATCTTGAAATCAGGAGGAAACAGTAATTTCACATTGAGGTACAAAGAAAATATACGCGAGCAAGCAGACGACAGCGCGACTACTTTCCCGAGCGTGTGTCGAAGGTGACGTCATTGCGCGAGTAGGACGCAAACGCGTTCGCTGATGGGCTTACCTTGTCTTATTTCTACCATGGATAGGTCTAAAAAAATGTCTTTTTTTCGAAATGCTCTAGTGCAAAAAAGTTGCCTATTGTAATAGCAAAAAAAGTGACGTAAAAATCAATAAAATCGGTTAACATATTCCGTTCGCGCATATCATTCAAAATTGCAAAAATTGCACTTTTTTTGGTAAAATTTTAAAAGTCCTTTAAACTTATAGCATAAATACGTTCTACCTTTTTTAAAACTTGTTTTATGGTTTGAAGAACGTAAGTTAAATTGAATTCTGATGAATAACCTAATTTTTATTCGCGCAATGTCTTAGAAAAAGCTGAAATTTTACAATTTTCGGGAAATTTCACTGTGCAACTCTTCTCTCGTTTTTATAAAATAAAACTACCAGAACTCACCAAGTGGAGGTTTCTGCACAGTCGAGTTCCACCCACACCCTACCCATTCAACCATCCAATTGTTGGGCGTGATATTTATATTTACAACTATTTACGTTTTACAATATAACATGTAAAATATTTTTGCACAGTAGAATTTTTAACTTTCTGTATATTTACTCTTTCTTTTTTTGTATCTACACACATTTAAAGTATGATTTTGTTTTTTAGAAATGAGGCATAACTTATCTAAACTTCAGTGTTGCTAGGATATAGCCATCTGTATCTTCATGTCCACATACTTTATTCGAGGCCTCTGTAACAAGTTTGACACACCTCTCCACAGACTGGGTGTGACAGGAATCTTTTGTATTTCTCTGATGCAGGTACTGTCAGACTTGATGAATGATTTTGTATTATCTTCACTTAGTTGTGCAGAATTGGAGGAAGATACAACACACGAGAATAACAATTAATAATTTCAAAGTAATCGGAAGAATGAAAGTTTATCTTTGGTGGTACAAAATTTTGAACAGTCTTCGTTTTGGGGGCAGTTTGTTTTACTTTTAAGATCCTTCTACTAAAAACGTTTACGAATATTTCTCTCTCATCAACTAGCATTGCCAACAGAAGATTCTCTGGGTGTGCAAAGGACGCATTTCGTTCTATTATTAGGTCGATAACTTGAAATAATTCGTCAGATAGGTCTAAATATCGTACTGTCTGGATTACTTCAAAGATATGTTTTGGTCCATTAGTAAAATATGGGATCTTTTTATATGGCAAACCAGATACGCATGTATGATTTCAAAATGAACTTAACTATTTCTTTTAAAATTCCAGATGGGTCTGATGAGCTTACATAAAATCTAAGGACTCGGGTTACTACAGTTAGCCATCTGTAATGGGACAAAGGACCAGGATGTCGTTTTGTCAAGTCTTCTGGACAATGTCAAGAAGTAATTGCTTTTGAATTGTCCAACATATATATTGTTGGTCTTTGCTAAACAAATTCTTGTCTATATCAGAAATAAAACAAGCTGTGAGTTCAGAATCGACCACAGGGAGTTTTCCACAGCGAGAGAGCTGCTGCCTTATTGGCCCAATAAAAGATTTAGAAACTGTAGTTTGACCATCAATATATAGAAAGATGTGACAAAAAGAGAGCTCATTAAAATTCAGGATTCTTATGCTCCACTGTAGTGGGTGTCCTACATTATTTTCTAGTCAGTGGGTGACACAGTTTTTCCGTCCATAATAAGTTATAGTGCCATCATACTCTACTATTTCTAGTTTTTCAATTGATATTGTTAGTTCAGACAAGCAAGAAATTATGCTTTGAGTTATATCATTTGACGAACTCGACAAAGTAGATACATGTTCAATATGAATTTGCCCAGATTTCTGCAGAGAATAGTGTTTATCGACACAATTATGTAACTGCTGGTTCTTAATAAATATCTCTTGAGCCACAATATCTATAACAGAACATTGAAACGTAAATATTATTTATTTATACCTTCGGTAACTCTTTACTTTGGGCAAGGCAGTGATATCCCGTCACTGTTAGTATTAATCACAGGTCTCATTGGTTCCTTTCTGTTGCGAGGGATTATTCATAGACTATGTACGACCGTAAAAAGGCAGTAATAAGGGTTCTTTAATTTACTACAATATTGCCCTTGTACTTAATGCAATCAGTTCCTGTCACTGCCTTGCCTAAACTAAAGATTTGCCATACCTTCTTTTAATATTCCTATTACAAACCATTAATTTCTTGAACATCAATTCCTCTGAAAACTTCCTAATCTCTCACTTAACAACCTCTCTTATTTATATATTTAATATCAGTAACTAAGGAGCAATGATAATCTTCTTTTTAATTTCCTTTTTCTTCTTCTTTACAAAATATGCTCCGTTGTCGCACCTCTGATCGTCTTTCTAATACCGGTACAGGTAAATAATAGTACAACAGTACAACCCTATACAACATACCGTTGTATCTGGCGCCACGAACATGAATTTCGTTTATTTATTAACAATAAATGAAAAGAATCCTGGACCGTACAAGAATACACATTTTGATCAGCCCTTGTATATACATAGGATTACATTTTATATCAGTATCATATATTAATCACATAATTAAGTATATTCTTTGGCCTGTCATTATAATATAATTAACAAGGTGCATCAACAGAAAAATAACTATAATAATACGGTCCCACAATTATTTTTCGATTCATTGGGATATATTTACTATAATGTATATAGTTTAACTCATGGAATTGAGCATAATTACATAGAGTTAAATATAAATATGTTCTCTATTAAAATTGATCCATTTTTTTAATTCCTTTAACATCATTAGCATGTAAACACGGAATAAACATACTACACGAATATACATATAGAACACATAAAGTGATTATGCAGTAATTGTAATATTACGAACGCAATAAAACAATATAGCATACATTAACATTGAAGAAAATAATTGTTTTACTAGATAAATAGTTAAAGATAAAATAACATGAGGAAAAATACAATAACTAAATTATACAACTATAAAATACTGTGTTTATCTCGTTTTGAGATTGAGTTCCCTCTATTATACATTATTTATATTAATTTTACTTATTATCTCAGGAGGGACTACATTTTTGACTAAGTCCATCCATTTCTTTCTAGTTTTTTCAACTTAATTTCATCAATATTTCGTAATCCTAAATTTTTCCCAGTCTTTATATCCATAAGTTCAAATACCTTAGGACTGATTTGTTTAGAACATAAATTAGGTCCAGCGTACAAATCACAAAATTTGTATATCCTTTTTAATGTAGCGTCACTCTGAGGGTGTAAGCGTACAAATACTAAATCTTTAGGTTGAATTTTAACTTTTCCCAATTGTTGTTTTTCAATTTTCAAATTTCGAGATTTAAATTTCTGTACTCGTCGTAAATGAATCATGCTCACTAGGTGGGAATATTCGTTGTTATTATCGAGTCGAATCCCAAAATGTTGTTCAATTGGCGCTACGTAATCTGTACCATTGTGAATATTGGCAGGCGCCATTCCAAGTGTATCAGACACTGAATAGTTCAGAAAATACGTGATTTCAGTCACATATTTAATCCAATCCTTATGATTATTATGACAACAATGTCGAAACAACATTCCTAGATGACGATGAACATTCTCTACAACAGAACTGCTGGGATGATACGGTGTTACGAAATGTACTTTGATACCTGCATTATTCATGCCACGTAAAAACACATGACTCCTAAATTGTCCTCCATTATCACATAACACATGCTCAACAGGACCGCAATGCGGAATGTATACATTTAAAATACGGTTAACTATCGCTGATGCGGTTGCTTTTCGCAAAGGATACGCTACTATGTACCTGGTGAAAATATCCATCACAGTGAGCAAAAAGGTGTCGCCGGTGGAAGCTCTTGGAAGTGGACCATACAAATCTATGGAGATGAATGAATGTGGTCGTTCAGGTATTATGGACATCATAGGTTTATACATAGAACGATAGTTGTGCTTGATTCTCATACATTCTTCACAATCATTAATATAATTTTTAATCTGAGATCTAAATGATTTCCAATAAAAAGATTTATTTATAAGAGCATACACCTTCAGATAACCAAAATGTCCAAAGTCATCGTGATAAGCTTTCAATATGTGGGGCACCAATTTAGGTGGAACACAAATTTTGTTTCGATGTTCAAATCTGAAGTCTTTAATTACCAAAATATTATTCGACATTTGATACAGGGTATTCCAGGAACGAGGACAGTCACATTTATCTGCACATGACGTCAAATGTTGAATAATTTTTGCATAAGGTTCATATTCTCTTTGAGATTTTTGCAATTCATCAACAGAAATATTTGAAATTTCTTCTTGTAAAACCTTAAAAGCATTTATAGTTAGTACTCGATGATTTTCACTAGGGAATATTCTAGATAAGGTTTCTACAGGTACCGTAAACTGGGGCGACTTCGGACAGTCGGGGCGACTTCGGACATTATGACGCCTATGAGTTTTAATGTTCTCTCTCATTGCTGCCGTGCTTCAAACAAACCACAATGCATTACAATCAAGTCTGTATTGTTGGTTTTACCGACTTCAGTTATTATAAGTTCTATTGTTGGCACCAACCCTTGAAAAATAGTCTTTGTTCTTGCCGATAATATTTTCTATTGTTACCGCGTGGCTGAAAAACCTCTTTGTTGGGAAGCCTTCGCCGAATGTCAACTTAAGTCGACTATCCGTTCTCACGCACCTGGTGTTCGGTATTGAATTTAGCCAGTCAGTTCAAATGTAATCATTAGAGAGTTTCAGCTGAGAACGTTAATTTGAATTGTAAGCCAAGTGTGAGGTGACTTCGGACATGGTACGCATGTATAAGAAAATTGTAGGGGGTCGGCCCTATCGACATTACAGCAGTGGAAATTTACAAAAGACCGTAAGTGCGGTCCTTTCGAGGAAAGTATCAATAAGGCAAGCTGCGAGACAGTATCAGGTACCAAGGAGTACCCTCTCTGACAAACTAAGAAACAAGCATCCAGGTCACCATGGAGGTCAGAAGTGTTTGACATTCAAAGAAGAAGAACAGCTTGTACAGGGACTCATGAAATGCGCTGAATGGGGTTTCCCGTGTCGAATATCAGACGTTCAGCTCATAGTTCAGGGCTACTTGAACAGAGTAGGCAGAGTAGAAAAGCGATTTAGGAATAATTGCCCAGGTTCCGAATGGTGCAAGTTATTTCTTCAGCGCCACCCTGAATTTTCACACAGATTTGGAGAAAATGTAAAACGATTTCGTGCTGCTGTAAATTGTGAGATGCTAAAACAACTATTTCGACAATTTGGAAGAAGTTCTGGATGGCGTACCATCATCAAATATAATAAATTACGATGAAACAAATTTCACAGATGACCCTGGCAAATCCAAGGTGATTGTAAAGAGAGGATGTAAACATCCAGAACTCATAAGGGACACGTCTAAAGCTAGTGACTCAGAAGATACCCCATGCATTGTTTGCAGTGAGCTGTGGTCGCGAAGTAAGCCTGGAGAAGAGTGGGTCAGGTGTCAAGTTTGCAAAGGATGGGCACACGAACAGTGTGGAGAGTTTCCCAGAAAGCAATATAAGTGTGTTAAATGTAAGTAAAAAATGTATATCTTCTTTTGTCAATCTCAAATTTCTTATGTCTCATTTCCTTGTTTTTTTTAACACTACATGTATTGGTTTCATCATCATTGTAAATTGAAATAAAGCATAATCCTGAAATGGAAACAATAAATGTAAAATAAATAAAAGAAACCTAAAAACAATTATTAAAAAGTCAATTATGACATGGTTAATCACCCCGTATAATATACTTAACAAATTATGTCCGAATACACTCCTGTTGATGCACATAAATCGGAAATACATTAAAAATAAATAGTGTCCGAAGCAGCCCCAGAATGGGAGGTGACTCCGGACATCGTTTATGTTTTTTTACTATTGTTGTAACCATGTCTACTTTCTTTGCTGCCCATCAAATGATAAGTAAAGCCTTGACTAATATATATAATTTTTTCCATTATTGTAATATAATTATTACAAACATAAACTTTAAAAAATGTCCGAAGTCACCCCAATTTACGGTACGTTATCTACTCCCTTTATATGCTTAACTTCGAAATCAAAAGATTGCATCTCTAAGGACCATCTTAACAAACGGCTATTGTATCCCTGTATTTTCTTCAAATGGCATAGTGAGCTATGGTCAGTAATAACGGTAAAGTGACATCCGCTTAAGTAGGGAGCAAGTTTTTGCAAAGAAAATCGCACCGCCAATAATTCAATTTCTGTTATGGTATATGCCTTCTCCGCATTTTTCAGAGTCCGACTTACACAATGTATTACTGACGGTTCATTAGTGTTAATTCCAGGTTGCCAGAGTATACCAGAAATTCCTGTAAGTGGTCCATCGCACTGAACAAAAAAGGGGACGACTATAGTCTGGATGGTTCAAACGGATGTTTCTCATTATGCAGGTTTTAAAACATTGGAAGCTTCGTTCTTGTGCCTCCCCCCATTGCCATGGTACTCCTTTCTTCGTAATCGAAAACAGTGGTTCAGCCATCTCAGCAAACTTAGGAATGGATCTTCTGAACCAATTAAAAAGTCCTAACACCTGCCTAGTTTCTTTTAAATTCGTGGGAATTGGTAGATCTCTAATTGCTTGCACTTTGGAATCACTGTAACACATTCCATTTGTATCGATTGAGTACCCCAAAAATTCAATAGACCTTTGAAAGAATTTAGATTTTTCAATATTTACAGTTAAGCCAAAATTTTCTAATCGCTGAAGAACTAAGTCTAAATTCTTCAAATAATCCTCGGGTGTTTTTCCCATAATCAAAATATCATCAGCATAATATACGACATTACTACGTAAATCTTGCTTTAGCACTTGATTCAAACAAGATGCCAATGCTGCACTACCATTTATCAATCCACACATCACTCGATTATATTCATATAACTGACCTTCAAACAAAAAGGCAGTGTAGGGTTTCGAACCTTTCATCCTGCATAATTTGATTATATGCCATGACCAAATCTAAATTCCCAAATACGGTATTACCCTGTAATAAACTGAGGATTTCATCTACAGGAGGATATCTTACTTGTTGTAACTTAACATGTGAGTTTAATTTTCTGAGATCCATCACTATTCTCAGTTTTCCGTCTTTCTTTGGTACTACATGCAACGGATTTAAATGTATACTTTGAGAAGGTCTTATTATTCCTTGCTCTAACATCTCTGATATCTGTTTACGCACATTTTCTCTAAATCGATATGGGATAATATAAGGTTTTGTCACAATGGGATCTTTAGTATCTACTTCAATAGTATATACAAAATCCTTACAACAACCTGGGTTACGTGAAAACACTCTCTTATGTTTATAGATTATATCTTTAAACGATGAAATAATTCGGTTATCTACAGAACCCAATGAATTTAGAATATCATCTACACATTTACGGAAAGAAAGATCCCCATTTTCTATCATCCTTTTACTAGCATTGTCTTTCTCCAACTCATTAGCTTTAATATCCAAATTATTTATGAAAGGTTGACATTGAGATGCGATGTTATCTTTAGCAGGGATTAATTTCTGAATTACTACGTCATCTAATGTACGTATAATAAACGCCTTGTTTTCAAAATCTAAAACGGTACGTAATTGCGTTAAAAAGTCTAATCCAATTAGTATCTTTTCGTTCAATTCACTAATAACTAGAATAGGGATCGTGACTTTATAATTTTGTATTTCAATTTCTATTTGTGTTTTGCCTAGTACTCTTTTTTTATGCTTGCCTGTGTAATCAACCAATATCAAATGGTCTACCTTTTGTAATGTAGGATTTGAATAATTTTTGGTAATTTCATGCCAAAAAGCATATGACAAAAGGGATACGGTAGCTCCTGTATCAATTAAAGCATGAATGGGAATATCATTAACTTTCATATTCACTCTCGCCGTACAAAAGGTTTTTAAAAAGACAAAATCCTTTTCAGTGGTATCTATATTTACTTCCATATCATCATCAAACCTCCGAAAACAGTTAGCAATCGGTATATATTGGTACGCAATATTAGTATGCAAACATTTTAATTTAGTTTCATTATCAGATAATTGATTAGATAAACTTAACGCTGACATGGGTTTAACCCCTTCCATATCAGCACCACCTAGTTTAAATTATGGTGATTAATTGGTTCTATTAACTCACATTCTATTCCGCATTCTTGAGTAGAATCGGATCGATTATATGTATACATAGAATTTGGATTCCTGTTATTATAATTGCTACCACCTATGAATCGATTTTGTGCATAATTACGATAATTGTTGTTACTTCGATTATAAGTCCGGTGATTATTTCTGAAATTCCTATTATTATTTCTTCCATTAGGTTGAGTTGAAATACCGGTACTATTTAGAGTACACGCTCGTTCATTAAAACGACGATTGCCATTTCCTTGTGTGTGGGAGCTATTTCCATTCTGTACGCTTATATTGCGAACCTGAGCATAATTAATAGGATTGCGGCTAACATTACCCTGACCTCTATTGGGATTTTTATTGTTTTTCTGCATCAAATATTGACTCTCAAAGTTCTGCACTAGCATGACCATATGACTGAAATTGACACATTGTGCAGACATTAACATTTGTTGCAATCTGAACGGCAATAGGATGCGAATTGAAGCAATTATACGCGATTTAGGATGATTAGGATTTAGAGCTTTTAATTCGTTGTATGTCGATACTACAAATTCCGTAACATTCTTGTGGCTTCGGGGATCGAAAACTTTGGTACGTAATAAAGCATCCCTGTTAGCAAGCATAAAGTCGTTTTCATAATTAGATAGTAGGGCAGCTTTAAAATCTGAATAAGCATGGGGATTTTCTCGAATGGCTTTGAACCATGTTAAACATGGAGGTTGTAGGACGTGTGGAAGTATCTTCAAGAATTTCGACTCTTTGATGCCTATTAAGTCGCATTCATCCTCAAACTTCTCGATAAATACTCGTGCAGGAATATCATCAGGTCCACCGCTAAATTTGGTCAATGATTTTACCTCGCTAAATCGCAAAGGTTTGTCATTATTATGTGATTTTGAATATTTACCGTAACATTTTGACTTCCTACAGGATGAATATTTCTTTCTTCTTCCAACTTCGGTACTACTTTCACTATATCCCGAAGACTCACTATCCTCCAAAACTCGATGAGGTGTTACTGGTTCTGGTTCCTTAAAAGGAGACTGATTTCTATACCCACCATCATGAGAGATTACTGGTTCTAATCCATTATATGCAGCCTGATTTCTATGTCCACTGTGGGACTGATGTCTATGACCACCATCGTGCTCTTCCTTAGTAGCATGGTACCACTCTTGCAAACAATTCATATCCTCTCGAAGTTCTCGGATGTGAAAGGTGTGTTCGTTAATTACCGATTCCATGGCTTTAACCACATCCTGCATCTCAGTATAATTTTGAGATACTCGTTCCATCTGTATTGCTCCCTTTTGTTCACGCAACAGTTGTAACTGAATTTGTAATGCCACGCTATCGATAGTGATCATTATGACCGGCGATAGGTGACACTTATTAAAGCCCTTGAGTCGCCACTAGAAACATTATTCTAGAAAGATATACTTCAACGCATCCAGATTCGTTGAACGAGTTGACCTTACCCCAGAGAGTCGACGTAACCTAAGATTTTCCAGACCTTTGCATATGAAGGTAATGGATTTAAAATTGTAGTAGATATATAAGAAAACATCTATTTCTGCACAAACACTACTTAAACATGTAAACAACAACTGGATTCTAATTTTTATGGTTTATATTTTGTTCAAAATAGAAGTGTCAAATAATCAATAACAACAAACAAATTATTCTTTGCGTTAACGAAGATTTTACATGTGATCGTATACTTAATTGCATTATCATAATCGATCTTCAATTTGCTAAGATGCTGGTCTTGACAATAGTTTATTTTATTTTATTGGACTTCTCTCGTTAATTACGACTGTTTAGGTAGTAACATACTCCAGGAGAATCCGGCTGTATTATACAGTGGATGGCTTTAAGACCATAATATATATTGTAGGAATCATATAATAGAAACAGTGGATTATTCAGCTAGTCTTTGTAATTAATTATGAATTATAGTTGCGCTGGTTAGATTGTAGCCTAATATATATTATTTAGATTATTTATTTACTCACTTCTATGATTCTCTTATTTATGTATTCATTTCTTCATACGTAGCTCCATTATTTATTTATTTATTTATTTCATATCAAATATTTATTATTTTATTTTATACTTATTCAAAAACCGTCGCCTTTCATACCTCATTTATGGCTATAAAATCGCACCAAGCAATTAAACTCATCCTCATTTCTTCAAAAAATTCATTAAAATCCACATTAAAGTCGTACCATCGATCCACAATATTGGCTGTTGATTCTCCTGTTATCAATTACCTTAACGATCATTACACATAAACTATGAGTAACGCCGGACACAAACATCTACGTATTTAATGAAGTAATTATCGAAATTTTAATATTTGGATTACTAAAACACAATTAAAAGTTCCAGATTTGATAACTGATTTTACACAAGAATTTAGATTTGGCTTCAACATGATTTAACACATTATGCAGAACATTTGGGAGAATTTAGCTGTGGCAGGATAATCCTGCCGGAGATGCTTAGTTACTCATGCATCATTATCACTTCTATTTATATCAACAAATACTAAAGTAATTTTACTTTAATTATTCACAGTTTTGTTCGTTTTCTGTCTGCAAAAAAATTCTCAAAATCCAGGAAATTTGATTGAAAATTGAGTTGTTAAATTTCTTTTCTTGTCGGAGATTTCACATATATTATCGTAATAATTACAATTTCTTCTTCTTTTAGCAAATGTACATTGGCACCAAAATTATTTCACATTGCCAATCACTATTCTGTAACCTTCGGTGCAGGTTCAGATTACCTCAACTAAAACAAATATAATTAAACTAACAAATAACATTGAAACATAAATAATAAACATAACTGTGCAGGTCAATTATACATATAAGCACCATTAAACATCAGTGACCAGAAAAATTGTGATGTAAAAGCGAAAGCTGGAGCATCACAGTTTTCCGCCGCTGCCAAAAAATTTTATCTGTCGATAAAATTTTACGTGAATAAGTTATTTGAACTCCAATTTCATAAATATGAACAAACACATCTCATCATAGCACTATTTCTGCTTAGTTTCACTATTATATAGAGTCCAAGATTTTGCAAAGATAAATTTTAAACTCATTATTTACAGATCTATTTACAATATTGTACTCGAATGCATGAAATTTAATTAGTACGTTCACAAATCCAGAACTCCGTTATGTTTGGTTCAATCTTTTTTTTTTCGAAAGTTTTGGTTTGCTTCTTCGTATGTCTTTAACTTCTTTCTTTTCTTTCTTACCATTTTCTGTTTATTCCAATACTCTGCGATACAAAGCTTCTCCAATTGTTCCATCCTTGTTTTCTCTTTTTGCTTCATTTCTACATTTCTTCTTGATTCTTTCTTTTTTCTCTTCCTTATTTTTGATTTTCTTAGTCTCTGTTGTTTTGTATGCATCTCGGACTCCTTCCAAAATCTCATATGCTTATACCTATGTTTCTTTTTCACTTCCTTCCAAAATTCTTGAATTCTCAAAGTTTTATTCGTAGTTGATCGTCTCCATGTCTTCTGTCCTCCTTCAGTCATCTTTCTTATACATTTCTTTTTTCTTCTCTTCCAAGCAATCCGAACTCTCATATTTTTCGTCAGTTGGAACTTCGGAAAACCATATGCATATTTCATTGCTGTGGATCCAGTATTGCAATCTCGGTGTTTCAATTCATTATTTGACTCGTTATTCTCTTTGCCTGTTTCCTCCGTTACATATTCCTTTCCTGGTATCTGATATATTTTATTCATTTCACATTCGTTTTCAGTCACAGGTTTGGTTTTCTGACAATCCTCTATTTTATCTTCTTTGTCACATTCCTCGATTTCGGTTTCTTTGGGTTCCATTTCTTTGTTATTATCTTTACTACGGACTTCGATTTGGTCTTCTTTGACTCCCATTTCTTTCATTCCAGATTGGATTTCTTCGACTACCTTTGACGGGAAAGTATATAGTTGCCTAAATTCCTTTCTCATTTCTCTCCTGAATTCACTTGCTTGCTTTATCATCTCTTTAGTGGAAACTTGCACTTCGCAATTTAATTGGAGTAATTCTCTTAATATTATGTCAATTTTTTCTTCAATCCCTATTATTTGTTTAGTCTGTTTTGATGAAGTTCCGAGTTCCTCCACATCTATACTCTTTTGCTCGTATTCTCTTTTTTTCTCACTACCTGATTGCACCTTCTCATTACTCTGTTTCTCATTTTTGGCTTGCTCACCATAACTTGATTCACTTATTCGTTCATGAGTCGTATTACCACTATTATTAAGAGTATCTGTTACAATGTCCTTATCGCATGTAGAAAGTTTATGGTAGTTGGCACTATTCACTTTAATATTAATTTCAGTTCTTAGCGTCATTACATCACAATCAATTAAATTCATAACCCGTTAGGATTTCCTTAACAGCTTTATCCTCCCAATAGTTCACTTCAGCATTTACAGCATTATTTATCACTTCGTAGCAAGTCTCTTTTCTTATCGTCGTCTCTCAGGGCTACGGTGTTCCTCTTTCACATATCCTGAAATGGGTCGCCATTTTGTATTGCTCCCTTTTGTTCACGAAACAGTTGTAATTGAATTTGTAATGCCACGCTATCGATAGTGATCATTATGACCGACGATAGGTGACACTTATTAAAGCCCTTGAGTCGCCACTAGAAACATTATTCTAGAAAGATATACTTCAACGCATCCAGATTCGTTGAACGAGTTGACCTTACCCCAGAGAGTCGACGTAACCTAAGATTTTCCAGACCTTTGCATATGAAGGTAATGGATTTAAAATTGTAGTAGATATATAAGAAAACATCTATTTCTGCACAAACACTACTTAAACATGTAAACAACAACTGGATTCTAATTTTTATGGTTTATATTTTGTTCAAAATAGAAGTGTCAAATAATCAATAACAACAAACAAATTATTCTTTGCGTTAACGAAGATTTTACATGTGATCGTATACTTAATTGCATTATCATAATCGATCTTCAATTTGCTAAGATGCTGGTCTTGACAATAGTTTATTTTATTTTATTGGACTTCTCTCGTTAATTACGACTGTTTAGGTAGTAACATACTCCAGGAGAATCCGGCTGTATTATACAGTGGATGGCTTTAAGACCATAATATATATTGTAGGAATCATATAATAGAAACAGTGGATTATTCAGCTAGTCTTTGTAATTAATTATGAATTATAGTTGCGCTGGTTAGATTGTAGCCTAATATATATTATTTAGATTATTTATTTACTCACTTCTATGATTCTCTTATTTATGTATTCATTTCTTCATACGTAGCTCCATTATTTATTTATTTATTTATTTCATATCAAATATTTATTATTTTATTTTATACTTATTCAAAAACCGTCGCCTTTCATACCTCATTTATGGCTATAAAATCGCACCAAGCAATTAAACTCATCCTCATTTCTTCAAAAAATTCATTAAAATCCACATTAAAGTCGTACCATCGATCCACAATATTGGCTGTTGATTCTCCTGTTATCAATTACCTTAACGATCATTACACATAAACTATGAGTAACGCCGGACACAAACATCTACGTATTTAATGAAGTAATTATCGAAATTTTAATATTTGGATTACTAAAACACAATTAAAAGTTCCAGATTTGATAACTGATTTTACACAAGAATTTAGATTTGGCTTCAACATGATTTAACACATTATGCAGAACATTTGGGAGAATTTAGCTGTGGCAGGATAATCCTGCCGGAGATGCTTAGTTACTCATGCATCATTATCACTTCTATTTATATCAACAAATACTAAAGTAATTTTACTTTAATTATTCACAGTTTTGTTCGTTTTCTGTCTGCAAAAAAATTCTCAAAATCCAGGAAATTTGATTGAAAATTGAGTTGTTAAATTTCTTTTCTTGTCGGAGATTCCACATATATTATCGTAATAATTACAATTTCTTCTTCTTTTAGCAAATGTACATTGGCACCAAAATTATTTCACATTGCCAATCACTATTCTGTAACCTTCGGTGCAGGTTCAGATTACCTCAACTAAAACAAATATAATTAAACTAACAAATAACATTGAAACATAAATAATAAACATAACTGTGCAGGTCAATTATACATATAAGCACCATTAAACATCAGTGACCTGAAAAATTGTGATGTAAAAGCGAAAGCTGGAGCATCACACATCTTTTGGTCGTACTGCATAAATCTCGTCATTTGTTCCTCCAATTGACCTTCTATTTTACATTGTAATTGATCCATTTTATCTTCCAGTTGTTCCTCAATTTTATGTTGCAACTGCTTTAAGGAGTCCTCCAATTGTTGATGCGTTACATTCTGAAATTCCTCAAACTGTTGTTGAGTAACCATTTTTTGTTGGAACTCCTGTTGATTCTGTTGAAGTTGGTCCATTTTATGTTGGAACTCCTGTTGATTCTGTTGAAGTTGGTTCATTTGACATGATATCTGCTTTAAAAGATCTGTCACGGTATCAGGAGCAGGACTACCACTTTGCATAGGCCGGTCTTGGATACCTTCAGTTTCCGACATACCTCGGTTTATTCATTTACTACTTCTTAGTATAGTGACATAAATATTGGGCTCAATTGTGCTCGTTGTTACTCTACTTCAGAACGATACACAAACTCCCGGTATGAAGGCACCATTTAATTATGTAACTGCTAGTTCTTAATAAATATCTCTTGAGCCACAATATCTATAACAGAACATTGAAACGTAAATATTATTTATTTATACCTTCTTTTAATATTCCTATTACAAACCATTAATTTCTTGAACATCAATTCCTCTGAAAACTTCCTAATCTCTCACTTAACAACCTCTCTTATTTATATATTTAATTACAGTAACTAAGGAGCAATGATAATCTTCTTTTTAATTTCCTTTTTCTTCTTCTTTACAAAATATGCTCCGTTGTCGCACCTCTGATCGTCTTTCTAATACCGGTACAGGTAAATAAGAGTACAACAGTACAACCCTATACAACATACCGTTGTAAATTATATGAAATTGCTTGGCATTTAATTTTTCGATGACCAAAGTATAATCTTTTCGTCCATCAAAGAAGAGAATCCAACCTTCCTCGGGATGTTAATTCACTTTTCAAATTAGTTCTAACACGAATTTTTTCTCTTCTTATTTTACACTTATCAAATACATAGGAAGAATTTGTATCAGTTATCATCCCAACATCTTGTAGAACACTTGACGCTATGACAGTCGTTGCCCGATCAGAGACTCCGAATAGATTACTGTTTAGCGCTGTTGCACTAAGTTGAATTCTCATCTGCCATTGGGTCTTTCCAGTCGATCACCTTGGTTTGTACAGTATTCATCTTCCTCAAACTCTAAGATCTCAGATGTACAACTATGTCTGTATTCATCAATTTCTGAGACCCCCTCCCCAATTTAGGAACCTCTTCTCTACTCAGTGCTCGCTGCAGATTGCGAGCTTTCCGCTTGGCCTTCAAATTTATATTCTTTGTAACAGTCTTGCCAATAGATTCAATCCAGTTCAATCAATGCCAAGTGAGTTCTGCTTCTTTTTTTCTATCAAAACGAACAAGAATTTCACAATGAAAATTGAGAAATATTGATAAATTTATGTTTATGATTAGACTTTGGGCGAAGGGAAAATGTAACGTTGTTAATCAGAATTTAACTTATTTAGGTTCTTTAAACCATAGAGAAAGTTTAAAAAGGTAGAGAGTCTTTACAATCAAAGTTTGAAGCAATTTTAAAAAAATACAAAAAAGGGCGATTTTTTTGCAATTTTCAAAAACTTTAAGTGCAATGCACGAAGATGTTAACCGATTTTAATTTCTTTTATGTCGATTTTTTTCTTCTTGCAATAGGCAACATTTTTGCACTAGAGCATTTCGAAAAAAGGAAGATGATTTTTTTTCTACCCACCCTAATATATACTCCTAACAATGACACATAAGTAGAATAATACGCATCCATAGTCCATTTTTGACCTTGAAAGTACTTATACTCTATGTACATACTGTTATTGAAGTAATGAATATTGTAATTACTCTAACTTGTAAGTACTCTCATTGAAGTAATAAATGTTTTAATTGAAGTACAAAGTTTTAATTGAACTTGAATTATTAGGCTTTTTACCGGTACCTTAGGTACAATTACTAACATGTAATTATGCTGTACCGGACTGTAGTTTCATTATTTTGCCTACGTAATAACGACCTACATATTTTTTGTTCACTTTTTTTTTATATGCGTTCCTTGTAGAGCATGTTAAAGTGACAGGATGAATTATTTTTTTGATAAAGGTTTAAATATGAAATTGAACGAAATGGTTGACTGTGCTTGTACTTTATGTTGATTAATTATTTTTGTGTACTTTGTAACATTTTGAGTGTCTAAACAGAGCTCGCCCATATATAAAGTGATAAGTAAATGCATTTGTAATGAGGGTGTGACATTAGATGAATTGAATCGGCAGACTTTGTAGTGCTTTGAATTATAGCGACAAATTTAAAGAAAACAACATTAGTTACTGAAAATAAATTGTTTTGGGTTTAAATGAGAAAATAATGTTAATTTAGTTGTGGGTAGGGTGGACATTTTAATATAAAGGAAGTAATTAATAATGTAAAGAATTCACGCATGGTTCTTGAAGTGTATAATTAATGTCAACCGTTTGATTTTGATAGACTTTTTTGAAACGGAAACGGAATCCTTTAAAGATTAATTGTTTGGGAAAAGAACAGGTAAACTGCAACGCGACAGGTTCAGGACGCGACAGGAAAATTAATTCAGAACGACAAGGGTTCTTTAAGAAAAGAGACCACCATCTGTTTAAGTGCCCGCAGGGGAGGTTGGGCGACACAGAGGATGTAATATATGAGTCTCGGAGAGTGAGAGTAATAAAATCATTCTAGAATTTCGTAGAATCTTCTGGATTTATTTTCGTTGGTATATAAACTTTGATGCAAATCCAATGGTTTCATTTGAAGAAATAAAAGCACGATGCGTTTGAGTTGGTGGATTGTATTCTATAGAAGTTAACAGAGAAGAAGAATTTATCTGTAAGTACTGGCTTTGTGTTTCTTTTCTTGTTTTATGTTTATGTTTTCTTTTTTCTCATATGAGAAGGGACATTGGAAATGAAATACACGCAAAACACTTGTAATTGTTGGGAGTATAAGGGGGACGGAAGTGTTTGTTTTTAACGGAAATTGATTGCGGATTTTCCGGCATTGAAAACCATATGACTCGATGTATTTTTATGGAATTATAAATTAACTAAGGTGTAGTGTAATGTAGTATGGAGGCTACAGGGATTTAATATTGGTTATTGCATTCGGATTCGAACCAGGGCTCTCCCATGTAGAAAACCGTACGCTAATTTTTTTTGCTCGATGGAGTTTTTTTTTACTTATATGGCACTAAAATTGAACACAACCTGTGACTTGCCGGGAATCGAATTATGATCTTCCGCGCCGAAAACCAAATACAATAAAAAATAGCAAGGAATTTTGGATTGTTTGGACCTCTCCGTCAGGGCTAAACGCAGTTATTATTTTACATATTAAAAGAATAGTTGCATAGACACACAAACGGACACATTTTATAATAAATAGGCGATTATTTTCTTGTTCATAGAATCCTAGCATCTGTTCAGAATATAAGAAGTTAGTGTTACATGAAAAGACCATTAAATGAGTGTGAAACTGATTATTTATGTAATATAGTATTAATTGTTTAGTATTTTTGTGTGTGGTATTAACATTTACAGTAGGGGGAAAGGAACTGGGTAGCCTACACCTGCTTTGAATTTTATCTTTAGTAATATTGAACTGAACATAAGTTGAATTTAGGTGACGAATAATATTTTTATAATTGTTAGCATATATCAGTGGTTTCCAACCTTTTTCATTTTGAGGCGCATCTAGAAGAATGCTCAGTTTGTGAAATGCAGGAGCTGAATAAAAGCTTGGTATGTGATACTTTTGTAATCATTTTATGAGAAAATTTAGATTTTTTCTTATTGTTCCTTGATGGTACAAATAATCGTATTTGATTTGAAGTTTAGCGTCCCTTTTTTTTTTTAGCACCATAGTTATGTGGGACATGGACCTACTGATTAACGTGGAATCAGAATCCTTGAGCTCCACCAGGGAATTCAATCACCACGCCAAAGGCGCGTACGCTAACTACTTAGCCACAAAGAAGATTTATTCGTGTTTAAAACCGTTACGTGAACTAAAATACGGTATATTCACCTCGTGATCTACAGCGGTCGTAAACTAATAGATAGGAATTTTGTGTTGTAAATGGGAGGAAAGTATTTGAAAATGTTATTTTGCTCAGTCACGTCTGTTTTATTAATTGAATGCCGGACAAGCGCCTTTTGTATGTATAGAGCATATGGTTTTTCAATTTAACGCCTTAGGCTTACACTTCCTGGCTATGAAAGATGTGAAACTAGTTTAAAAAGTAAAACGATTACTATGGTTTATATGAAAGAAGCACCGTGAATCAAACTTGGGCCTACGTGTACGAAAAGCGCCCATGCTAGCCATTAAATTATCGGAATATATTAGACAGTATGGAGAACAAGAATTAGTACCAAGAATGTAATTTTACGTGCGTATGTGACATACAGGCTGGGACGTTTTTATACTAATTATCAGTGAGATTACTTTGTTTTGCTAGTATTATATATCTAGATTTTAGTGTAAAGTAGACGGGTGAAAGCGAATACTTATAAATAATTGATGAAGGGAAGAAATAATAGTGGTAGAGGGAAACAGACAATGTTTCTTCGGATGAAAGAAAGACATTTCGTATGAGACATAACCATACTATTTTATCGAGGCATTAGATCATAGATTTTTGGAACAAGAACTTTTAGATGGGGATAATGTAAAAGTAATTGTAATATGATACGGTATTAGTTAACGAAGAATTCTCTTCATTGAAATTCTGTGTATGAAATTAGTACACAGTACTAATACTGCGTACTGCAGTGACTAAAATGAACCGAGAATAATAAGTTGTCTAATATTAATCACGTTGATTGCATGATTTAAAGGCACTTTTTAAATATAGAAAACATATTTGTTTCTCGCCGAGCGACTTTGTATGATAAGTGACTAGTAAGAGGAGATATATATGTAATAACACGTAGTGTACGTCAGGGACAACTTGGAGTCATCTAAACAAGGTAGGTAGCGACACTTTTTTATTACGGAATATAAGAGATAAATGTTTATTCGCCAGCGCAGGTATCGGCATCTAATAGTGTGATTAATGTACTTATTATTAGAATTAGCCTTATATATTGATTATAATATTTAAGTTTATGGCAAGATTTACTAGCTTTGAAATTCTGTAGCACGTCTGCAAATTTCCTGTACACTAGCGCCATGTTTGCCGTCAGATACGAGGCAGCGCAGATAATAACTATTGGCTTAACCGTCCTATTAGAATTACCGTGACTGAGTTACCGAGACGCCTTGCTGTTGCAATAAGGATAGTAGTTTTAAATCGGTAACAATATTTATTGTATAAAAACTGCCAGTTATGGAGGCAGAGCATATAGTGAAGTCTATTAATGTGATATACAGACTGAGACATGCTGTTTATTATTAGGATAACAACATGGTGCACCGTGGTAAATAGAGAAACTGTTTAGAATTTGTCCGACATACTTGACATATTTTGCATTATCATCAGGGTAACAGAGTTGCCAACTTAGCATAAAGTTTTATCATTTTTTGAAACGGCAGGTTATTTTGATGATTGAAATAACTAACTAACTAACTCTATGGCCTATGAAACCCGGAGGTTCAATGCCGCGTTCAGAAAAGCTTTCCATTGACTTCTATTCTTAGCTAACTGCATCCAGTTTCTACTTGGTATTGCAATCTCTGCGAGATCCATCTTAATATTGTCCTCCCATCTGGGCCTAGGTCTTCCTAATGGTCGCGTTTTCCGAATGGTTTTCCAGTCAAGACTGAAAGCGTTTCTACTTTCTTCCATTCTAGCTACATGACCCGCCCACCTAAACATCCTAGACTTGACGACCCTAACAATGTTGGGTAGACCATATAAATTATGTAGTTCCTCGTTATGAAGTTTCCGCCATTCCCCATTCCCGTTCCTCTTGGGTCCGAATATTCGTCTCAGGATCTTGTTCTCAAATACTTTCAGTCTATGTTCTTCCCTCAGAGTAAGTGACCATGCTTCGCAGCCATACAGAACAACAGTTATAATTATGGTTTTATACATTTTAAGCTTCACATTTCTCGACAGAATTCGCGACGACAAGAGATTTTGAACCGAATAGTAACACGAATTCCCTGCTTTTAGTCGACATTTAGCTTCTTCGTGAATATGCTTTCGGTTTGACCCTAGATATTTGAGTTTCCGCTATGTGGAAAGTATTATTTAATATTTTAACATCCATAATTTGCTGTATTCCGGTCCCGACGCACTTCCATGTATTTAGTTTTCTCTGCATTTACTTCTAAACCTATGCCCCTGCAAGCGTTTAATAAGATGATGATTGAAATTAATTGTGAAAAATAAATATATACATTACTTAAGTATGTGAAAAGACACAAATTGATTTGAAATCACTTATAGTTGCAGTTGCAAAGGTGTTATGAGAGGAGATAATTTAAATAACATGTAACAGTAATGGAAGTGATGAGTCGTACCTTAAAATCCTTGAATATTAGAATACACTTGGAGTTCGAAACAACTGTGGCACACAGAATTTAGCTTACAAAAGATAGATTGACGTTTTATACATATATGTGTCTATCTATCCTCTGTGGAGACATTTTCTAAAGCGCGACTGTACAATAAAATCTTGAAGTTTTATTCTTACGTTGATGATTTGTGGGACATTTGAGAATTAAAACAAATAGTTGAGGAACACACGCCCTCACAAAAACCATTTGATGTATACTAGTATGGAAGCAGGGGGTTCCACGCATTAGAATTGAGTGCTCTACTCTTAAGGTAACACAGCCTCTTCAATTGATCGAAGAAATTGATCCCCTCTTTTCCGTTATTTTTCTTTTGAAAGAGGCATAGTAATAATTCTGCTTGCACAATTTTGGAGGGCACTAAATTAAAAATACCGATAGGAGGTATTGTTGGATATTCCTTTTTTCTCTAATATAATTTTGAACACATATATAATACATGATTATACTAAAAAAGCTTCAGATATTCGACATAATTCACTATATTTTCTATTATTTTAGTTGCATATTTTACACTTTTTTACTATAATTCTCGTATGAGCGTTGTCCATTGGAATTACAAATGACTAGATTTTCATACATAGGTAATAATAACATTGCAAACGTGGAATAAAAGCAAGGATAGAAATGGCAAAAGAACCCTTTAGAAGGAAGTTTATTCTGTGCTTCCGTGAATAAAGAGAAATGATTCGTGTGATATGAAAACAAGTACGTGAAACAGAGTACAAGGTTGAAACTAGGGCGTGGAGAAGAATGAAGAGAATTAGGTCGCGAACCAGGCAGTTTCAGAGAAGAAACTATTTGAAAGAAACTGTATAATAATAGACTTTATAATGCCAGGGAAAACAGAATGTCATACGCTATATCGTTGCGAAAGTTGACGAGAACAATATGATAGGTTACGGGAAAGAAAGTCTTAAGATGAACGTAGTGAGATGAAAACTTTTATAGTGTGAGATAATTTAAATATTATCGAAAGATGGCCAGATCATTGACGTACAATGTTATCAATTATAACTCGTCCATAATATATTTGCATAGAGAAAATAGAAAGCATTGGTGAACGTTTCGGTATTGTCGACATCCTTTCTTACTTCTTACGATCTTCTTGTAAATGGACATGATATTATACGTAGAATATGTAAGTTCGTTTTACTTTCTCATTCTTTATCCTTTCGTCCTCTTTAATCTCTACTAATTATGTGTCACTGTGTGAATCTGATATTGAAGATTACGTTCTCATTTCTGTCTCCGTCTTTCCCAGTTACGTTGATATTCGATGTTTTATTGCGTATCTTGCAAATGTCCTGTCCTGGAATTCCTTTGGATGCTAATTCCTTCAGTTCTATGCATTGTACCTCTTTCTTCACATACTCTTTAATTCTTATGCTTACATATTCGTTTGTTTTCTGATTAAAAGCTTGTTGTAGAACAGTTTCGTTTTTTATTAGATAATTCTATTACAATGATTGATTACCTTTATTTTTCCTTGCTC
Source organism: Thermobia domestica (assembly GCF_964235325.1). Classification (NCBI taxonomy): domain Eukaryota; kingdom Metazoa; phylum Arthropoda; class Insecta; order Zygentoma; family Lepismatidae; genus Thermobia; species Thermobia domestica. The sequence goes on from NC_137463.1 coordinate 206,290,633, forward strand.
TGTAGCATATCATGAGGATATGAATAGCATTTTAATTGTCTTGTATACCTTTTATTAGGAATATTATTGCTAGTATATATATTCTCTTCATGATTACATTTCTGTGGTTGATCTTTATAACCTTTTTAATATATCTTGTATAAATTTGACTGCTATGCTTTTCTTTCAACACTATTTTTATGGTAATCGTATAAAATATATGTATTGAAAATAAGAATACTATATTCTTGTGCAATAATTGTTAGAAAAAATATTACATTAATATATTCTTAGGAGATACATTTATTCATAGAAATGTATCTATACGCTTAAAATGTTTTACTGTTATAGCTCAAAATTGTATTTATTACTAGATCTAACATTAATATTGCTACTATTACTACTATTATCTGAATTATGAAAAGTGTTTTACTGATATTTGTGATTGAGTAATTGCGACGAAGGTATTAAAGTGATCTATATAACATGCTGAAATAAGTCATAATTTGGAAAACAATGAAATAAATAAGGCGATAAACTTGTTTGTTAGTCTACTACACACTACAGAGACCAAGAAATTGACTTAAATGTTATTTAAGCGTAAACAATAATTCAATAAAATAAAGCTAAGAAATCAAGTTAAATGTTTTTTACTTATATATCTGTAAATTGCATAATGGTGAGAAAATCTAATGACTAAGAGAGAATTAACGGTTTCTCATATGGAGAAAAGAGAACATCATTATGATCTGAGCAAGAATCTGTTAGATAATTACATGGAACTTCCAAAACACAGCCATGTAGTTGCACAAACTATGTATCAGAAACTAATAGTAATGTTTCTGCTTTTCGAATTCATTTCTTCAGTGCTCTTTACTTTAATCAGTTGCAAGATCCTTTCTAAATCTTGAGTAAAACTGAAATATGCCTTGATGATTACACTGAGAACCATACGAAGTAGTGACTTAATTTCAGCTGTATTGAGAGTTTGGCTCACTTTAGCTATAAGTGAATCTTTTCACCATTGTCCATAGGATTACTAAACAGTTAAATATGAACACCCGAATCTTAACTGACAAGACTATGGAAGAGAACTTAAAAATTTATTCTTGATGATAATTAAAAATTAGGTGGAGACAAATATATATAATTGTAATTTAAATAGAACATGGTCATAAAATTTTCTTTGAATCTATTACAGTGTTGCACAACGGATATTCGATTGCTGCATTCTAATCAAGTTTCCCTGTCATCATGATTTGACTAAATTGATTGGTAAGTAACAGCATTGATACTTTTATTTGTACAATTTACAAATGAAATTAAATAATACAAAATTCTGTCACAAGTGGAAATCCATAGATAAATGATAAAGAATATTTTTCTTCCAAGTTACTAGTTTTTCTTAGCGTCTGTAGCAACACTATGAACTTGTTTTTAACATTTAACTAAATGTTTTTAATTTAATTCCTATTCTTTACTGGTTAATTTCTTTCTGTAATAAATATTACATCATTTCAATTGAAGTAATATTACCAATATAGTTGCAATCTGATAATTATTTTTTCCTTTTTGTAATTTCTACAGAAGTCAACCATTTCTTTCGATTTTGAACCAAATACAAAATTACTTATATTTGAAAATGAATGCGTTAACTTGCCGATAAGATTTGCCTAAGAACATGTACTTTTGTGAGACCTTTTAGGTAAAGTAATTTCAAGTATCATTTTCTAAAAACGAAATCAAATAACTCATATTAAATTTCCAGTAACTTGCTACGCTAATTACTATTATCACTTTTCTTATTGTTAACTTCATGTGTACAACGAAGTTCATAATTTTCCTATTTTAACTTTTAACTTTTAACTTTTCTAACTTTTTGTTGCTTTCTATTTTCACTTTTCAACTTTTCTGTGTTCACTTTTATCATTTTCTTTTTACACTTTGTTTTCATTTTTCATCATTATTTGTTTTAATTTTCTGTTTTAACATTTTTCTTTTTAACTTTTTGTTTTTACATTTTTTTGTATTTTTAAGTTTTCTGTTTAAACTTTATAACATTTTTAGTACTCACTTTTCGTTTGAACATTTTTTCATGTCTTAACGTTTTCTATTAACATTTTGGGCTTTATTTTTTGTATTACAATATGCGTTAATTTCTCTAAGTGTAATGTGAAAACTTTTTCAGTAAGTTCTATTACAACGATGACAACAATTTTCTACTATCGTTTGTGTAGTCATCTTTTGTCACTACAGTTACCCATAACATATTTTGTTAGTATTAAACTGTTTGTTTTTGGTTCAAGTTCAGTAATCTTTCAATTTATATTTATAAAGGTGTAAAAATTTACAATTTTTAATGAACGTTAATTTTTTATTCGTGTTGTCTTTTGTTTATGATAGAGTAAAACATTTTCTATAAAATCAGAAACATTTTTACAGGAAACGATATAACCACATGAAACTAAAAATAAAATGTATTAATCAATTTGAACTATTATTAACTTAAATTGAAAATGCTATTATAATTAAATTAAAGAATGATAAATACTAATTAGGAATATGTCATCTGGTGTTTCTTTATTTCACATATTTATTGTGCATATAGCATTCTTACGGGAACAAATACGTTATAATTTATCGGAGACCACGGGTCCGTTTCCCGATACTTTTGTTATCTTCGGTAAACTTCAACTACTTTGACTTATAAACTTTGTACTTAAAACATTACCTCGATAATAACTTTCCTTTTTGAAAATTTGTATCTTCGCTTCGTTAATGTTCGTGTTTTCACTTCGGGAATATTTGAGTCTTCACTTGGACAATGTTCGGGTCTTCACTTCAAGTATGTTCGGGTTTTGACTTCGGGAATGTTCGGGTTTTGACTTCGGGAATGTTCGGGCATGTTCGGGTTTTGACTTCGGGAATGTTCGGTTATTTTCGGAATCTCGTGAGTGTATAAAATGGGCATGTCTCTATTGAAATTTCAGTATACGTCTGCGCTTCAAAGTAGTATCTACTCTATATTCCGTGATACTTTGTAATTCACCGAACGTCAAAGTTATCCTTTATCGACAAGTTCAGGAGCATTTCCCGATACTTCAGTCATCCTCGGTAAATAACACCATTTTCTATCGTAGAACTTTCACTGATACTCTGTCAATGTACAGTCATGTTACGCTTAAATTCAGCTGATACAGTGTTTAGCTTAAATTCTACACGTAAATCAGAAATCTAATGTAATAAGATAAAATATAATCAGTAATTAAGAGAATTGACTAATGTATGTGTTGATGGTTGAATTCAATTCTATTTCGACGCAGTGAACAATAAATTATTTTTTCCTTTTTCTTATAGATACATTGTCATTAGGAATCAAGAAAGGGCTATTAAGTACTAATGTAAGTAATTGTTTGATGTTTTAGACATACCTTTATATTTTGCATCAAATTTTATTTTTATAATTGATTAAAATTACAACTTGTTCCATTAAGTGCTTAATATTTTGATTACTATTATCATTCTAATTACTGTTCAATTCTTATTACCATTACGAATTTGAGAAATATTTTGATTAATATAGCATATATTACTCGCTTATCATTTGTTTTGAAATATTGTTCTTAAGTAAGTGATTAATTTATTCTTACAGATGGACGCCATCCGTACAATCAATACCATATTGGATTTCATAGAGGAGCGAGACTACTTTGACGCTGAAGAAGTATTTTTCTCATGGGAAATTGTGACGCGATGCCATGCCACTGGTGTTAGAGTTGATAATCTTAAATATTTTAAATTGCGGCGTGCGTTATATATTCACTACTATGAAACTCAAGATGTTGTCCTCAACAGTTGTAAGACGGCAAAAGATATCATTGATCTCCATGAAGCTGGATTTTTTAAACATGGAGAAATAAGGGATCAGGCGCGTGAAAAGGTAATTCAATTGATATCGGATGATAAAACTTCTGGTTTGACTCTATCCGAATTCGTTGAATATATGAGGGACACTGTGAATTCACCTAGTCCAAGTTCAGACACAGTATTTTTTGATACGATTCCATCAACATCTTCATTGTACGGTACTGGTGGTAAACAATCTGAATTTCATGTTGTTAAAAGTACATCTAAGCACTACTCCTACTTTGGTTTACAAGGAAAGGAAGTGACGATTCGGCGTGATGGTGAAGGAATCACAGACCCTGAAACGCATGTTCGGAACCTATTTGATTTCGTTATAGACAATACCCTTAGTGACGTTGATAATGACACGTATGTAGGCATAACTATTGAAAGTTCTGCTTGTAATCTGAACAAACCCATATACATGTCATGGCGTCCAAAAGCGCAACTGAACCCTGATGTTCTCTTCTCTGTAGTAGAAAACACGTTAAACAGTAATGAAGAGTTTCTTTTTGCAGATGAGGTTAGTTTTAAAGTACATATCGTTGACCCTCGTAAAGGAAGAGGACGAACACGTAACAATAAGAAATTTGCTGATTTAATTACTTTCCTAGAACAAAATGTGATTCCTATGAAAAAAGATGTGTACTGTCTTCCCAAGAGCATTATTCTTGGGAAAGCTAAAGCCGATCACAATTCTCAGCAATTATATCGTCTTAAGACAAATCCTAAGCGTTTGTTGAAACAAGCAGTAGATTTGTGTTCCACTGTAGATATAGATATTGTGAATAAGAATGGATGTACTTTGGATGACGTGAAGAAAATTCAAAATCATCTGTTACCAGAATACCATGTTATAGTCTATGAGAAAAATGCTATGACACGTGAATTTAATGTCTTATATCCCGGAGTCCACGCTGCAAAGCAAATTTATATTTTATACGAAGATCAACATTATCAGTTGATTACAAATATCAGATCACTTTTGGGGAAACGAGGATACTGTCATCATTGTTTAGAATCCTATCATCATGCACAAGATCACAAATGTGCGTACAAATGTACGTATTGTGAAAAATACCATGAAGTATCTTCATCAGAGAATATGAAACGCGAATGTACAGAATGTAACAGATTGTTTCCTACTGAAGAATGCTATATAAATCATACAAGTGTAATTGAGAATGGGAAAAGTGTATGTAACTATGTCAAAGTTTGTATTGAATGTTGTGTTTTATATGATATTCGGCGACGAAAATCTGCACACCAATGTGATGAACGATTTTGTAAAACATGTTATAAACACGTCGAGCGTGATCACGTATGTTTCGTTCAAAAAGTAACACCGACTCATGTAACTACTTTTTTATATATTATATTTGATGTAGAGACGATGTTACTCGATAAAAATGAGCGAGATGAACAAGAACATATTGTTACTTTAGTACACGTAATGCATTTTTGTTCAGGTTGCAAGAGCAAATCCTTAGATGATCCATGCCTAAAATGCGGAAATAAAGATGGAAGTCGCGAGTTTTCTTTTAAGAACATGGAAGACTTCATACGCCACGTTCTTATGGATCGGTCCTCCTTTAAATCAATCGTAGTATTATCTCATAACGGCAGTAAGTATGATATGATTTTCGCTGCTAAGACGTTAATCGAATGTCAAAATCTTTCACCTTCAGTAATAGCACAGGGGCACAAAGTCATTGAGATGAGATTAGGAAATAAAATTATTTTTAGAGATTCTTTCCTGTATATGGGTGTCAAATTATCTGCACTCCCAAAGACATTAGGCTTAAATCAAAAATTGAAAAAGGGATATTTTCCATACCTATTTAATACAGAGAAAAACCAAAATTATGTAGGAAACATTCCTGAGCTACATTACTTTGACCCGGATTCTCGAAGTCCGGAAGAACGACTAGAATTAATGCAATGGCACAAAGAGTGTGTAGATAACAACATGCAGTATGACCTGCAAAAGGAAATGTACGATTACTGCCGCAATGATGTTAAAATCTTAGCAGAGGCAGTGATTAAGTTCTCTGATTTAATTGAAGAAAGAACTGGTGGCCTCCAGTGCTTTATCTCAGCAAGCACTATTGCAAGTACTTCAATGTTAACTTATCGATCATTGCATCTACCGGAAAATACTATTCCAATTATTCCACCCCTTGGATTTGATCATCGTGACCGACAAAGCCTAAAAGCATTGCAGTGGTTACGATATATGGAACGTACCAGAGGTACAAAAATCGAACATTCCGCAAATGGATTGGAAAGACGTTTTGGTAAATACAAAGTCGATGGGTACGAGAGTGAAACAAACACGGTATTTGAATTTCATGGGTGTTTTTGGCATGGGTGTAAAATTTGTTATGTTAATCTCCGTCATACAAGTCTTGATTCATCTTCAAATCATCGTACAACCATGCAGGATCGATATGAATCAACGATCACAAAAATTGAGTATTTGAAAAAACGAAAATTTAATGTTATTGACATTTGGGAATGTGAATGGGACGCCAAGGTAAAATCAGACAAAACAATACAAGATTTTATTAAAGATCAATGTGATGATCTGGTTGATCATCTTGTCCCTAAAGAAAGTTTCCATGGTGGCCGTGTAGAATGTTATAAGGCACTGCATGAATGTAATGATAACGAAAATATCTCTTACTTAGATGTCACTAGTCTTTACCCCTGGGTAATGGCTCGTAAACCTCTCCCAATAGGTAAGCCAACAATTCACAAAGGGCCGTTTTTTCCAAACGTTAAAAACATCAATGGTTTAGTTAAATGTACTGTTCTTCCACCCTCCGATTTATATTTTCCAATCCTCCCTTACACATGGAATGGAAAATTATTATTTGGTCTATGTCGATCATGCATGCAAGAAAGTAATATTGGAGAATGTACACATTGTGAAAGTGATCGCGCCATTACAAGTACCTTTTGTACCCCTGAATTACATAGAGCGATGAAATGCGGATACAAAATACTGAAAATAAAAGAAATTTGGGAATTTCAGCTTATGGGTTCTGAAGACGACCATTCAAATAGTTTGTTTCGCAAATATGTAGACACATTCCTTCAAATGAAACAAGAAGCTTCAGGCTTCCCTGCTGAATGCACTACAAAAGAAAACCAAGAAAAGTATATTGAAGAATATTTCAGACATGAGGGGATACAGTTAAATTATGAAAACATAGAATACAATCCTGGACTAAGATATATTTCGAAAATATTTTTGAATTCGCTGTACGGGAAATGGGGACAAAGAACAGATCTTTCACAATCTGTAATCGTCGATACTCCCGAAAAATTTATGTCGTATCTATATGCACCACAATATGAGGTGCAGTCAGTAATTCCCATAGGAGAAAAACATTTAATTGTAACGTATAAAGACAGAGAAAATGAAAACAAACCAAACAAATTTTCCAATGTTGTGCTTGCAGCATTCATAACATCATGGGCGAGGCTTAAACTTCACGACCTTCTGACCACCATTGGACCTGACAACGTACTGTACTGTGACACAGATAGTATTATATTTGTTCAACCTCGACATGAGAAATCCAAACTTAGAATAGGGTCTTACTTAGGAGAGTTAACAAACGAGGTTCCAGAAGGATGGGAAATAGATGTCTTTATAGGGTGTGGAGCGAAAAATTATGCTTACAGAATGAAAAATATTCAAACTGGAGAGTTCGATTACGTGCATAAAATTAGAGGAATTACTTTAGATTCTAGGGCACGTCAAGTAATTACTTTTGAGCATTATTATAATTTAGTAAAAGAAAAAATTGAAAGCAAAACATTGTTAAATCCACGTAAGATTACTCGTAAGCCTGGATTTATTATAGTTACAAGACCTGAAACTATAACGCATAGAGTAGTAAACAACAAGAGACGACGGTTAAATCCCCACAGTAAAACAGACTATAGAACATTACCCTACGGATACCGAAGTTAAAGTTTTGCTCAGTTATTATCCATGCATGTATGTGAATTATGATCTATAACTAATGGAAATATAATTTTAGACATTTGTGAAAAAGGTAAACGTTTGTGATAATGATACCTGTTGATTTAACTTGATAATATTTTGTATATGTTATATTTTAAAAATACTTGGTCAATTTCATGTATTAACATAAAATACGTAGCATAATTAATATTATTGTTACCGTACTGTGCAACATTATTATATGTGTATAAATATTATCTTGATTACCGAATTTATGTATCTTAAATGGTACTTATAATGGTGAATGACAAACACATATTGTATACTATTAATTACTAAACTTATATACTTCATAAACGTAATTATTCATGATAAGACTCATTGTATGAATAACTACATATGCAATTGTTTTTTTGCTTTCTAACAATATAATTTCAATAAAAAAATGCAACTTGTATAATATTGTTTTACTTATTTCAACCTCATAATACTCAAACATTTATGATTTTTTCAAAAATTATATTCTAAGTCTATATACAAATCGAAATGATTCTTCATTAAAAACTATATTTATGCAAAAGGTCAACATCGCACAAAATAATTGTGTAATTACGTAAAGATCGTACAAATCATAATCATTAGTACCAAACAATTACGAACAAAAGAATTAGTATTTATTGCATGAAAATCAATTTCGTATGTAAATATAAAAGAGTACAAAGCGGTAAAACCAATGAGGTTTGACCTTGGAAATGGTGCTCAAATGAGAAAGTTCCGTGCGAAACATCCAAAAAGGGTGAATATGAAAGGTAAGTAAGCTTTACACATACATTATTATCAAGAATACTATCATACCTAACGTAATATCACAACTTTGGTTCAAATAAAGGGTACATTACGGATACTTATGAACTTCAATTACAGTCCGACAATGAAATTACATACGCGGAATGCTAGATTACATACGAGTAATGAGAGTATATATATTCAAGGTTACATACATACAAAAAAAATTACAGTAAGTAAACTGTTAGTACGAAAACTAATTACGTTCAATGTTATGTACGTAAAGAGCAACACTGAAGTAATGAGACTACAGTCCGGTACAGCATAATTACACGTCAGTAATTGTTCCTAAAGTACCGGTAAAAAGCCGTAATAATTCAAGTTCAATTAAAACTTTGTACTTCAATTAAAACATTTATTACTTCAATGAGAGTACTTAGAGTAATTACAATATTCATTACTTCAATAACAGTATGTACATAGAGTATAAGTGCTTTCAAGGTCAAAAATGGACTATGGATGCGTATTATTCTACTCACATATACTCTTAACAGTAAAACACTTTCTACTTGTGAATCAATTTATTTTTGGTGAATGCATTATGAAGAATGCATCTACAAGTATTTCCTGATTTGACGACAACAATACGGTTTTACCAGACGTAATTACTATGACATCTTTTTGTTTGCTAGGTGCATTTGTTTCCAGTATGGCTAAATACTAAAAAGCAGACAAACAACGAGAGGAAGAGTTAAAATGCAGATCATGTGATTGAAATATTCGAGAGAGTCGCAAAATAAACAACTGAGACAATTAAAACAGTTAGGAATCTAGATTTGAAAAGTTCATAACTTATACAAGATATATACGTGTAATTTAAGGTCGTGCCTTGGGGTAGGGGTTATTAGAAAACAAAAAATTACAAAAGGATTAAAAGGACATGCTACTTTTGAGAAGAAACACGTGAGAAGCATTTGAATGGGTATGTTACGCACCCTGGGGAGATGACCACCCTGTTCTTTGTCAATAATTATGGAAATTTTATGTAAATGGCTATGTATTCAATGAATAACATCAACTGTCTGCCAGTACTAATCTAAGTGGCGTTCAATCATTAGTACCCACTGCAATGACCACTCCACATACAAAATGTCTTTATATATATATATATATATATATATATATATATATATATATATATATATATATATATATATATACTTACTACATTTAGGAACTTCTGTAAAGTACATAAAAATGCGAGATTTTTATCTGTTACTCATTTTACAGCTTAGGAAATTGAAAGATTTTTTAGCCTTACCGTTCGCATCTTTGGTGCACGAGGTACCGAATTCGATTCCCGGTGGAAGATTATTGTACGAATTATAGTAGCTGTGATTCTACCTTAAACTCTGGGTCTACATATAATATTGATCCGCTTTCCGACTTAACGGATAGCTTTAGCAAAATTTATTTAGGTACTTCTTCGAATTTTCCTAGCATAATATAGAGCATCTACAATTGGCGAAGCAGTACTTAATGTTTCTTGCTACAGAGTGAGGACAAAAGCAGTTCTTGATTTCTAACATACAGTACTGCACACATGAAATTCAAATGCCTCACAATTCGAACAGCTTGGAATACAAATGAGAGTTTAGAGCAAATTTTGCTTTGGAATACAAACGCTGCTTTAGAATCCGAATGCCCAGCAAGTATTTTGTGTGTTTTTTGCGCATGTTTCCCCTGCCTTTGGGTTATCAATACGCTTTGTCGTTCAGATACTTGTCGGAAGATAGAGTGAAAACATTCCGTGGCCTTTGTACCTGTTTTATGTTATTTTTTAAACTATAAAATCAACTTAGTGTATTTGTCATGGACTTATTTGTTAATATTTTGCCTATAATACAGTGTATTTACTGTTAAAAATCATTCGAGATTGTGAAACTCAGGAACGAACTAATCAAATTTCTATTATTTTGAAGGGGAAACTTGTTCTGGAACTGGAATGATTTTGGAACTCGAGTTAAACTAGTTTTCCAAGGAATAGCTGAATTTAGAATTTAACTATATTGGTGAAATATGCTTACAAATTGGTGACTGCAGTTGCGTTAACTTGTAAGTTTCATGCGGTATCGGGTGGTAGCACACAAACACAATGTACGTTTCTCTTGTTCATCGCCAAACATTGATGTGAAAATCTAACTCGGATCAGATCCTCTGCAAAATATGTATTATGAATGATATTACTGCAGATCATACACAATCACTGGTAGTAGAAGTGCGTACACTCTGGCTTTCGCACACTCCCAAACAGAAAACAATTAGTTACATTTAATAACCTTGGAGACCACTTGCGGAATACCTGTCCTTATTTAGTGCAGCCTATCCACCTGTTTTGTAAGCATTCGTTGAGAAATTTGTGGATTACGACATCCAATGCAATTGTGCCCAATCTTGATGAAAAATATAGTCACAATCCGCACCAACTAGTTCTGGAACCAAGCAGCATGTTTGTTTTCAAGGTACTTTGGCCAGTAAAGCTGTACACCATAAAAATAAACGAGCCGTGCATGATTTACTATGATATGGCACAAAGCACAGTATGTTGAAGATTCGTGTGTACTTTCCAAATTGGCCTGCGGACTTTTGCTCTACTTTATGAATTTATGCTGCCTGTTGACCTTTTTTCCTAAGTGGAAGGTCACGTTATTGAAAATAATATTGACAACAGTTAGTAATAATTTTCCATTAAAGCTTGGGAATTCGCACCAAATTCCAGGACATTTAACTCTCGTTTCATTGTAATACGAGTAAATCATCTGGACTAATTACACCTTGTAAGCATGAAACCGCAAACGTTTCCTAAGGTTTTGCTTAAAGTGGTTTTCGGGACGTTTAATTCTCAGCTACGGATAGCTTTGCACGTTGATTTTTTACGGCTGTATAAGAAGGTTGCTTTGATCAAATTAGGAACTTGCTATGAGACCGATGATCATCCTACATTATCTTTCTGATGATGATTCTGAACGAAATTTTGGACCAGTTCAATATAGACTTGTTGGTATTTGAATCCACGTTAAATTTGCGTTCGAAAACATACTGCACATATACATAAAATACTATTTGTTTTAGAAAATTTCAACATGCATCAGTTCGTCACTGTGAGATGAGTAGTGTATTGGATTTCATTGTCCTCTGGTGGTGGAGAAGTGAATAAATACTAACTAGGAAAGTTTTTTTTGTATGAATATACATATCTGCCAC